>NW_027397068.1:73635130-73949970 GCF_003265705.2 Callorhinus ursinus
AGGGATGGGGGAGACAGGGTGCAGCCTAGAGAATGGTCTGTGAGGTGAGACTGGGAGATGGCGCATGTGGAGGGTGAGGATCAGGGAGCAGTTGGCAGTTGCCGCCAGGTCTCAGGGTGACAGTTGGCTCATGGGGAAAGGGAGTCCAGGAAGAGGCATAGGCCTGCGGGCATGTGGGAGGAAGGTGAGTTCTGGACTCATCTGTGGGCCTCTCCTTCAGGAATGCAGAACAACTGTCCCCTAGCGAGGATGGGTTTGCGTAACTGGAAATGCTCATGGCTCCAGGTAGCTATCAGCAGAGGACTGCATTTTAATTCCTGTCGGGAACTGTGAAGGGCCTGACGTTTGGCCCTTCTTGGAAACTAACAAGTTAGCCTACCCCAGTTTCACAGATCACGGCAGAAGATAAGAGACTGCCGGGTCAGAGACAAAGGACCATGTATTATTCACAGTGGTATCTTTTTTCTTGTGCTCATCCCCCAAGTCCCAATTCTCCCCGGATGCTCTGAGGTGGGCCAGGTGGCACCTGCATGGGCAGTGGGTTGTTACAGGGGGACAACCCTGAGCTTACAGAATCCAAAGTCTTTTACAATAGGCAGCGAGCAGACCAGCTCTTGTCTCCAGAGGGAGATGTTATCTTTATTATAAGCAAACTTACCCTTTGCTCTGGACAGGGATAGTATAACTTCCAAGGCCGTTCCCTGTACCAGTATCCTTGGAAAGAGAGTCTGCAACAAGGGTCATCAGTGCCTCTTCTGTGAGAGATGTGAGAGACCCTTGGAGATTTCTCTCCCTGTGCACTTAACCCCTTCTACCTTCCTCTGCAGTGGAAGGGTAGACCAGAAGACCAGTAAGAACTCTGCTTCTTTTTTCAGAGCGGATTGCTCAACCCTGCTGGGAGGGACTGATGGTGGGAGAAAAAGAGTAGCCTTTTGCTGCCCCTGGAGGAGCTGGGGCCTTCTCCCGGCGACTCAAGGATCTGTCGCAGACAATTCTGGCTCTGTCTGTTCCTGTTCACAGTCTGTGTTCCCCCAAGCCCTTTCCTACAAATGACCATCAGATAATCAGGGCTTATCAGAGAGTGTGGTTAATTGATCGTCCCGCTCCACGTGGTGAGGGCCTTAGCTTTGATATCTGAAATATATAGGGGACCAATTGCAAATAAAAAAGTTTTGGGAAATCCTGAAAATAATTACAGTTAAAGCATTCCTCAAACACATATGGCATAACATATAATAAAAAAGGGAGGATCAAAAAATCTATTTGTATGTTCTTTTTCCTCAGAATGCTCCTGTGAAATGCTTCAGAGACTGGGTTAGTAATTTAGAGGAAGTAGTTAAAATCCGAGGTCCCTCTGGTATTTTCCTGTGGGCCCCATCCTTTAGCAGCTAATTGGAAATTAGAGCCCAAATGCTGGGAGCAGGGAGGTTCTTTGCCAGATGACTCTCATCTTTAGTGTCATCCATCACAACCCAGAATCCAGACAGCGTGCTGAAGAGGGTGCCCCAGATGGGGTTCTCACTCTGGCTGGCATGTCACTGAGCCCCCAGGCCTCTGATCCCTCAACTCTTAAATCAGAGATCTGTACCAGAAGATGTCTAGGGTCCCTTCCAGCTGTGACTCTGAATCTATGAGATGCAGCTGGGTGGAACCCTGACAATGACATTATTGATACCAGGCAGTAATGGCCTGAGGATGGTGTGGACTTGAATAGGCAGGCACCTGAGTTACCCGCCTCTGGTCTCCCACAGGCACCTGTGACCCTCACTGGATCAAAAGCATCACCACCAAGGGACCTTACACAAGTGACCTTGGATCTGGGGCATGGTGAGAAGATTTTCAAGGGGTTCCCAAATACAATGAGTTTCAGAGCCTCATTTTCTGTGTGTACTGGATCCTGGCCTCATGTGGGTTTTCCTTTCCCATGTTCCTCTTTTAGAAATAGCCCTTCTTCTACTTTGCAAAAGCAAGACACCCTTCACCCTCCACAGTCTCACTACTGGTATGAAAAAATCTCCCAGGCACCAAGCAAGGATGATTCTAAAATCTATTTTGGGCAAAGCTTCCTTGAGGAAATAATCAGGCAGGAAAGACCCACCTTAGGATTTGAGGTCTTATAGAAATTGCAGTTCAGTGTGAAGCAGGTGACATATATGGGGAATTTTGTCCCTCATTAGGATGTTCTACAGTCAGATATATTGTAGAATGTGGGCAGGGGGAATGATAGCAGGTTTTGCTCAATTTTTGTTTAATGGTTGAACCCTTCCTTTCTCCTATTGTCAGTAAATGTGCTGCTCTTGGGGAAGAACCTGCGTGCAAAGAGAAAATGGCTCACAAGTACTAAAGCTGAAGTGACTTCCCCCCTTGTATTGAATGTAAGCAATTACGATTGGCCAGTCCCAATACTCATCCCTAGGGCATCACATTAGCTGGAAAGACAGAAATTTTGGACAGCTGAAACAGCTCATTCTTTTAAGTGTAACTTAAATATTTTCTGAAACAGCTCATTCTTTCAAGTGTAACTTAAATATTTTCAGGGACTATCAGATTTTTTACATTTTGTACTGGACCAAATCTGCAGATAAAAATTTCACGTGGCTCTTTGTGGATTTAATGTGCTTTATTTAATAAGGTAGTGAAAACCCATATTATTTCAAATCACACCATGAAATATTTATCCCAAGTACAGTCCATACTCATTGTATTTCATATTATGATGTTTACTATTTCTACCTCCTAACAAAAAACTAAAATTATATGTTGGCTGCTGAATCAGAAATATACATGTTTTTATATATGTATACCCACATACCCACATACTTTTGTGCCTTTCACTTTCTTTAAATATGTAGAATAAATCTGATTATTAAGAGAGTCATCTCTGAACTATTGCACATGACTCTTAATTATTCACAGATGCTTAACACCAGAATGCATTTAATACACACACATGTAGGCAACATCAGAGGACTCCAGGCCATCCCTGTTTCATAAATAACATAATTTCAGCTGCTTGCAATAAACCTTTATTACAAATTAAGTAAAGAACAGATAGTTTTTTATTTTTTAAGCATTATGAAATGGTCAAATCGACAGACTCTGTCACTCTGATCCTGAGTTTCATATGGATATCTGTTTCTTAGTGACATTCACAGTGTTCTCTGGAATTCATATTAGTCTATTTACTTACATCAAAAAATAAATCCACTTGGTCTGATTTTGTTGACTGGTTTGATGACAAGGACTGAGTTTGCCAAATGCTTTCATCAAAAGACTGTATTGGCAAAGGTATATTAAAAATAACAATATTTAGCTTTTCTCAATCCTCTCTGAATATATTAAACAAAGGATTTCTAAATTTACAAAATAAAGGTATAATTAATAGTTACTTGTTAGAGCTTCATAAAGCCTTTTTGAAATACTTCCCAGAAACTGAAACAGTGAGTTGCTATGCTGGCTGGATAACGAATTCTTTTGTTTCTAATTGTTTGCTTCCAAAAATTTGAAAATTAAACATAGTTTTTGATGATAGACCACTGTGTGATATCTTGGCATATACCTGCAAATGAGTTTTTAAGAAAATGGAATGATACTGCTACTTATTCTGTTATATTCTATTATAATCTACTCATAGGAACATAGTTCTTTAGTGCACACTGATAAACATTAAATATAGAAAAAGAATTTGTACTGAACCCTCCCTCATCCCAGCAGCTGGTAACATTCATTCACGTCACTCAGATGTGCATTCCCATTACCATTTCTCTTTTTGTCTAATGAGTGTCCATCAAGATCTGGAATGTGTTTGTGTTGTTCTGATGAATTGTGTAGTACTAATCATTTTAATAACTAGGAAAGAGAACACTTAGTACCTCATGCCTTTTAAGAAATTTTAAAAATTTAAAAAATGTTGCCCATATTCTGGTAACAGAGATACAGACTAGGTGATCCATAAAATATTTTCAAACGTGAAAACACGGCACATCAGGTATTGAGGGAAGTGGAAAGGGAAAGCCAGGAGCCAAAGGTAGGACAAACATTTCCCACTGGTAAAGAAGAGCTTGTGCACATACTTATAAAATGGGTGATGTGGGTATTGAATCCCTACAGCATGCAGATTCTACTTCAGTTATTTAAAGGAGTGCTATTTTACTTCTTGAAAAGGTCAGTATTTATATTTCAGAAATTTCACTTCTTTTGAAAACACCTAAGAAAAAAAAATTATAGATTAACTTATGCTTGTGAGGAGGTACACAGTTGTCAAAATTTTGTATGGAGTTATACAGGGAAAATAATTTGAGGACCACTGCTTTGTACCATTCCGTTAGCGAGCATTCTCTTCATTTGCTATTTTGCTCAAGAGGTTGTGCTAGTCTGCTCTTCCCAGCTCAGCATTGCCATAAATCACCGGGGAAAAGATGACTTACCTAGAAGTTCACCTGAATTTCCCTGTGTGCTCCTTCCCCTCTGCTATTATCCCAGGCTAACACCTGCTGTGCAGGGTTGGGGGGCTGGCCCCTGTCTGCTTCTTGCTACACAGGTTATAGTATCCCCTGCCTTTCTGCTTCTCACCCACACTCTCCTTGATGTCAGAACAACCCGACCTGCAGGAACTGGACCTCAGTCCCTCCAGACAGCATCCTTTAATACTCAACGGTAACATAGACCGTTCTACAATCAACACACACTGGGGCCTCTATTTTACTATATGCAAACTGCAGAACAAGTCATTCCATCTTCCTAAACTTCAATATTCTCATCTGTAAAGTCAGGTTTTACAAGACACCTTTAGCCTATCTCTTGAGGGGTAGGGCTGAACTAGGAAAAGAAAGCTCTTTGAAAACTCGAATGCATAATTATACAAGAAATCTCTAAGCTCCTCTTAAATTGCTTGGCATGCTGAAGTAAATTCAGTAGCATTTTCTGTTACAGATGCAGCTTTAAAAATAACAAAACAAAACAAACAGAACACGAATCTGGCAAACACTCCACCAAGGGTAACATGTGCGCGTTTCTGGGAGAGAGGGGGAGGGCAGGCTGAAGACTATCGGGAAGAGGCCCAAATTCTGGCTGTAACTTGCTGAAAGCCCTCGTCTGGCATGTTCTCCCGCTCTCTTGTAATCATGACAAAGAAATATAACCTTTGGCCAATTGCATTTTTGTTCCACTGGTAACTAGGTTAATGTGACCTGACAGGGCTGGAGGAGAAAGCACGGGAAGAAATACTATGGGTACTTTTGTGCAGCTTGATATGACCAAGGTAAACTGGGTTGAATATAAAGGTTTGCCAGAAAAAAAAGAGATGATTTCACTACAAAGGATGTTGCAGGATAATATTTTATAAGCCACCTTTTTGATATACATTATAGGTGGTTACATTCTCACTGCCCTAAAAAATGCCCAGAATAGTTGTACCTTATTTTAATCAATCCACACTTTTTTACGCATCCTGTCTGTTTGACAGTAGTCCCGAACACCAGGGGTTAGTGTGAAGGTAAATGAGATAATTTTGTTAAAGTTGTCTCATCAAAAGCATTGAGGCGTGACTTTGTGCAACAAGTTTTACAAATATTAATATTTATAAATACATATTTATTCCCCATCTGATAGAGAAGGGGTATGTATCCTGTCTCCTGGGGTCTGCTCAGCACAGCAGGCAACCTCAGCAGCCCTTGGGCTCACTGGGCATGAGCAAGAGGTCTGCAAGCTTGGTGGCAGTGCTTATCAAAGACGGGAGTGGTGCTTTTGTTACTGCTAGTGGTTTATGCAGTGAGGTGGCTGAGTGGACTCTCCACGGGGATGTTAATCCTGAGCTGTAGTGTGGGTCTCCTGGAAAGACGCTCCCTTTGACTTTTTACATGGATAAGACAGAAGAATGTAAGCTCAGCTGAGTTGGGATGGACCGTATGTGAAAAAGCAGCATTATAATTCTGACCTCACGTATGCATGTGTTAATAAGATGAAAATGAAAATAATGCCTGTCTCAAAACATTACTGTTATGTCTACTAACCTCATTTCCAGTGAGCTAGTCTGCATGTAGAAAATAAGAATATTGTGTATCTGACAGCATATTTCAGAAGGAGTCGTTACATGACTATTAAGTAAGTGATGCTTTTTCCCCAAATAGGAACACTAGTGTGACCACCACTTGCACGTTGCTTTGACTCTCTGATTGATAATGGTTTGCTTATTCCTCCTGTAATGTATACCATTATTAGGTGGGTCTAAGTCTGTCCACATACTTCTAAATACAGAACTTGTCTGAAGATGCATGGAGTCAGGGCAAGTATATCGAGGGCAGAGATGGGACATTCCTTGAGTTAGGGCATAGCCAAGTAAACATAATACATCATCTGAAAAGTCCACGCAGGGGGGTTGGTCTGTCCTCGAAGTCAGTTGTCATACGGAATAGGCAATGTGTCTGTTTTCTTACAAACTTGTCTACGTGGAAAATCACATTAAGCTTTCTCTACAGCATGCAGGGGGGGAGGCCCACTTGGCACACACAGGGTGGCTTGCTGTCATTCCCGCAGGAAGGGAGAACAGTGCCCATAAGGGAAATAGGAAACTTTCCAATGCAGGGCTCGTGTGGAAACAGAAAGGAAAATAGAAAATAGAAAAATAAACAATGGATTTTTCTTTTTTACAGGATTAGTACGTTGGAAAGTGCTGTATAGATATTAGCTATCGGAACAATCATCATGCACATGGCTCTTTTGAGTAACACTGTCTGCATGTTAGCCTCGGAAAATGAGCAACGTACATTTTGTTAAACTCACTGATAGACATTTTACAGAGAGCAGGACATACGTGCCGTCTTATGTCAGAAACAGAAGCACATGAAAGGCTACGGTCTGCATGGTCTCAGCACTATGGCAAAATTCTTAATAGAATTTTTTGTTGTTTCCGTAATTTCAGGCCATGGCAGTTGATTGCTACAGACTTTTTTTTTTTTTTTTAAGTTGTGCTTCTTTCAGAGCCAGAAGGAAGGTCAATCTCACTTTGCAAAAGAGAAAGAAAGGTGACTCTTGTCATTACAACAAAATGTAGCGGGTCCCCAGGTGTAATCCGGAGAAAAAGGAGACAAGGTCCCATATAATGTCGCAGGCAGCTGAAAGGGAGCTGCCACCGGCGAGCCTCTCTGAAGAACAATGACTCATTATGCCCGGGCTCGGCAGCAGATGCGTGTCCCCCAACAACTGGCTTCCCTCCAAAGCCAGGGAAGAAATAAAGAGGGCAGAACCGGGGGGGGGGGAGGTTGTCAGAGCCTCGCCTGATGGGGAGCCTTTCTGGTAGGCGTAGAGCAATCAGGAAAGTGTTTTGAAATCACAAAATTAAAAAACAAGTGTCAGCTGTGGGAGACGTGGAAATGCAAATATGTATGAATGCAAACAGGATGGATAAATGAAAGTGTGCAATCACCCAGAGCTATGTTTACAACCCGAAGGCAACTCCGTCTGTAATTATCTGGGTGCCATTAACTGTGTGGGAGAAGCTATCAAGGGGCACATAAAAGATACCACCTGAAGTTAAACATCTTCCCTTTCTGATGATAAAGCAAGATCTCAAAGAGCATTAAATCTACCCTGAACTAAACCTGTTCGTGCAGAAGGGCTAGAAGTGTACCTCTGGTGACATAAAGAAGCTGGATTTTCATTATTTACTGCACATCCTAACATAATCCTAACCATTAACTAAAAAGCAGATGATGGGAGATCTGGCCTCACTGGACATGTACTAAGAGCTATCACACTGTCCGCTTGGGTTCCCACACTCCCTTCCTGAGGCGGGGTCATGAGCTCTCGCGGACCTGGTCAACATTGCCCAACCAAAGGATATGCAAGCCGGGGTTTGGGCATCAGTATTTGGCCCTGGATTTTCCACTGCACCATGAGCTCCCAATCCAGGGCGATTTTGCCCACCAGGGGACCTGTGACAGTGTTTGGAGACATTTTTGGTTCTCGACTAGGAGTTGCTATTGGTTTCTGGTGGGTAGAGGCCAGGGATTCTGGAAATCATCCTACAGGGCAAAGCTGCCCCCACAATGTCAACAGGGCCTGAGACTGAGGTGGAGAGGCCTGGTATTACACCAGGGCTGCCACTGTGCAGGCTAAGCCTCAAGACAGATGCAGGTGTTCAGGGAAGAGGCAGCCTCAGACCCCGAGTCCTTTCCAAGGATCTGGCCATTGCTGGAAGTGAATAAAAAAGTCCCTGGTTCCACCCCACAGACCCGGAGGCAGACAAGAGGTGAGGCACTAAAAATTCACAACATATCTGTCAGAAACACATTCTGAGATTGCTTGGGTCTAAATTGCCCTTTCAAAACCCAAGAGAAATTTCCAGGGCCGCCCAAAGCTCTTGATGGCTCCCTAACACCATTCTGCACTGAAGTTAGAAAGTAGAATGGCTCTGGGTTTTCCATGCGTTCTTTATTTGTCTTCTGGAATATTAAAGACTGGCACCTCACAGAATACAAATCAGAGGCTAATGTGATAAGAGGCTGAACGGATGGTGTCTCTAGAAAATTTAAGACAGAAATGTCAGACGAAAGACAAAAAGAAAGATGGGATCATTTTTGAAAAATAGCATGGTAAAGATGTAGAGGATTTTCCTAACAAAAGTGTTCTGAACTGAAAGCATCTCAGAGGGATTTTGAATTGAAATCAGCTAAACAGCACTGGGGATTCTGGGGTGAAGGTTAGTCAAGCAAAGTCAGAAAGGGCGTGAAGCTGGTGGAGTAGTGTGCTGATAACTGGACCACCCCTGGAAGTTGTTGGACAGAGCCTCATGGAGGAGGGGCTGGGGGCACAGCTCAGCTCCCAGAGAGTCCCCGGGGGCTGAGTCATGAACTGCAGGGGCTCGGGCCCACGAAGTGCTGAGAAGGCAGCAGCAGAGCGCCCGAGGGTTGACCAGCCCTGGGTCTTCCCGTCTCACTTCGTGGCCTGCTGCGCCCAGCTCCCTGAGCGCTCACAAGGAGGAATAACCTCTCAGGGAAGCGGGTGAGAGGCGTCTTTCCCTGGGGTGGCAGCCTGCTCAGCAGACAGCCCCAGTAGGGTCTCGGATGGGAAGCCACGCCAATGAGTTTCTGATCTTCAACCACAGCATTTATGGAGACCTCTGACGTAATTCAGCGAGATAATGAGGGCGTGCTGATCAGTTTTATTTTCATCCCAACTTTAATACACATATATGTGCCAAACTAGCTCTGCACTATTTAAAATTACAGCAGTCGGAAGAGAGGCCTTCTCAAAGTCTGTCCGAAGGATTTTTAATCATCTTTAAGTAAACTTCAATTTTTCTGAAATTCAAGGGGAATTATTTCTCCACTTCAAAATTCAGTACAGATTCATTGAAGGGGCTATTAGTGATAATAACAAATGGCCTTTATTCAAAACCATTCCTCAGTATGATTTAAAAAGTCCTGGTCTTCATCTTTCTTGCAAACCCATATATCCGCTTCTGCCCCAGTAGGTGAGTACAGTAAGGCCCTGCAGAGAATGCCAGGCTCCCTGCTGCATGCTTGTGGGGGTGGGGGGTGGGGGGTTGGGAGAATGGCTTTCCCCCACCATGGAATGGAGCTGTGGGGGCCACTGCCTCTTCACAGGGTGGTGGTCCCCAGGAGCAGGGGTGGTTTCTGCTGGCTTGGATGGGGCCGGCTGGATTCCCAGCTGAATGTGGCCCATGATTGAGCGGCTCCTTCAGTGGTTCAACTTCCATACAAACACCATTTATGCTTGTATGGGGTGCCTGGGTGGCTCAGTTGTTAAGCGTCTGCCTTCGGCTCAGGTCATGATCTCGGGGTCCTGGGATGGAGCCCCACATCGGGCTCCCTGCTCAGAGGGAAGCCTGCTTCTCCCTCTCCCACTCCCCCTGCTTGTGTTCCCTCTCTCGCTGTGTCTCTCTCTGTCGAATAAATAAATTAAATCTTTAAAAAATAAAAAAAAAACACCATTTATGCTTGTAGGAAGAAGCCACTGAAATGCTGACGGCAGAGATCAGCGCTTAAGGGGAACATCTAAGAAGGTGGAAAGGGGGGCTTTCTCCCCGTTAGTTCTGGAGATAGTATTAGCGAAGTTTAATGTGTATATACCTCTCTCTGTCACTTTAACAGGAGCTCTCTCTCATTTGATACCAGTGGCCACCATGCTAATTAGTTATTAATGTGTCTATTTTAGAGATGGGGAAATTGGGGCTCGGAATGTTTAACTGACCTGCTCAAGGTTGAGAAAATGGGGGTTTGGAGCAGGGAGGTGTGGTCCTCTGACACCCGTGGTCCTCCGTGCCCTACTGTGCCCGTGCGTGCAAGGGCGCCAGCCAAATTAAAGCAGCACTTAGTGGTACCAGGACATGGAACAGAGTGAGTGACCCTCGGAAAGGTCGTTATGAAATGCCCCCTTGAAGGTAAAGCTCATTATCTTACTAGATTCATAATGTCCTAATGAAGGAAGCTGACAGCAGGTTTGCAAATCACACTATACAGTTATTAACCATAAACACTTGGCCCAGAGAGTGGTGGGTTAACAGTTATTTACATGAACAACCAGTTTTTAAAATGGTCAGACCCCGCCCCCCCGCCCCAAAACGTCCTGCACCATCGGCATAGCAATGTTCGTCAATATAAATGGTAAAATAAATATGCCCCAGCTCCTAACATCACTCCCACTTAAACGCTTGTATTCCGGGAGGCAGAGTCAAGGATAAATGGGAGAGTGGAGGCATCCAAGCATTTTGCTGGTATAGATGCCTCTCTTAGTGGTCTTTAGCTTCAGCAATGAACGCACCATCGAACTGCAGTCCCTAAGGATCCCGTGACTTTGCAGGACAGAGGTAAAAATTCTAGTGCAAGTAGTCTGTGAATATTTGATTTATACGGAACTCAATTCAATGTGCATTAGTGAACCGCAAGGCAGTGTTCAGGCGTTAGCTGTGCCCAGATGAAGCCTGCAGGCGGCCGGCTGAGGGTCGGTGGGCCGTCCGGCTCTCATGTGCTGGGAACTGGGCAGCCCAGGTCCCAGGAGGTAGAGGCGCCAGCCCCGACCCACACCCCTCCTCGCTGAGCCTCCTCAGGAAACTTCCATGCCAGGAAGAGGCTCTCAGCGCCTGCCAATTTGTCTCCAGCATTTAAGATACATTCTCTGATTAACAAGAACATTATCTATGATGTGCTTAGCCAAACAACCAAACCACCTTCCTCCAGGAATGCATCTGTGCCTAAGCCCTCAAGTTCATTAGATCTGGTGCACTTGTTAACAGCATTTCCATTTCCATGCGTTGTGTTTCCATTTAGACCGTGAGCCAGTGGCTCATGCAGTGCTTTCCGGGCTCTGAAAAGTCCCTGCAGTGCTCGGTGAGTGGTATGATACAGTGGGCACTCAATCCACAAATATTAATTGATGTGGTGAGGCTGGGCTCTGAAAAGCTGAATTCCTCCTGAGAGGCTAATTCACTGTGCTCAGCCTGTCCGCGGGTAGCAAGGGCTTCTAAGCAAAAGTGAGCTTTGGAACAAGAGCTACTGTGTGGTGGTGGGGACGTCTGTTCCAGTGATGGATGAAATGACACTCCTGACATGCTGTATGGGCAGAATCTTTACATGTAATTTATTTTGCATTTCAATTACCTTGGAAAAAGCCTTCCTGAGGTTTTGGCCAGAGCTATGTGTAAGTTATCAGTTTAATAGATTTATTCCTGTTTTGCTAAGGTAAGTAATCTTTATTAAAAACCCCACAAAGCCCCAAACTCTCTAGCCTGCATTTTCATTTATTCTTAGCATCGTCTTTTCTAGTCAGGGTCTCTGGCACACTGTCTGGTTTTTATTTCCAGGTCGCCTGCCCCTGCCTGTATTTTACTCTGGATTGCAGGAGCGCCTATGCTGGGCTTCCGCAGCCGCAAGTTAGGGCTGGCACTCCATTCATCCTTCCCCCGTGAACCCTGAAATCCGATGGGCTCAGCCTCACAGAAAGCCTGAGCAGGCTACACATGTCCCCCCTTCACCTGTCTCACCCTGACCAGATAAGGGAGAGGGAAGTGGAAACCAAACCTGATGATAACCATTTGCAGGCTGCCTGGCTCAGGGCCAAGAGGACCGTGCAACACCCCCTGTGACAACCTTCTGGCGCCCAGAATGGAAGCAGGGGAGGGAGGGCACTGGGCCTGGTGTGAGGGCACCACCGTGAGCTCAAGCAGGGTAGATACGGGCTTTCTGATCTTAGACAACTGAGATCTTAGGGCCACCTTCCCCTTTCTCCTGCAAATGACACGTCTGAGTGGGAATAAAGGCACACTGCCCATCCCCTAAGTTTAAAGGCCCCTGTGCCCATTTCCTAGACTTGAAAGCATATACAAGTTTATTGGCTGCACTCCCAGGAGCTGACAGCAGAGCGATAGGGCAGAACCACCCGTGTTCTCTGGTTGCCTCTGATGAGTGCAGCGTCCTGGAGGCCAACTGGCCGAAGCATAATTCCAGGCCTGTAAAAGTCTCCCTTTGGGCAGGCCTGTGGCACCATCACTCACGGAGAAGCTGGCCAGGCCCAACCTCTTTCCATGGGCCCACCAGCTTCCCCAACCCCTCTCTAGAGCAGCCTCGATTCTGGGAGTGGGTTCCTTTTCCTTGGGGAGAGATCAGAGGCTGGTGCTGGAGACAGGACATGGGAAGGAGCACTTTTCAGTGAGAGCCAGACAGGAAGCAGGGAGCAGGCAGGAGCGCAGCTGCTCAAACGAGGGGAGGCTTTGGGAATGGAAGCTTCCAGCCTCTCTCTGCTATCATCCAGGACATGGAGGCCACAGAAGCTGTGATGGGGCTGAGCATGGAGCACCTTGGTCGTGGTTCTTTGGGGGAGTCTTTGGTGGCCAGGTGTGACTTGGGAGGCACCAGCCCAGCCACAGTGGCCCAGAGAGGTCTGGCTTGGGGCTCTGACCAGCCACGGGAGGGTAAAGCCCAGGAAGAACCCAGATTCTGGTGCCCTGGAGTCTGGTGGCTGAGTCAGCTTTGACTTCGCTTAGAAGCATACGAGGGATAGGATGTTTCTGGCATCCGAGTGTCATGGGAGGAATTCACACCTGTGCCTAGAGCAGCCTATTTTTACCAGTTAACCTGAACTGTACTTTAAAATTTAAACTAAATGGAGCCTCTTTTCTATCTGTGATTTATGAGGCCTCCCCTTTCTATCAAATTAAAGCTCTCCACAGATGAAATAATTGATCTTGTTGAGAACCCCCCTCCTCTGTGGATGAAGAGCGGAGAGTGGGGGCGCTACATGGGGGAGGTTCCAACTGCCGAACAAACAGCTCTTTGCATTTCTTTAAATTCTCACTTAATTCCATGATCGATGCCTTTTCCTGCCATACCCACGCTAAATGACAATAGCAAAAACCTACTAACTATTTCTAAATGTACTTTGAAACCGCTCTGCAAGTCCTGGCCACGAGAGCAGCCACATCTCTCCCTCCCACGTGTGAAGGTGAGCTTTTTCTCATAAGGCTAAACAGAATTTCTTTTATTCCAGCGCAGGACAGGTGACTTCTTAATGATTTTTAAGGAAAGAACCCAACAGAAGGACAATATCTTTTTTTAATCCCATTTTCCTTCTCACCCCACACCTAGCTGTTTCTATAGCAACACCCTACCTGCTACCAGGACACCTGAGCATCCCCCAGAAGGTAACCTGGCACTGCCTTTTCACTCACAGAAGGGACTGCTGTTCACTGACCAGTTTTTCCCTGGGTGTCTAAATTCTTCAGTTCTCTAGGACGTGCTTCATTGAGGGTTTCCTGTGGCTAAAACCTAAAATTCACTTCTAACCTCCCAACAGTATAATCCTCCAAGCCTTTCAAAACTAAACTCTGTAGAATTTACATTTTGTTTTCAACATGAATTAACTTCCCTTCTGTGCACCAGCTTATGTTTAGGAAAGTAAAACAGTTTTGGGGGAAATCTTCCATACCCCTCAGGTACCCCTTCTTTTTTCCCTTTCACGTCTTTAGACATATAATATGTATATAGTATATGAAATATTTCCAATATACAGAAAATACAGGGACAATGGCAGTAAGCACACATGTATCTACCCCGCTCAGGCTTATCAAATGCTGACTTTACAGGGAGGCATTTATCATTTATGCTTCAAATTTGTAAGAAGTAAGAGGTTACAGAAGTAGCAACTGAGGTTCATGTATATATTTTCCATCCAAGTCTTTGCACTTATATTGCATATTTATGCACAAGACTTTTTTGGGGGCAGCTTCTCCTAATTGAGGGAGGGGTGCTAGACATCTCTGGCTGCAGAGCTGTTCCCTGTTCTTCTGGGAAGCTAAGAGCCCTGGGCCCATTAGCTGTTCCTATACCATGTCATTTAGTTGCTGGGCGATTCTTATAAGCTGGGGTCCAAGTTAACCCTCTTGAATGAGTGGACATACTATTTCAAAATAAAAATGTTCAAATCAGAGGCTGATTTGGGGTCCCGTGCAATGTAGGAAGCCCAGTGTTTTCTTCCCAAGGTCACACTAAAAAGGTGGTGGGTCTGAGCTCTTTCTTGTCTGTTCAAAATAAAATGATAAAGGGTCACTATAGAGAACATGGTCATCACCCTGGGGTGGATGGCTTGCTTACGGGCATTATGAATGAGGCTATCAGGGCTCAGGTAAGAACATTATCTTGGATAAATGGTTTGTGGTTATCGATCTGGACCAACCTGACAGAAAAGAAGCTCTATGTATTATTGCTACAATTACTTGATTTATACTTGCAATTTAGAATTTGTATGCTCAGTCAATTCTGTCAATATCAAAAAGTAACGCTCTAATTTCAAAACCTGACATTTGGATTTTGTCCCATGATTTAGTATGTCCTCTAAGAAAAATAACTCTCAATCCAGGCCATTTACCTTCAACGACAACTTGAAACACAAGTCATCAGGGGGAAAACCAGCCAAAGATCAAACATAAAGAAACTCAAACTGGGTTTCAACGTTTACAAAAAACAAAAACAAAAACAAAACAAAACAAAACAAAAAAACTTTTGTTTTCATTTATCGTGCATACTGCACCATAGCTCATCATGTGCCCCACAGAATGGTTACTTTCTTGGAAGGCGGTAACTTGGAAACACTTCGGGCCATGACCTGCTGAATGTCTGCTCTTTCTTCTCTATTCACTTTCCATGGAAATCAAAGTCACAGCAAAAATAAAATAAGGTGGTCAACAAGCACGCAAAGTGAAGAGGATGACCGGGAAAAATTGGTGTCTAGACCTCAAAGGAGTCAGAACCTGCAGGAGAGGTTCATCCTTCAGGAGGCAACAGGTGAGGCCTGGGGGTGGGGCAGGGGCAGGGCGCACTGATGGTACCTCCGAAACCAATGGTACTTTGCAGGTTTGTAAAGGCTTCGTGCTTATGCTGTCATCCTACGTGGACAGGTGTAGGGAACCAAAGAGTAAGTGAAGAGAAAAAAGACACCTGGGGAATGAATGTCCTTGGTAGGTCCTGGTCTCTTCCTTTTAAATGCACAGCTCCCTCACCCACACCCACCTATCCAGGAGACACAGCCAAGGGGAGGGCTCCCACCTCTGTTTCCATTCCTCATCCGCCCTCACATTTGGCTTCCAGCTCCTGTCTCAAGAGGTAAGAGAAGACCTTCAGAGAGCATCATCTGTCAGCTCCCTCTTGAATCTTGGTACCAAGCATGGAATATTTAGTTCCATAGGTGGCCTGATTAGTATAGACAGAGCCTAGAGGACACTTCCCTGTGCCTGTCACTACTCTTTGAGGCAAGACGGCTTCAGGATGTCACCTGCTCATGGCCCTTCTCAGGGACCCTGTCGTCCACAGCCTCTGCTTCAAGGAATGGGAGTCTACTCAGTCCTGAGGTTGTGGGACCACCCATCTTAGGTAGCCAGTGACCTGTGATATGGCCTGACATAGACAATATTCTGGCCAGAATCCCTGTCTCAGGAATATGAGCAAGACAATTCCAAGAGAATGGGGCAGTTAACAGTGGTAATGGATAACACATAAATGTTGGAGGGGCCATGATGGGCCGTGTGCAAGCAGGGAGCTGTAGACACAGCGACACTAGCTGGCCTATGAGCATGACTGAAAGAATCAGGGGCTGCTTTTGGTCCTGATAGATCTCTTGGCCAGCCAAAAATTAATTCTCAAAAATGAATTCTCTCAATTCTGTAGAAAATTGGTGCCACCTTCAAGTATTTTGGACTGCATTTATAAATCCCACATATTCTTAAGTACTTCCAATGTCAGATTTCAAAATTAATTATTTGGGGCACCTGGGTGGCTCAGTCGCTTAAGCGTCTGCCTTTGGCTCAGGTCTTGATCCTAGGGTCCTGGGATTGAGCCCTGCGTCAGGCTCCCTGCTCTGTAGGGAGTCTGCTTCTCCCTCTGCCTCTCCCCTGCTTGTGCTCTCTTTCTCAAATAAATAAATAAAATTTTAAAAAATTAAAAATAAAAAAATAAATTTTTTTCTGAGGACTTAAGTAACTCCTTTGAATAAATCAATAAATCTGGTGAGTCTTAAGGTCTCTTAAGTTTCAGCACTGTCTGCAAACTAAAAGAGTTCAGTTTATTATCCCAAGTCTAAATCAATTACTTAATTAGGTGTTTCAACCTAAGTCACAAGGCTGATCTGTTTTCTTAATTAAGCACATGCCTTTAGATATTATAAGTCTGTAAAATTTCAAATAAATATAAATTCTTTCTAATAAAGTATTAGTTCTATGGTTTTGATTCTCCTAAACATTTCTCTACTCAATTCTAAGTCTTTACAAAGGTGAAAGATGATTAGCTACGAAGGAAACTATTGCATTATCCCACACAATTATATATAACTGAGATTTTCTTCTCAGCTTGACTGAGGTTGCATTTACACAGAAATTTTACCCCGGGCGCATTAACTAGATTCTTTACGGCAGCCCATGTAGGATCCACTGAGCCCTATATATAGTTGCCATGGTGACGATTCTGTAATTCCATAACTCAGAGGAGGTGGGTATGGGGCTGTGACCTTAGATCCAAGTTGTATATTTAATGTCCCCACCCAGCTGGGTAAATCACTTGACTGAATTTGTACTGTTGTGCTCACAGGATGTAAACATATTTCTATCTCAAGATCTCTGGACTCAATAAACTCCTGTATTCGGTCATATTTTTTATGGGGCCACACACATTTTTCACTTATTAAAATGTTTCTTTTTTTTAAATTTTATTTTATTATGTTATGTTAGTACATCATTAGTATTAAAATGTTTCTATTTAAAATTTGGATATTTCTCATGGCTTCGTTTGATAATTCAATCACAAATTCTAAAGCCATTCAATCCACATAATCCATTTGTTGAATGTTTAAAAAAAACAGAATAGCCAATTCCTTATGGTCAATAAGGGCTTAGACCTTGAACTTGTGAGGAGTACTGAGTACTGGTTAACAGTAAGAACTCTGGAGTCAGACTCTTTGGCCTTAAAATCTTGGCTTTATGTATTTCCTACTCTTAACCACGATACTGTAGAAATTCTCATAAGCTATGTGTGGTGTGGTGAAAGTACCGAGTTATCTAACCAAACACCACTCTAGGTGTTGCTGTGCAAGTATTTTATAAATAAGGTTGAGATCTCTAAGTAGTTGACTTTAACTAAAAGAAATTACCCTCAATAATATGGGTGAGCCTCATCCAGTTGAAAAGCCTTAACTGAGATTTTTCCTAGAAAGAAGAAATGCTGCCTTCAAGACTATCAGCTCTGGCCCAGTTTCCAAACTGCTGGCCCGCCCTACAGAATTCAGACTTGCCAGGCGCCCCAGTCATATAAGCCACTTCTCTGAAATAGAGAGCACCCTGACTAAGACACGGTGATTTCCTTTTTCGTTTATTTTCTTTCCTTCTCTTCCTCCCTCCCTCTTTCCTTTCTTCCTCCCCTCAAATCCAAAAGAGCAAACTTCATGACGATCCTTTCTGAACACGCTAGTAGGCGCTACACATCATACAACCAATGACAAATTAGTAACGTGGCAATTGGTAGCTGAATTCTCCTCCAGAGAGGAAGATTAATATCTTCTTTTCTTTTTTTTTTTAAGATTTATTTATTTATTTTGAGAGAGTGAGAATGAGAGAGAGAGAGAGAGAGAGCACATGAGAGGGGGGAGGGTCAGAGGGAGAAGCAGGCTCCCCGCCGAGCAGGGACCCCGATGCAGGACTCGATGCCGGGACTCCAGGCTCATGACCTGAGCCGAAGGCAGTTGCTTAACCAACTGAGCCACCCAGGCGCCCCAATATCTTATTGTCTATTTAGTGAAATGAGGAACTAAAGGTGTATTACTCTTCTTTACTACAGTATATAATAGAAGTGTTTACTTGGTGTCTGCAATGTTAATTCTGTTGTCAACAAATACAGACATTAAGTAACTGGCTTGTCCAGGAGAGATCACATAGGGTTTCTTTTTATTTGTTTTTGAGGAGACAGAAAGAACCCTAAAAATAAAAATTCATATAAATGTTGCTAGGGTGTCAGAGTGTTTTGGTGATGTCCCCACGGGTCACAGAAAGGCAGCATGGACTGCAGTATGACTGGCCGCATGGAACCCTACTCCTTTGGCCCTCACTTCCCATGTCACCCTGGGTCCTGTGCGTGAGAGGAGAGAATCCTGGCTCGTGTTATCTTGTTGGACGGACAATTCTTCATACTCTCAACTTCTTGGCGAGATGAACTGGTTGGGATTGGAATGGCTTTGAGAAGAACTTCACCGTTCAAAGAAATCCTTTCCCATTTTTTCGTTGAGCAGACAGAAGTAGTAACAGGTCATTCATGATCTTGCATCCAATTTCCAGAGTTCTGGGTTTGGTCTGTCTTTTCTTGTATGTTCCCTAACTGAATAATAATGATAGCCCAGAACTCTCCTAATAACTGGACTTTTGAGCTTGTTAATACCTGTACAATGTCCAAGCTTATTGCAGGGGCAACTTGCAGCAGGTTTGAACTTACACTAAAGCTTAGGATGTGTGAGTCAGACAGAAAGCACCAGAGCTGGCATGCAAAATCCAACGCCAAGATCAGGGCTGCTGAAACTCTCTTAGCTCAACTCTATTGTCTGGAGGTCAGTCCCCCGTCGCTGGGATTTCCAAGTGACTTGTTCTGCTCCACAACTTCACCAGGGTCTCTGCTCATGCCCTGCCTCCCTGGTGATACCACCTAGCCTGTCTAAACTTACCCTAAACTCCCCTCCCTCAATAGTCTCAAGCTCTCTGTAGTTTCCACCCACTGGGCTATATATATTTTTCAAAACACTGGTTCTTTTAGGGGCAACTGGGTGGTGCAGCTGGTTAAGCATCGGACTCTCAGTTCCGGCTCAGGTCATGATCTCAGGGTTGTGAGATAGAGCTCTGCGACTAGCACTGTGCTCAGTGTGGAGCCTGCCTGAGATTCTCTCTCCCTCTCCCTCTGCCCCTCCTCCTTGTGCTTTCACTCTCTCTCTCCAAAAATCAATCAATAAATCTTTAAAAAGAAAACCACTAGTTCTGGTTCTTTTAGACATTATATATCACTTCGTTATTTTCTCTCTCTCTTATCAGAATGTAGACTTCTAAGATGTGGCCTTGGTCACGTTGGTCTCATTCTCTAGGCTGTGTTCCGAGCACCTGACATAGTGCCCAGCACACAGTAGATACTCAGTGAATATTTGTTGAATGAACAACTTGCTGTTTATATCTGCACACTAATTGCCAGCAGTGAGTAGAAAAATTTCAAGTGAAAATATCCTCATCATTTCTCTTTTATAGAGGCCTCCATGGGTAGGCACTGTTCTTACTGAGTAAGTCATATCCAGTCCCTGGGCTCATGGAAGTTCTAGAAGTATTAGGTGAATAGAAATAAACACACGTAATTTTGCTTGTGTGAACATATAGCAGAGAAACCAATATGGAAAAAATTTCTAGTTTGGTCATGTGTGCTCACAGTTTCTTCCATTTCAAAAATCTTTTTTTTTTTTTTTTCCAGGAAAACGCTGACATCTAGGGGAAGTGAAGGGCTCCCCCATTCTCCCACTTCAATGGCTCTAATCCTGCCCCAGTACGAATAGGATCCAGGGAAAGACATTATCCCACCCGAACAGAGTATTTGGGGTTTGAGTACAGTACCATGGGTCTGCGAGAGTGGTCACACAGTACAAGGGTTCGGGGCACATGGGTGTGATCCTCTCTTTTTCCACTTTTTCCCACGTGGCCAGAGAACTCAGGGGGCTTCCTCAGGGGAGGACCTGGTCTCACTGCTTAGAAACTTTTTTCTTTTTTCTTTTTTTTTTAAAAGATTTTATTTATTTATTTGACACACAGAGAGAGCGAGAGAGAGAGAGAGGGAGAGAGCACGAGCAGGGGGAGCAGCAGGCAGAGGGAGAAGCAGGCTTCCTGCATGAGCAGGGAGCCCGACGTGGGGCTCGATCCCAGGACCCTGGGACCATGGCCTGAGCTGAAGGCAGCGGTTTAACCAACTGAGCCACCCAGGCGCCCCGAAACTTTTTTCTTCTGCAAACCTGAGTGTACTGTGGTGGCCGTAGAAAGCCTGGGGTGGTGTTTGGACATTAACACCAAGTCCTTATCCTCCCAGAGCCTTTTCTTCTACAGTGAGCAGGGGGTCCGACGGGAGTGCTGAGTGCTGGGACTTGGGTTTGGGCGCAGACAGGCAATTTGAGAGCAAGGCAGAACGGTCCCATTGGTTGGTTCATTTAACAAATATTCGTAAAGTGTCTTTTATATGCAAGGCTCTCTCCCATGTCTCTTCTTCTTAGTGCTCAGGAATTCAGGAGTTTTCCACTTGCCCTAGCCTGGTTCATTGGTATGCTCCAATGGGGCTTGGAGATAAAGCTCTCAATAATAATAAACTATTCCATTACTTTTCGTGCACACATATTTCCCTCAGACACTTCACAGGGAAGATGGGCAGCTATGCCAATAACAGCATTCAAATGTTCCAGGTTCCTCTACTGAAAAATATATTAACATCAAATCTTAATGCATCTCCACTGAACACAGATCACTAACAATCTCTACCATAAATGTCAAAGGACTCAACAATGTTAGTAATTCAGGATGATTTGCCTTTTCTAGTTGCCTTTTGATGACCCAACTGTATTCTCAAAGGGTACATGGGTGTCATGCAAATAATTCAAAAACCAAGTTTGTATCTATATTTAGTGCCTAGGAGAGTGATACTACATGATTACCGAACGAATGGATGGACGGGTAGATGGATAAACAAATTAATGAATGCTCTGTGATCAGAGGACAGAAGATGTGTCACACATAAAGCTCCAAAAAGGGGCAGACAGTGCAATCAAGGAATATAAAAAGCTACCGTCAGGTACAAATGTGTTTCTGGAGGAGACGTTGGGTCTGAAAATACAGAGATTGGAAATCACCTACTCCATATGTGCTTTATCATACTATTTAAACTTTCACAATCAGGAGGCTAACACTTTGTAGAAAACCACATACAAAAGTTTTCATAAAAAAGGAAGTCTTCTTTTGTCCTTCCTTTGTAGCTATTTGGGGAAAGGATGATAATAATCAAAAGACGTGTAAAAAATGCGCTTTGGGATTTCAAAGTTTATGGGCTATCATGTGATACAGCTGGACTATCATGCAGAAAATGACTACCCTCTGAATTACTTGGGATGCTCAAGACTCTGGAGAGAAAACCCGAATACCACTGTCTGTTCTACGAACATTAGAAGAAGAAAAAGAGAAATACTGCTTTCCTCCATGCAAATTTTCTTTGCTACAAAAACAAACAAACAAACAAACAAAAAAAACCCAGACTCCTTTAAGGAAACCTCTGGTGGTAGACCATAAATAAATCCCAGTGTGGCTGCTTATCTGTCTAAAGAAGGTCGGTGTCTCTTACGCCACTTACAGATTTTAAAAACGTGGTGTCATTCTTTAATCATGGTCATCATTGTAGAATATGATTGAAATTTTAATTATTGGAAAGCACTTTGATCAGGCGTTTGGTGTGCCTGAAGTGATAGGCCATCAGCACAGCTGGTGGGAACCTGGAAGCGAGTTATCACAGCCCTGTGACCCCTGCTGAGGTGGAGGCAGCAGTCTGCCTACCTCCTACTGGCTGCCTGTCTCCTCAAATGTCTGCACGCTGTTTACTGCAGAGCCAGTGTTTAGACCAAATGCTCAGTAATGTGAAAACATCAATTATTTCCTTCCTATATTTAAATGGAGTATGATCACCCCTGTTTTCATAGCAAAGGAGTGTTTCCAAAGCACAAAAATATTTCCACCATTAAGCACATAGGTGACTCTTAAATATATGTTTTCTTTTTCTTTTTCTGCGGAAGCAATGGCAAGTAAGCTCATTAGCTTCGTGCTCACCCTGCCAGGAGCTCCATGTCTGCAGAGCTCTGCACGGACTGTCCTGCAGCGGTCTGGGTAGGCAAGCTTGTCAAGGGAGAAACATTTTTGCCAGAAATTCATAGACTGGCGGCAAAGCGAGGAACACATGGTTACCATGACTCACTATGACTTTTGCCGGAACCGTATAATCACCAGACGCCATTTTGGGTATCTTTCGAAAGCTACAGTGACTCTCATTACTTGGAGAGCCTTAAATCCTTTCGGCGTATCTGAAGGAGGGACAGGAATAAAAACAAGAACCACAACAACCACACCAGGAGTGATTTTCAGGCCAGGCCGAACTCTCTAAATCTGGCAGCACCCTCTTAGCTAAGAGCATCACCTGCAGTCCAGGGTCCTGCTAGGGGCGTGGAGGCCAAAGGAATCTACTTTCCGAGGTGGTGTGTCTGCTCCTGCCCCAGGTGATCGCCACACCGCAGGTAAGATTTTTTTTTTTTTTTTTTTTTTTACTTTTTAAATTATATTTATTTATTTGACAGAGAGAGAGAGAGAGAGAGAGAGAGAGAGAGCACAAGCAGGGGAAGCAGCAGAGGGAGAAGGAGAAGCAGACTCCCCACCAAGCAGAGAGCCCGACCCTGGGATCATGACCTGAGCTGAAGGCAGACGCTTAACTGACTGAGCCACCCGGGCGCCCCTGCAGGTAAGATTTGTACCCCAGTTGAATTACATTGGAAACCCAATCAAACCTGACAGTAGGTGTGTTGTGGGGTTCCTGTCAGTCTGCAACCTGAAGGGAGTGATGTATTCTCTCTCTAAATGAGGAGAACATTTTGAGAAATGCACTGGAGGTGATTATTAATGCCAGAACATGGTGTGAATTAAATGATCCATTTGATTGTAGTTTATTTTTGAGAAACTGCAAGATATGCATTTGTTGGAATAAATCAGGGGTCTGTCTGCAAATGTAGCCAAACTTTCTTTCTTATTGGTGGAGTGCAGGTTGCTGGTTCTAAGCAAAGGTGTGAGAAGGGTGGAATTTCCTAAATCCTTAATCTGTCTATAGGAATGTCTGGAACTTCTGGCCCCCAGGGCACTGGGGCATCCTGGTCTCCCACCTTCTCAGAGATCCACCCCTGCTTACCTGCCTGCAACCCCCTCACAAACAAGACTTTTTCCTGATTTTCTCACTTCTGTTTAGAACTCTCTATTTAGAGGCAGAGTTCTTTAAGATTCCAGGAAACTGGCTAATGTGGTACCTTGGGATACAACTCTAACAGTGAAGTTCAGTTTTACATTTGCCTCCTTCTCCTTCATAGTTTAACAAGGACTTTCAGTGACTTACCCCCCTAGTGGGAGATTGTAGGTTCAGAATTCGGTCAGCAGAAATAATTACATTGCAAACAGGTTTCTTGGTGCTGCTTACAATATTCTGTTTAGACAGGATGATGGCTGTTGACTTTTTGTGAAGGACACATCTACCCACCAAATCTCTTTCCTTCAATTCAACCATCATCCATCCAGTCATTCAACCTTTATTATGTGCCCATAGGGTGTAACAGACACAGTGTAGGGACAGTAGAAACATGTATAAATACCGACTGATTCTGCCCTCAAGGAACTTTCTGCTTGGCTTTGGAGGTAGCACAACCAAAATTTATGTAAAACTGTGATCTGTGCTATTCACAAGTTACAGTAGTTGCAAGGAAATTATTATTTATGTCTGGATGACAAGGGCTTGATGGGCATTGTGTGTTTAAGAGGACAGTGACTTCGCCCAAGATCTTAAAGAATGAATTATCCACAGTTTGGAAATAACAGGCAAAGGAGATGCAATATGCCTCTGGGTGGTCTTGGGCCAACTGGACATTTGGATTCATGAGATTATAATAGGTCACAATTGGCACTGGATTCACTTAGAAGGATACAGGACAGGAAGCTTAGCATGCCAGTGGAGAGTGTCACAAAGTATTTCTTTGAATCCCAATGACCACTCAGGTTTGGGGAATAAGATCATGTTGGTGAGGTAGCCAAGCTGGGATAGAAGCCCTGGGTCCCAAATGGGCTGGTAAGAGAGTCCCATGGACATAAGTTCAAGCTATGGAAGGCACTGCTTCTTCCTCCAAAACATGGCTTCTAGGGAAGTCTAGCTAGGGCTCCCCCCATTCAGTCCTGGCTGTCAGGGTTCAATGTACCAATCAGGAGTCGTGTTTTATTACTAGTACTCACTAATTATTAACTCAATAAACATTTCACCTTCATCAGGTCTCCCAGGGACAGAACTGAAGGTCAAATTTGTTCTCAGAGAAGGAGAAAGGGTTTTGCTACCCAGTGGCTCACAGGGATTAGCGGTATATGCAGAAGTCTGGGAGTCTGAGAGAGCACAGAGAGTTCCAGAACTGGAGACGGCTCAGCATGAGTTAGGTACAAGGTGCAGCTGGAGATGACAGGAAGGGTGGAAGAACAGGAGAGATGAAGATGAGGCCAGATGGTAGAGGGCTCAGGACACAGACTGGGCCATACTTGGGAGTTTAGATTTTTAGCCTATTGGGAATCACTGAACGGGGTGTGTTATGATCATATCTGAATGGTAGCGATATAAAGGATAGAGTAGCGGGAAAACCTGCAGTCCCACACTGCAAGGAGGAAGAAAGTAGGTTGTTGCAGAAGTTGAGGCCAAGGATAGGAGGGCCCTGAATTAATAGGAAAGAGGCGATAGATATAAGAAACATTTCCTAGCGGGAATCAATGAATGATCAATCCCTTACTGGGGATAAGCGCCTAGAATATGTCGGCAGATGATCACCGGTGCCACACACTGCAAAGGCGGAGATTGGAGGAGGCAGGGCAGGTTTGCATGTGGGTGATAAAAAAGGTGGAAAAATGAGTTCAAATATTGAGATTTTGCATTTGACGTGCTTAAGAAAATTCCAAGTGGAGATATCCAGTAGAAAACTTGAAGTGTCATCCTGGGGCTCCAGAGAGTGGTCTCAATAGAAAGATAGGGGTACATCAATGATAGACAGGAATCAGAGCCACAGAAATAAATATAAATGAGACAGCTTGAAGGAGGACTTGGTTTGAGAAGAGTGAAAGACCAAGGGTGGTCCCCTTGAAAACACCAATAGTTGAAGGGCAGGTAGAAGATGAACTTGGGGACACAGACTATGAAGATGCAGCTGGAAGGGGCTTGGGGGGGGCAAATGAGAAGGGGATCACAGGAGCTGGTGGAGGAGGGAGCATTCAATAGTATCAGGCATGGCTTCAAGGAGGTGGGGACTCATACAGTAAGGACCTCCATATATATGATTTATTTTCTTCTTTGCACAACATTTGCATCCATAGACTGTCTCCGGATATAATCAGAGTCTTCCCTATCTTGAGAGATCAAATTAAAAGTGAGCCTAGGACCATCCGTGTTTAACAACTTTCACAATATGGCATTTTTAAAATTCCAATCGCAATGCCTAGAGAAGACCTGTGTTTCCAGCTATCTACAGATTGTAAGCCGGCATCTTTCTGTCCACAGAAGGAGGTATTTTAGGGCCTGATTTGGTATTCAGTTAATATTGTAGCACATGCTCTTCCATTACCTAGAAGCTAATGACTAGCTAAATTAGTTATATGGCCCAAAGCAAAGATAAGGTGGTTAGTATGTTTGACCAGTCATTAAAGTATGTCTTTCTGGAAAAATATCCTCTCAAGTGAAGGGACACCATGATGTTCTATCAGCAGTATAGCTAACCCTTATTAAAAGGTCTACTTTGAATGTCTCCCCAGGGTAATCATATAAAAAAAAGAATCAAAATGTAATATGTTGTTAGCAGAGGTTGACTTGCTGAAAAATAAGCTGAATTAGTTGAGAATTGCGACTAAAACATTTTGTAGCTGGCAAATATTACACTGGTTCTCTAGAGAATGGGAGCAATGAAAAACGTGTAGAGTATGTTTTGCATCCTTAAGTGGGCATTCTTGAAATAATCAGTGGTTTTTGTTCAAAACCAGTTTAATATCTCTTGTACACAAAGACCATAGTCCTAGGCCAATAAAATGTCCCTTTCTTCAGAGTCGCTTTGCTCAATTTGTTTGTTAGGTAGAGCACTCGCTATAAACAAGGCAATACAAAGATGTTAGAAGTCCCATGTAGAGCAGGTGGTGACAGACTAGAGGTATCAGGAAAGGCACAGAGGTAAGTACTGACATAAACACTATATAAAGAAAAAAGTACCTAATAGTAATTCTGGGTAACTGAGCACTGAAGAGTTGCAAGGTCAGAGTGGGCACTTCTGGCTGGGATGGTCAGTGAAATATTATCAGAGAAGGTGGCCTGCTGTGCTCAGCAGACTTCTGGAAGGCAACTACCAGGTCAGTGCCCCCTTCAGCTGGTGTGTTTCCCAATGTCTCCTCCCCCAGCCCCTCTTAGCAAGGATGCCAATACTTTCTGAGCTTTCAGAATTATTATTGTCCAGTTGTACCTGGACTATGCATCCTGACCACATCCCTCCCTAGCCTGCTGTAGAATCCTGTTTTCTAGATATCAACTCAGTTCAAGGGGATTTTAGCAATCCCAAACTGACCATGTAATTCTGCCTCTCCTTAATCTTCAACAGACTGCATTTGGGGTCTGGTAAATCTTTCTGAAGATACCAAATACCAAGGTCTGAAGGACCTTTAGATCAACCTGCATTACACCTACTAGATGCTTTTTCTCACCATTTTGCTATTCAGATAAAGAATATTCCAATTTCTCAGACCCTACGGACTGAAACTTTGCAGTCAAAGGCCAAATATTTGTGATCCCTTAGAAAGCCCTTCAAATCATCCGCTTGAGCACCATAGAGCAGAGAGACAGTGACAGCAATAGAGACCACAATTTTAGATTAGTCCTCATTCATGTAGGTGGGCTTGCTTCAGTGGGATGTGCTTCAGGCTGTGGGGTCTCAGGGCTCCACTGACCATGCTTGCAGCTGTGTTTGCTTACTGTGGTGGCTCATCTTGAGGACTCACATGCTTTCTGGTCTGCTTCTCCCGGTAATGACGATTTCTTGACATTAGGATTTTCTTTTTTATCCTCTCACATCTGATCTACATTTTCACAGTTCCTCATGCTTGTCGACTAAAGATGAATTGCCAGCTTTTGTCTGTCTGAAAACGTCATTGTTTTGGCCTTAATTCTGAGGAATCTTTTTTTTTTTATTGTAGTTATTTTAGTATGGCAATTTTTTTTTCTTTCAGTACTTTAAAGTGTCATTCCATTGTCTCCTGGCCTCCATTATTTTCGATGGGGAAGTCATCCCTCATTTTCATCACTGTTCCTTGTGTGTAATGTATCTTTTGTTCCCCTGGCAGCTCTTAAAATTCCTCTCTTTATCTTGAGTTTTCAGCATTTTGACAATGATTTGTTTATGTATGGTTTCCTTTGTATTGATCCTGCTTGGGATTTGTTAGGGTTTTTGGATTTGTGGTTTAGAATTCTCATCAATTTTGGAAAATTTCCCATCATTAGGTTTTCAAGTATTTCTTCTACCCCTACTACCTTCTCTTTCATTTCCTGCTTGGATTCTTGACTCTTTGTATGTATGTCAGACTCTGACGTGGTCCCACAGATCTTAGATGCTCTTCTTGATTTTCATCACTTTCCCCTTTATGTTTCTGTTTGAATAGTTTATATTCACCTCTATTCATGATCACTGGTACTTTGCTCTTTAGTCTTCTGTTAACCTATGGAAAGAGTCAATCCTGAAAGCATATTTTTTATTTCTTGCACTTCCAATTGGTTCTCTTTCATGGTTTCCATCTCTCTGCTGAAAATTCCTATTAAATAAAGCTTCCACCACTTAAAATATATGTTTTCAGCATATTTCTCAGAGTTATTTTTAAACGGTGTCTAATAATCCTCATCCCTGTGGTTTGTTCTACTTCTATTGATTATTTCTTCTCTTAACCGTGGATCACATTTTCTTGCTTTTTTGCATTTTGCATAATTTTTCAATTGCATGCCAGACGCTGTGTGTAAAAGAACAGTAGAGACCAAATTAGGTGACATTTATGTTACTCCCAGGACAGGGCATGCCTCTTTTCCTTTCAAACTGTTGGAGTAATGCGTAATTGAGGTGGATCTGTACTTTGTTGCAGTTTCAGCTAGATTTAGTTCATCACTGGTTTTACATATTTTGAGGGAAGGATCAGGTCTCTCCCTTGAGCAGGGCTTTAGATCTGTTTATGGCCAGACTCCAGAGATCTCTTTATTATTTATAGCCTAGGCTTCAACTTTTCTAGCCATAGAAGATCTCTGCCTGCTTTAAGCCTGGAATGTGTTTTTGGTTACTATACAGAATTCTCTTTGCTCAGTTGTGCTTTTCCTGGCTTTGTGTGCTACAGGAGGTCTATATCCATCCTCCTACCTGGCCCATCCTCTGAGAGGCTTTTGCAGTGCTCTCAGTGAAAGCCCAGGCCTATGCATATGTACTTCTCTCAGCAGCCCTGCTCTGCCCCTGACCTTTGGAAGCCATTGCTTTGCATTCTGTGAAGGCATGGTGTGCCTGTGAGGGACGTCTCTTAGTCCTCCTGCTTGGTCCCTAGTCTTTGGCAAACCCATCCCTGAGGGGCTCTGACTCATTTTTTTTGACTGAGGCATCTTCAGATTCTACTCTGTCACTTCAGACTGCATGTATCTATTAAATGTCCTTTAAGAGTCCAGCTGGTGTCTCCTTCCTCTGTGGAAGATTTCTCTTTTTCCTATTCCCCTGCCATGTTTGAAAGTAGCTGTGAGTCTTTTCTCCTCTCAGAAGAGCTTGTCACTTTTAGTAATTTCTTTTTCATTTAGTTTTCTTTCCATTCTCAGATCTCTGATGAGTTAAAAAAAACACAACCCTGAAAATGTATATCCTCTTTGACTTGTTCTTTTGTTACAGTGGGGATCTAGAAAACATTTTTAAGTTTTCTCCCTTAGTTTACTAGTTCTCATTTCTGCATTCATCCACTCAAATCTGTTTAGGCAGAAGCTTAAGCAATTCTACTTACTCAATAACCCAGAGGCTGTGTATATTAGGATTTGGAAGTACAGTGTGCATGTTAAAAGATAAGCTAGTACATCTCTGAGATGTGCCCCCCTTTCTGGAGAGACACATGCTCAGTGTAAGGTGAGGGCTTAACCTTAAATATATACGTAGCCATACATATTGCTATAGCAGACATGTACATGTAGACACACGGAAATGCAAAGACACCCAATGACAGGCTTTCTGACAAGTGATTGACAGAGTTATTTTAAAGCCATCAAGTACAGAATGAGACTGAGAGGAACCTCAGTGTCCTCTCAGTGAGGATGTGGTTCCCAGTCTTACGTACAAGCTTCTTTCTTTCTGGGACACTCTAGCAAAATCAGAGAGTGCTGGATTCTTATTCTCCTGTTTCTGGTGGCAGAAGTAAAGCATTCTTTTTAGGGTAAAGGAATGGAATCTAGTCAAGAGACATAGATCTGGAGCTCCTGTCTGGATTAGAGACCCTATATACAAGCTGACCTTCTCTCAGCAGTCTGTTCTACAGTCTAGAAACTAGACTTGCTTGTCACTGATTTCACTTTTATTTTTTTCTCTACATTGCCTCTAGATTAAGAAGACTCTCTCATTACTGCTCATCAGTGTCCTGCTGCCTAGGGAACCATTACTGCTGATGAGTAACTGTCTCTTTAAATATGCTGGGGAAGCGACATTTTGAGAGAGACCTCTTCCATCCATACCCTTTAGTCTTAGCTATAATTCATTGATTGATTCATTAACAAATGTCATTACGGGTAGGCTATGTGCCTGGCACTGTGCTAGGCATTTGATATACATGTATATAATAGGTACACAATTCCAGCTCATAAAGGAGCATATAAATTATTAACTTCAGATGAATTTAGTTTAACATACATTCACCAAGTTCTCATATGTGCTGGGCATATGGCCTAATGATTAGACAGGCACCTCTCTATAATCTTATCATCCAATAGGGAAGACATAAAAATAATTTCAGTAAAATGCTTTAAATTGCAGATTGCTCTGAGAATGCAGACTGGGAAGTGCTGAGCCTAATCTGGGGATATGGGTAAGGCTTTCTGGAGATGACGACGCTTGAGATGGGTCTTGAAGGAGCCAGCCAGGAGTAACCCAAATCGCTAATGCCTACTGATATCCATGCTCCTCTCCTTCCTCATTAACAGAACTTCAGTGGCGTGCCTGGAAAAAGACGACTTTGCTCAACCTTACTTGCGGGCCATGAGCTATAAGCAAAAGGCTTTGGTGGGGCTTTCAGGAAGCTACATGCTCAGAGACGGCTTAGAAATCAAGGGCCCGGCTCCCTGGTGATAATGAAGGTCTAATACTGTGCCTCAATTTCATACTTTCAGTCTTCCTTCATGTGAGAAGGAATGAACTTCTGTCCCCTCTAACCTCCCTACCCTCCACTTCTTTTTATTTTTTAACAGCCAAACCTAATCATAAAGCTAAAACTGATATACTAGGGAAACTGAAGCTGGAAAAACAGAGAAGATGGCAGATCTGGAAGGCAGTCTATGAAGAAGTTTCCGGAGGAGCTGAGGCACAGAGCCATGACAAGTGAAGTGGGCACCCCTTGAGTACAATGTGGGAGCTAGAGCATGGTGGGTCATGGGCTGGAGCAGTGGGTAGAAGGCCTCCCAAGCCACGCTAAGGAGCAGGGGCTTTATGCTGTAGACTGGTAGAGGTGGTTTCCACATCAGTTTCATTCTGAGAAAATCAGTGTGGGAGGAGTAGAGAGAATGGATTTAGAAGGGTCTTGGTGTTCATAGAATAGATTATCATATGGAAACAAGAAGTACAAACCCTTATAAGATAAATAAGTCCTGGGATGTAATGTATAGCATGGTGACTACAGTTAACAATACTGCATTGCATATTTGAAAGTTGTGAAGAGAGTAGATCTTAAAAGTCCTCATTACAAGAAAAAGGTTTGTAACTATTTATGGTGGCATGTTCACTAGACTTATTGTGGTGATCATTTCACAATACACACAAATATATGTTGTACACCTGGAACTAATAGAATGTTTTATGTCAATTATACCTCAAAAAAAAAAAAAAAGGAAAAGGGCACAAACCTATTCAAATACATGCAACAATGTGGTTGAATATTCCAGGAGTTATGCTGAGCAAAAAGAAATAGACAAAAAAGAGTATATATGACTTTTTTTTTAAAGAAGAAGTTCGAAACCACTGAAAACTAACTGAGAGTGATAGAAGTCAGAATAATGGTTACATCTGGCTGGGAAGACACATGGAGGAGCCTTCTGGGATATTGTCAATGCTCAATTATTAGATATAATATGCTTAGTTCATAAGATATTTACATTCTTGTAGGAAGAGATTGGGTGGAAGAGCAGGGCACTGTCAGTCAACAGGCATCTAGTTCAACTGCTCCCCGTCCTGTGCACTTGTATGCTTGTACCCCACCTGATAACAACAGATGAGGTAATGGAACTATTATTATTAGAATAAGCAAGACCCTCGCAGAAAATAAATTTTTAATCTATTTTCAATTTCCCCTCCAAAACCAAAAGAGGCAAGGAAAGAATTATCAAGCTGGAAAACTAAAAAAAAAAAAAGGAAAAAATGTAAATAAATAAATTAAAAAAATAAATTATTTACTGTAGTTTTGTCAAAAAGGGCAACAGAATAAGCTCTGGATGAGAACCCAGGGGTTTGAACTGACCCTCAGGGAGTTGGGTAGAATGAGACTAAATGGAGGAGGGAGTGGACCCCCGGGGTAGAGGTTGAGCACCAATGTAGGAACAAGCAAAGACTGGTTTCAAAGTTGGACTCCACATATGTTGTATTTAAGTAACTCAATTATAGGGTTATGTGTTATACGTTGCCACTATGACCACCACCAAAGAAGACAGGCTCGACTTATATTGTCTTGGGAACCCTGGGTATGTTGATAGAGGCCAGAGGAGAGAATAGCTTCTTTCCAAAGAATGAAAAGGCAGAACCTCCAGGCCCACGGGTAGGCAGCATCACAGGAAGAAGTTTTCCCACTGTTAATACCTGCTCACCACTCTCTGGTCTGCAGACTAAGCCCTAAATAACAATGCTGAGTGCTTACATAACCTTGAACTATCAACCACGATAAATACATAGAGTTTCCTTTAACTAGCAATGGTACCTCAATTCATGATAATTATATTCGTAAAATACATGTGGAAGCACTAAAAAAATAATTAGAACATTTTTAATACAATATGAATTAGTACTTTAAATACCAGAGATACTCCTTCAAGACTCCTTGCATACAGTAAGGAATCTTCAGGTAACCTAAATACCCTCTGATTTAGCTTTTTGACTTTAATTTACTTTATTTTGTCTCTTCCTGACTTTATTATGTTTGTATTTGTTGTCACCAGACTTGAGTCTTTTGTCTTCTTTTATTATATTTTATTTTTAAGAGACAGATTGAGAATCTTAAGCAGGCTCCACTCCCATCGTGGAGCCCACCACAAGGCTCAATTCCACTTACCCTGAGATCATGACCTGAACTGAAATCAAGAATCAGACACTTAAATGACTGAGCCACTGCACCAAGAATGTGCCGCCCCCAGCCCGAGTGGTAGCCTAGGAGCTGCTCTGTGCTGGGGATGTGGACATGGGGGAGCTGGACCCCAGCCCGAGTGGTAGCCTAGGAGCTGCTCTGTGCTGGGGATGTGGACATGGGGGAGCTGGACCAGGGGAGGGACTGGATTGGGGGAGGGGCCAACTCTTTCAGTTCCACAAAGTCCTGGTAAAGAATTCTGAGGGGTGGGGAATTCTAAATTAGAGTCTCATCCACCAGGTCCTTATGAAGGTGTGTTTCCCAAGGTAAAGGGGATAGAATGCATTTTATTTACAGTTTGCTAGTTTGCTTTGTAATTTTTATTTATTCTTCCTTTATAATTTTTAAATATTCAGATGTGGGTATGTGGACCTGCGTTTGCCTCCTCAGTCCAGTCCCCCAAATGTTAGGGCTGGACTGAATCATTCCCTCTCATTAGAGGCAGAGGCTCAGGAGGACCAGGAGATGGGGAAAGAGGGCGAAACAGAAAAATATCCTTTAAAAAAAGTGAGGAAAGAAATATAGCCAAACATTAGCAGAGTTTACAATTTCTGGGTTTTTGGGTTACTGGAGGACTTTTTCTTTTACTCACAGATATACCTATACATAAGAAGTTTTATAATCAGAAAAATGTTTGTTCATGAATTCAAAGCTACGAGTATTCATTAATGTAAGCACTTGCTAGACATTGAGTGTAAGGATACAAAAACCTGCCCCAACCAACCAACCAAACAACAAACCCTCAACACGTGAAAGCAGTAACAATGGAGACCCATGGAGTGGGTGATAAGGAATGTATCCCTCCTAAGCATCTTTACTAACATCTTGAAAATAGACATTGATGGAATGATGAACTAATTTCTATATGATCTTGAATTGGAAGGTATATCAAACACAGAATCGGGATTTAAAAGCATCCCCGGCAGTCTGAAGTCAGGGGCTAATATAACAAGATTAACAGAGCAAACTTTTAAAGAGTAGTATAAATCCCAGCACTAGAATGTATATAATAGCTAAACTGGCTTAAGAACAGTGGGTGTGATAAGGAGAAATAATAGTACAATGTGGCTACAAAGAATTAATCTCAGGTAACATTAATAGAAAGATAAAGCACAGAATGAAGCAATGGATAGTTTTTCCTTGCTATGCTGTAGCAAGACTTCACCTGGGTTCCATTTAATTTTAACATCAACTTTGGGAGACATTAAAAAATATTGCAGCATATGGAGAAGTTCCCTTTCATGAGAAATATTTGGAAAACCTAATCTAATGTTAGCATGTTAAAAAGAAAGGATGTATGTCTGTCTGTTTGGATGAACCTGTTTGGCCCAGTTGGTAATGTTCTGTGGATAGTAATGGATGCCATGAGGTACAAACATGTTTCTTATGTTCATAGTAGGACTAGAATTTTCTGAGAACTCCAGCACAATAGAGGAAAGTTGAGTTTAGCTTGATATAAAGAAATACACCGTAGTAACTAAAATTGTTTAAATGGAACGAACACCTCTAGAGGAGAATGAGTCTTAATTGCAGAAGGTGTTGGGGTTTAAAGAAACTCTATAAATGGCAACCTCTGTCCTCATCTGAGTTTGAAAAGAAAATAGGGGCAGGTAGGGTGTCACTTTTATATATGATACAGTGAAGTTGGAGGACGTGTCTTATATGCACGGACTAGTGGTATTCTAATACTGAATTCCAGAACTGAATTACCCACCTAAGTGTACACAAAGCTAGATTTCCTGGAAAAACAGCAGCACCTGAGGACTGCTCCTAAGACAGAAAAGGGGGTGGAGCGTGGCCAGCTGACTTTTTCCAAAGTCATCAGTAAGTTGTTCCATCTGTCCGATAGAATGGATTTGAATTACATCTCCATCATTTACTTGCACCATGCAACCTCTGGCATTCAAGTGAGGAATAAATGGGTCACTCCATGGAAGTGTCTAGCACAGTGCCTGGTATGTGGCCAAGTCTCAATAACCCTTAGCTGGTTGGATACCCAGTGGTTCTTCTCCCTCACCTTATCCTTCCTACTCCAACCACAGATTGTCTTATTTCCCATAGTGTTGGGGACTATTAAGGGGAGTCCTTGGAGTCTGTGAATTTCAGTGGGAAAAAGTTACATATTTATGTTCACTACCACCTAAAATGGAGCATTTAAAAAAATTACAAATATGGAAAAAATAGTAGTAGTATTAGTGGTATCTGTGACTTTGACTTAAATAAGAATCACAGATATTTTCGTACCATTTTAGAGTTGCTGCAGGTAGACTGAAATATCATTAATGTTCATTATTACTTCGATTTGTAATAGATTGTATGTGATCAGTGTTCTGTCTACTTGTGTGATGTAGCTGCGAACTGGTTGTGGGAGAATGCAGGAGTCTCTTCTTCTTGCGTTGGTGACCCAGACACATGGTGCTTTCCAGTGTTCTCATCTACAATTATTTCTTGACCATTACAGGGAAAGAAGTGATCAAAGACAGTGTAATGTTCTCACTCCAACCAAGCAGGAAGGCTCTTTGTACTGACATGTCTTTAAACAGTAAGATTTAATTTTAATTTCCCTATATTTTAAATGCATTGACTTGTTATTTAATGCATTAGTAAAGAAGCATATATTACAAATCACAAATTTAATTTTATTATTTTGATAACTGGATTTCTTTTGAATTTTACGTTTTTCATTGTATGCCATTATTCTAAGGTAATGCCCAACATTTCATCAAATTGCCAAAGGGGTCCATGGCACAAAATAGCAAGAACGCTTTACTAGGAGTTTGATATTTTATATTGAGAAAATAATGAGATTCTAAGGACAAGTTGATGCTTCTGACACATCTCTGGAAAATCAGAATTTAAAGAATTTAGTTGTATTTAGTAATTTCCCCCTCTAAGGTCTTATTTGTAAAGTCACCATTTACAACAACTATAATTGGAGTATGTTTTAAAAGAGAACCCAGCTCAAAGATGGAACCCAAACATTTAAAATGCCTTTCCCTGAGAAACTCCAAATATTTGTTGCCAGCTCACGTTAAACATTTTCTTTTTTTTTGAAAGCGTAAGATGTTCCTGAGGGCTCCCCACTGTTGATGATGGTGATTTAAAAGGCCATTAAAAATGGCTGCCAGGGAAAGGACAGTTGTGGGGAAGTCAGGGCTGCTGGGAGGCAGAAGAACCCACTGACTGTTCCCTTGGCACTTGTGCTTCCATCACACAGTGATCAATTTCTGAGTACACTGGAGACATGCTGGAAGGAGTGTCAAATTTCCACGCTCTGGCTCTAACTGGGACGTTCCATAATTACAATGGAATGAGACCATGCTTCACCATCTCATACCTTCTGTGAGGAAGTTATTTAGCGCGAAAAGGAGGGGATGGAGATCGAGAGCCAGCTCACAGGAACTGCTAACGGAGTCACTGGTGGGTGAGCTGAGGTGAAATGGCTTTGATGCAAACCAACACATGCAGTTCTAATTAGGCATTAAGACTGGCAAGGAAGTGAGCATTATGTCTGTTAATTAACTTGGATGATGCTGAATAGCGAGCTATCCTGAGGAAAAGCCGAGAGCACTTAACTCACCACTGTGGTTAATTATCAGAGAACACTGTTCTTGTGGAATTTCCTACCTAGCATTTTAAAAAGAGATTATTTTGCTTTAAAAGTGTTAAAAACATGAAGTGATACTTCTTGCAGGCTACTGGCAACTTTGCGTTGGTGATGAAAAAATGGCTGGGAATTTTATTTAGGGCAAGGTTAATGAATAATGGTTATGAAGATGGTCTTCCCTTAGCTCAGTGGCAGCATAGGAGAACAAATTTATTGTATCTAACTTTATTTGGGGGATGGTCACAGAAAAGGTGAAAGGTTAAACTGCTTTGGCGTTTTTATATAAATACTTTAAAAATACTTTTTGTTTTTCTGTATGATGGATGAGAAAATATGAACATTAGAAAAGATAGATACGTCATATCATTACGCATAAGCACTACTGATAACGAGAACTATCCTGATAATGGCAGCAAATTCTCCGAGAATGTTTACGCAACTCCTTCCTTGCTCCCCAGGCCAAGCTGGGAGGGAACGGGATCCACTGGATTTAATGTAGAGACTGAAGACAGGGACCAGTCTCTAAAGCAAGAAAAGAATGATATGAAAAGTAGCCTTCAGTGGGAAGATTTGTGTGAGGTATAAATAGTTGTACGTATCACAGTGAACTGAACTCACAAAGATAAACTGCATCTTAGCTCTTCTGAGGACAGGGAAATGACAGTAGGCATGGACAGATTAAGGATATCTTTTCCAAGGTTTGGGCATGATTAATTTACTCACAAGCAGGATGACCATATGATTTACTGTTTAACCGCATGATTTTGAGAGGGAAGGGGAGCATATTAGCCGGTACTCCAGAACGACAGGCTTAACCCAGCCTGTTTTGGGCAGAACTAGATGTGTGCTTGTCATTACTTTTCATCCTACAGTTCCATGATTACATGATGTTTATTCATGCACATTATACCTCTATTTATAGTACCACTTCCACTGGAATGTGAAAGTAACGTAGGGCAGGTATATAAAATAAGTAGATAGGCCATACTATAAAATAACATTAATAATTACTATTGAACATTATTATACTTACACATGTATTAATAATTTACGAAATCCTTTTTTTTAGGGGTGATGCGGAGAGGGAGAGGGAGAGAAAGAATCTTAAGCAGTCTCCATGCCCAGCGCAGAGCCTGACGCAGGGCTCAATCTCACGACCCTGAGATCATGACCTGAGCCGAAATCAAGAGTCAAATGTTAACCGACTGAGCCACCCAAGGCACCTCTACAAAATACTTTTGAAAGGACTATTTCATGTACTCCTCAAAAGAGCTGGTAAGTGGCCTCTCCAAAAATTTCTGAATGATTTATCAAACAAGCAACTAATAAGTTTTATGTAGATATACAGATTCACTAAAACAGTGATATAGATATAGCCATTAGGTATAATAAATATCTAGAATAATCTTTAATTATCAGCAACAGGATTTTACTTCTGTAAATGTATTCTAAGAAAATAACCAGATAAACTCTAAGAGTTTAATGCACAAAAATATTTTTTTGTAAAGTTGCTTGTAATAACAAAAAAGTTTAAAGCTCATCTATAGGTAGTTCATCCAACAAATTATGATATATTCATAAGACGGAACAGTATATAGCAATTAAAACAATTTATATATAAAATGCAACAGTAGAAAATTAAAAATACATGGATTTGCATGTATATGGTGCAGAGCATTTCTGGAATGGGAACAACTGCTAAGTGGTTACCTCTAGAACCTATAACTGGGGATTGGAGGACGGGGTAATAAATCCTTATTATACCATGTGATTGCATATCAGGTGATTATCACAATGATGAAATTTAAAAATAATATTATAACTATATGTTTGACACATATGTCCATGAAACAGCACTTAATAAAACCACTATGAACAAATTAATATGTATAATGATACAAATATTTAAAAATTTTTCAAGTGTGGGTGTGTATCCTAAAATGTCTAGAAGGACAAAAAAGTGGTGGGTGTGGGAAAAGTAGTGGGATTACTACTGATTTTACTACTTTGTATGTTAACTTCATACCTTTTCATCTTGTCTGAATGTGTTATACAGTTATATTTTACCATCACAAAACAAACAGCAATGCCATTTCAATTTTGAGAAAACGTAATGAAGGAATCAGCAGTGTTGGTTTAAGTGTTTTAATTCGGCAAGGAAGGATTTAATCCTGATGCTGCAGCACGAACTTTCTGAGCATGTGCTCCATCCCCAGGGAAGATGACAGTCAAGGGAATCTTGTGCTTGTTGGAGAATAAGACAATTAGGACTTCCTTTAAAAGATAAATGATCTTACTTTCAGGTAATATGGTTTGGGCTGGTTTTAGGAGAAACATGAAATCTTAAAATGTACTACTCTCAAGGGTGGGTTGCAAACAGCAGGTGTCAGTAGGCACTTCATGTCCTGTGATAGTGTTGGTTCTGTTCATCAACTACTCCAGCTCTACTGTCCAGGTGCACGGAAGGAAAACACTTCCCAATCCCTTAACGTTAGACAAGGCCATGTGATTTGCTCTGGACCAAGAAGGAGGAACTTTAAAGACTGGTGTACAATTCTCTTTGTGCTTTTTCCTCTGGTGCAGGGGTTATGGAAGTTCAAGTCAAAACGAGACTCCTTGTATCTGTGTCCCTGAATGATTATGATGTACAGAGCATCCTTGTGATGTGTGCTGGGCAGGTAGCACGAGTAAGAAAACCTTTGGTTGTGTTAAGCCACCGAGATTTTGGAGAATTTATTATTACTGCAGCAGAGCCTAGCTTATCCTGACTATATCCTTTGCAGAGCCCAGTGCAAAATAAAAATACAGAGCCCTTGCTTGGAAAAGTTACTTAGCATTTCAAGATGGTGACAACCACGTAGGAGCCCCCTGAGGTCGCATGCCCATGAGGCCAGCCTGATTTTCCCATTTCACCTCACAATAATCCTGAAAAAAAAATGGGTCTTAGTTCCTTTATTTCCCATATGAGGACATTGAGAGCCTAAGCAGCTTGTTAGCAATCACAGAGTTGGTAAATGTCAGAAGCAGAATCTGATTACATTGGTATTATGAACATTGCTATAATGGGTCTCTTGTAGGTTGATGGATCTGGGCTTTCAGGCAGAAGGAGCCAAACACACCATTCCAGGAAGCAGATGAGACTTAGGGCATATTGAATCCTTTGTAGAAAACTCCATAACCAGAGTTCTCAATAGAAGGTAAGAAAAGAGTTAAAGTCAAACTCATTACCTACTAAGTGGATGCTTTCTTTTGCCACGAAGTATAATTAGTAATTTCAATCCTTTATCTGAAAGAGTATCAATAAAGAAAAGCAGGCACAGCTTTTAATTGCATTGCTATAACTAATTCGCATTTGAGAAACCATTTTCATAAGCAGTGCACTAACAACCACTTGGTAACTGGAAACAGACACTGATGGTGCAGCTTTCTCCATGGTAACCAGACATGGGAATGAGCAATCCAGAACACTAAGTGGGGGTCCTGGGGGAAGGGATGGAGGCCACTCGCTCATAGCGGCAGCGTGAAGAGGCAGGTCATCACTGCCCTTCAACTTGACGAACCACAAAGAATATTGGAGTATTCAAGTCAAGGCAGTGTTTTGAACAAATACATTCATACCACTATCAAAATATTTTGAATGTATTCCTTAAAAGCTACACAAAAGGTATAAAAATTGTTGTCAAAAAAGGCCCCTCCAGTGAAAAATCACAACGTTTTTCGTTGAGAATTCCTATCACCTTTCTACTTTAATAGTTCCTTCTACTTGACCCCCGGGAAGGGAGCATTCATAGGGTAACAGAGGCTTCAGGAAAGGTAAAAGAAAATCTGGGCTCAAAAGGAGTATAGGTAGTGAATTTGGTTTTAGCAAAAGGCAGCTGTCATTTAATTATGAGTTTCAGGATCTTGAAATCTCTCATTCTATTTGATCTCTTTAGTGTTGTTCTTCCTTGGTTATACCCTAGAACACGTGAGTGAAATAGCTCAAATCCTATGCCATTTTCTTCTCTTTTCATAAAAACACAGTTTGGGTAAGTTTTCAAAGAAGGGAAGGAAGGAAGGGGGAAAAAAAGAAAAATAATACAGTTTGTTACAGTTTCTTTAGAAGATTAGTGGGACTCTGGTAAATTAATATGTTCATTTTGGAAGAAAGTGCAACAATATCATAATTTACCACTGATGGATTCAGCAGGCACTTAAAATGGAAAAGGTAGGTGATTTTCAAAGAAATACTTTATCCCAATTACAAGGAACAAACACATCCATTTTTGTAAACTGTAGAGTCAAAGAGATAATAACATGAAACTAAAAAGAATTTAACTCGTGTTACTCAACTAGATTCATGTCAAATTACAAATTAAGTTACATGGCTCAAGTAGTTATTTTAGGAAGTTTATGACATAACATTTCCTAACTACTGCCTAATGCTGACTGTTTAAAGAATATTTTTCAGGATGCTAATATACTAGGTTACGTTAGGATCAAAATCATTTCCTTCAAGGAGCTCATAGAGAAATCTGACCTTGTCCCTACCATTTGGTCAAGAAAACAATTGGTACTGATACGAATGTGAGTATGTAAGTGAATAATATGGATGAGTATTTTAAGAGAGAAAGCTAGCCATCAGAGAGATTAGCTAGTTTGAGAATTGGCTTTTAAATACCTGCTTTCCTTATCTGATTTTGGATATCTTAGGAGAAATTTGGATAGAGTACAACTGCACAACACAGAGGCAGGGAAGCATGAAGAATGGCTTCTGTGGAACCATTAATTCCCTGCAAGTTAGTCTGATTGTAGAGTATTTGACTTAGTTTGAGTACTTGGCTCTCCTTGACCACAAGGGCCAGGATGGGGATAATGATCCTAGTTCTGGCAGTGTTTCTGGCTCTCTCTCTCTCTCTCTTTTTTTTTTCCCCACAAAGGTTAACTGAATTTTCATAAGGGTTTCATAGAGGGCTTCCACACTTTTTGGTATTAAAACAAAAGGTGATTTTATAACAGCTTTATAATATGACTTTCATAAGCACTTCCAGTATTTGAGCTTAGATTTTCAGTATGGCGTATTTAACGTTTTATAGTTTCTGAGAATTTCCACAGGCACCCTCAGCATCTTCACTGAATTTAATCACGGAGTCTGGCATTTCAGAATCCTTTGTTCTCCCTCAGCTCCTTCGAAAGTCTGAAAGTGAATTTTTTTTTGTTTTGTGAGGGAATTCTAGAGACCAACAAAGTTCACAGACTTCTCAGCAATTCCTACGTGTTCAGCAGGTAAACAATATTTCTGATTTGTGACAATTAATACTTTGGTTTTCAACAAAATGAAACAAAACAAAACCCAGAGACACTGAGAGTTATGTGACATAGAGGTATTTTCAGAGCTGCGTATTAACTGCTTGGACTGGCTTTGTTTTTAAGATCTACTCCAAAGCACTTGTTAATAGTTATACAAATGTTTCCAAGGGCTCCATTCCCTCCTCCCCTGAAAACCCATGATAAAGATTGAGTGTGGTTGAAAGATTTGTCATGGCTAAGTGCTAATTAGCCCCAGGGTGCTTGCCTCAGCATCCTGTCAGGCTTCTCCTAGAAGGTTAGGGAAGGGGTAACAGCCAATAGCATATGGACTTGCATTAATTTTCAGCATAGAAACCCGTGGAACGTCCACGGAATCCACTAATCTTTAACAAGCTACAAGTCTATCCTTACCTCAAACGTCACACCCCTGAAGGTGACATGCACATTAATGTTTCTCTGCCCTCCCATAGATGGCACATTAGTAGTTCAAAGAGGCTGTTACTCATTGTGACCTCTTTTACTCACCCCCCAGAGCTTGGTAGTGGCATATTAAGGTCACAGCAGGATTTTAGTGAAGAAAACTTCTCTGGCTTTAGCACATGGTCATTTTCTGAATGCCTGTAATTGGCTTTCAAACTACAATCCTATTGCATTGTTGAGAAACAACTGTAAACCCCCCGGTCTTCAGCAGATCTGCAGAAAGGCTCTGTCCTTATTGTTATTTGCATCATTCTTATCATTACCAATAATGATGAAGATGCACTGAGCAGACTATGCATCAAGCACTATCCCGAAGGCTCAGGAGAGACATTCGTCAGTCTGACTGTCACAGTGACCCTGGCCTGTGAGATAGGTCTTGGGGTTTGCTCCATTTAGATGAAATGACTAGGGTCCATGAAGCTCAGGCAGCTCTTCCCAAACAAGCTGCCCGGACAGAGAAAGTCAGACCAGGATGCAGGAAGCCCACCTCAGGGCTTCTCAACTTTGGCACCATTGCTGCTTGGGGTGGGACAGCGCTTTGCTGTGGGAGCTGTCCTGTGCATTGCAAGAGGTTCAGCAGCATCCCTGGCCTCTACCCCCTAGAATACAGCAGCATCCCTCCAGACATCGCCACGTGTCCCCTGGGAGACAAAATCGCCACAACCGAGAACCACTGGTCTCTGCTCTTAGCCACTTGGCTCTGTGGCCGACCAGCTTCTTGGATCTGACTGGTTCTTTCCGTCCTTCCTTGAGGGAAAACTCAGGCCATGCTAGCACAAGTGGGAAAAGAACCCATCAGACCAGTGGGCAATTTCACCAGACCATGCATATTTGTCACATCCGCGCTTTAAGAATAAATTTGCATAGGCTAGTATGACATTTTCAGTAAATCAACCTTTATGCTATAACAAATCTGTTAATATTTTGGAAGTCTGTTATGAACTGGGTTAGCCATTCAGCCTTAGGTCTTTTCATGAAATGAATTTGACTAAGTTCAGTAGGCTAGGAGAAGTAGGCAGAGAGCACTTTTTATTTCCTGGTGATACTAGTGCTTGGTGAATGATAAACACTGTGTATAGGCATCTCCACCAGCTAATTCTTGTAGTTTACCCATTAATTCTTTCTTTAAAATAAAACCTATGTCCTGTTTCCCTATTTCCCTCTTTCTAATTAAGTTTTGCTCTTGTGTGTGTTCTATAATGGACAACATGAACACTCAAACCAGTCTGGTTTCCTAATATAATAGTTGTAAATAGTTGTAAATGTAACAAATGCAGTTATAAATGAGAATGTTTCTAAGTATCATAATTAAAACATATTTGTTTAAAATTCACGGGCCACCTTGCATTTTCCCCCATGCCACCCTAACTTACAGAGGATGGGGCCAATATTTTGAGGAGGACGAGGACTTCTGAATTTCAGATGCAGAATATGTGAGACAGAGCTTCCTGCTTGCGATGAATTAGTTAGAAGACAATACTTCTATTGCTTGATATAATGACTCTCCCGGGACCCTGAGATCATGACCTGAACCGAAGGCAGATGCTTAACCAACTGAGCCTCCCAGGCGCCCCGGAATAGGTATAGTTCTTTTAAAGAACTCAGTGTGCAATTTCAGGATGCTCTTTTTTAAATCAAAACGTAAGCCCAAGTCTAGGCAACATCATTCATTTTAGTTTCTATTACGTGTGTGTATGTTGTTTCTGTTATACTTTAGAAATAATTTAAACTATGTTTAAAAATGAAGTTGAGGTTAAACTGCATCCATGTAGCCCTAAGAATTTAGGAACACATTCTGACGATCTGTAAATCAGTACAACTTTTCGCATACAAGATGAGCTAAAGGGGACACGGAGTAGAGAAGTCGTGGCCCAGGGCCACACGTTGGCAGGACAAGAATCAAGACATAGGTGCCCTCTTGGGTTCACACTGCCTCTGTTATTAAAGTACTTAATTTATGAGCACAAAAAGCGAAACCTCAGGGATGCTATTAGCAATTTACTATTTCCAGTTCTTTTGGGAACCTGCTAATTGCCCTTTCATAAATGCTGCTCATTATGATTAAGACTTTGATTAAATGTAGGAGTCTAGAATTTATATAATATTACAGACATATTGCATATGAATTTAAAGCAACACAGCAGCATAAACTGTGCATTCAAATTTTTCAACATTATAATACGTGCTTCTCATCAACCAAGGAGTTTTTGAGAAATTGCTCTGTTCTAACATGACCCGATTTTCCCCTCAGGGAGCTTACAGTTTAATTAAGGAAAGCTCATATTTAAAACCATAAACATCAGAGGGCGCCTGGGTGACTCAAATGGTTAAGCGTCTGCCTTCGGCTCAGGTCATGATCCCAGGGTCCTGGGATCGAGCCCCGCATCGGGCTCCCTGCTCCGCAGGGAGCCTGCTTCTCCCTCTGCCTCTCTCTCCCTCTGCCTCTCTCTCTCTCGGTCTCTCATGAATAAATAAATAAAATCTTAAAAAAATAAAACCAAAAACATCAGTGCATAAGTAATAATTGCGAGGAGGCGGAGGTCAGCTTCATGGAGGCCAGGGGCCCTGGTGATGAAGGATGCGTATAATTAAGTGGCAGGGAAGAAGGAGGATATTCTGGGTGAGAGGCAGTGGCAGGAGGAAGAGCTGATGTTTATGGACCGTTGGCTATGACAAGCATGTGTGGAGGGCTGTCCACAGAGAATGTGTAATCCTCAAGGCAATTCTGAGTTAAGTACTCTTGCTCGGCTCTTTCACAGAGGGAGATGGGGGGGCACAGAGCTCCAGTGATAACAGCTGCTGAATGAAGGGCTGGGGACTCTCGCCCAGGCTTGCCTGATGTCAGAGCCCACCGGCCGTCTACTCTTCCCTGCTGCCCCTCAGTCACCTGTGAGCCAACCACAGGACAGACGCGTATGGGAAAGGAAGCTTCCGGAACAAAGAGCATGTGCTGAAAAGGCACTGATACAGGTCCAGAAGGCCAGCAAAAGGATTTTAGACAATATTCTGAGGTTCTGTAATTTTATAGTGCATCTTACTCAGGTTTTGATGGTCACTTTGGTAAAACAATTGGCTTTAGCCTCACAAACTACAAACAAAACTTAGTTGAATAATATTAAGTATTGACTACTAGTACGATTATATATATATATATATATATATATATATATATATATATATATATACTTTACTTATGGGATAGGGACTATGCCTTATTTCTCATTCATTCAAAAAAAGTATGTCTTGAAGACTTGCTTGCTGTGAGAAGTTTGTACTCCTCCTCCCCTGTGACCTGAATCCAGCATGGCGGCTTGTGTTAGGAGGTGTCCGTGCATGAATGCTCGGTAAATGAATGAGTAATAGTTCCCCCTCCCTTCTCGTAGCCCTCCTATATTCTTTCATCTCTGGCTTCTTCCCTCCTTCCTTTAAACAAGTATTTATTGAATGCCTACTAAACTTCTGTGAATAAAACAGATGAGTTCCCTGTTTCCAGGAAATAGTAGGAAGGGAAAACAAAAAATAAGTAAGGCAATTTAATACATAGTCTAATTCTAGTTGGCCACAATCTGATGAAGCAAATAGGGCTGGGTTATGGGCTGGGCTGGGCTGTGTCACCATGGGGCAAGGGATGGTCAGAGACCTGTCTCGGGAGGGAACGCATGAACAGAGCGTCAGAGGGAGAGAGGAAGACAGCCACGCAAAACTCAGGGGAAGACGTTTCAGGAAGGGAGAGTAAAGACCTTCAAGAGAGGACAGTTCTGGTTCATTTAAGGACACCAGGAGGGTGCCAGCGGGGCTGGAGTGTTGCCAACAAGGGGAAGTGAAAGCGACAAGGACAGAAGGTCAGATCACACCGGTCTTTGCAGAATGTGGGAAGGACTCTGAATTTTGTCCTATGCGAAGGGAAAGCTGCTGGAGTCACTGGTTAGTGCAAACCTTAAATAGAATTCAAGGCATGTTCACAGAGGAATAGAGAAAAGAGTAGGGACCAAGGAGGAATTTCTGACAGTGAATCCCGAGAAGTAAGAGACGGTGGACTATGCAAATAAAAAGCATGTCATCTAGGAGGAAACTGAATGTTGAAGAGACGTTAGGGTGGATGGAAGGGGAATGGAGTTCCTCAGCGCTGAAGAGGCCATTCGTTAGCTCTGGCCGATCACCCGAGTCACTGCAAAGACAGAGCTCAGGTGTGAGGGGTCTGGAAGAGAAACATGAAAGAAAAGGAAAAGGGGCTGAGGGCTTTCAAAATTAACACACTATTCAAAAAGGATCTTAAAAATCAAAACCAGTTTTGGCACACTCATTTCCAAAATCCATTTTATTGTTTCCCTTCCTTTCTTGCTTCCTTCTTTTCTGCCTTCCTTTAAGAAAAGGAACTTATGTTATTTATACTCTTTGTATTTTAGTTTGCCAGTAAAGTGACTGTAGACATACAGGAAAAAAAAAATCAGGGCAGTGTAATCATAAAAAAATATAAATGGCTGTATTTTAAAATGGGCTCTGTAATAGTAACTAGGTTTATTATACTTATAAATTTTTTTATCCTTGTAGGTATCAAATCTATGAATTATTGATGCAAAGATTCCTAGACTGTCATTATTATGACATTTCTCGTATATTTCCTTGTTGAATTGTTTGGTTTATTAGCCCAGGGATGAGTGTTTTCAAGGGAAAGAAAAGCTTTTAAAGCCCAAACTATTCCATTCAGGCATCCCTCCAGGCTCTGCAGGAACTCCTCACTTCTTTGCTTGATGCTGATTATGCTAACACCAAGTTCTGGATTCATTTGAGTTCCAACGGCTCCTGCCATACTGCTTCCAATTACTTTAAGCTGGGCAACCAATTCCCTGAGAACCTCCTCAGTTCTGTTCGCCCATCTGTTACTGTGGTGGCATTAAGCCCCAGAAAGAAGGTAGCTGTTCAAAATTCCAACTTAATGTAGCATCAAGAGAACCAGAGGCCAGCAATTACCATACAATGACATAAATATTTACTTCCTCTAGTCAGGTTGAAGGAGAGGAGAGAAGCTGACAGAAATAAGGAGTGTCCACGGCCATGAAGACTGTGGAGTTGTGTGCCAGACTGGAGAGAGCTACGTTTGGGGTGGTTTCTTGGTACAAAGGACTCACGTTGCAGGAATCTGCCAGTCTATTCATCTATGGGGATCTCCTCACTTTTGAGAGACGTCATCGGCTATGTTCAGGTCTTGTTATTGAGTCAAACACGGAGAGTTACATAGCCCATTACAAAGTTTGTGAAATGATTTGGTCCTTTTAATTTCCTATGCATGTTGGGTGGGGCAATGCCAGGACTGTATGCATTTCCTTGCCCCAGGCTTTCAGGAGAGCTCTGTAACGGGACCTGAGAGGACATCAAGGGGTCATTTTGGGCTGACTCTCCTAGACCTGGTTGAACACTGTTGGAAGAACGGTGTCCATCGATGCAAGGGGAGCAGGGTTCCAACTGTGGGGTGTGAATTTGAGAAACAGATGCTCTCAGACAACACTGTACTAGGCTGGAGACTGGGGCACACCCTTCAGTCTCTCAGTGTCCTCACCCAGCAGAACTGGAGCACGGGGGTGAAGACATGCACTTCAAAACAGCTTAGTGAGGCTGGCCCCATCGTTATCCCATTCGACCAATGAAAACACCGGTCTTCAGAGAGGTTTAAGCGATTTGCCCAGCATCAGGCACCTAGCAAGTGGTGGATCTCCGGAAGACGTCTGGCTATAGAGCCTGAGTTCTGCACCATCACCATATTGCGTCTCTCCCGAGAGAAGTGACTCGCTCAGTATTTCCTCACTTGATAATCTGATGGATGGACAGGGAAATAGAAGGGCCAAAGAAGAATGCAGGACAGAGTAGTCTATCTTACAGAGACTAAGGAGGGGGTGGGTCACCCAGAGAGAAGTGCCAAAAGGGCTGATGAGGGACACTTGATAACTTTGTCGCACGTCTTTTTTTGGGTTGACTCTGCATGGAATGTCTTGGGGTGAGACGGAGTGATGCACGTTCACAAAGAAGTAAAAGCACGTGGGCTCCACCTCCGCCTTTGCAGAGGAGACATTTTCTGTCAGAATGATTAGTTAGAAGCTAGCAGTAAAGTCCCTCAATTAGCATGCCTTCAAAATGCCATATGTAAGTGACTAATGAAGTGACAGCCTGAAGGCAAGAACACAGGGCTAACTTGGAAGACAAGACAAGAGCCTGGGGAGGCAGAGCCACTCAATCAACTGTTTGTAGCATGTTAAAAGGTCCACCCACAAAACTAAACAAATGCTTTTCTCCCGACCACGGAGACAGAGATGGAAAAATAATTTTTGACAGCAGTGTCTGATTTAGTGGATGTTTGCAGACGCAGCCGATACTTCAATTTAATGGAACATTTTAAACTTTCATAACCACTTTGCAGTTTGCAAAACTGCGTGTACACACACACACTCACACACACACACAGTAAAAGCCATCCAGGTGGCAGAGAAGGTGCGTGCATTCCAGAGATTCACAGGAGATACAGTGGAGAGGAAAGTCCTCTGCTGGAACTTTGTGATAGTCCGTCAACTCTCACCTCAACTCTTCACCCAGCGCCTCCATCCAGTGGGGTCAGGTGTCATGGTCTTGCTTAACTCTCTTCAGCAAGCAGATAGATTGTCTGCATTCTCCACTTTGAAAGGAGCCAATCCAGTTTAGCAAACTTCAGTCCCCCGTCTGTATATTAACTTGACCAACCCCGGTTAACCTCGTTTCAATCCCTGTTTTGCACAGAGGACCTGAATGAGAACTGCACTCAGGCCTTTCTATGTCCCCCTTTGTCTTCTTCAAAACACAATCCAGGTTTCGACCTGAATCCATGTGTCCTGAATTGCGATTCTAATCACCGAAATAAAAGCCTGTTTGCTTTAGTTTCCAGGGAATTCTTTCTTGGTTGACAATCAGAACACGTGACATCTGTTTGTACATGGAGGCATCAGATCGAGCTGGATTTCTAGTTTCTTCATCCACTGGCTCATCATTCAGTAATGAAATGGGATCATAACGTGCCGACATCGTGGTAGGGCTCTACACTTATTATCCGATTTAATGGATAGGACAATGCTCGGAAACAGGCACGCTCATTCCCATCTTATGCGAGAGGAGATGGGCTGGGGAGATCTCAGTAACATGCGTGAGAAAGCTGACATGTATTTGAAGAACGTTCAGCTTCTGGTGGACCTGTAGGATCTGTGTCTAGCCTTTGAACCAGCCGCCTCTCCCCCTCCCTGTATCTCCCTGCTCCACCTTCTCTGCTCACTGTCTTTCCTCTCTGCTGAGTCTCTTTCTTTCCTCACTTGCATCTGAAAGTGATTCTTAAAGTTTCAGTGTCCGGCTCAAATGTCCTTTCTGCAGGAGGTGACCTCTCCCCAGATTCCTTGACTCTTACCCCTCCTTGCCCCACTTTGAACTCTGTTTACATTCATCCCCCCTGCCGCGCTGTAAGATTCCAGAGCAGTGCTGTCCAGTAAGAAATAAAATGAGAGCCACAGATGTGACTTAGAATGTTCTGGTACCCATAGGAGGAAAGTAAAAAAGAAGCAGATGAAACTAGTTTTGGTAATACGTTTTGTTCACTCCAATATATAAAAACATGAACTGATACTCAGTCTTTGTAACTGGTTTGTGTCCTATATTTACAACGCATCTCCATTTCGATCAGCTCCATTTTAGGTGTTCGGGAGCCACACACAGCCAGGGGTTACTGTGAGAGCACAGTCCTAGAGGGAAGGAATCTTTGGTTGCTATTACGTCTGAGAGCATGGTATGGCTGTCCTCCTGATACTTATTCTTAGCTTTTGCTACAGTGTTAGAAGCCCTAATTGGGTGCGTGGCAGTCAGGCTAGATACCACATCTCCCACCCTGGAGCTCGTGTACCCTATGACTAGAGGTGGTCATTGGGATGTAAGCAAAAGTGAAGCAATTTCTGGGTTCTTCCCTTAAAAGGAAAGGGGCATGCCCACTCTTTCTCTTTCATCTCCCTCAGGCTGATGTGCAGATGTGCTGGGAGCTTTCTTTATCCATGTGGAGGAGGGCACACTCGAGGGATAGCCGAGCAACAAAACCCAAGGTTCTGTGTTTCCTTCAACACAGGGCCATGGGGAGTCCTGTATCTCCTATGGGGAATGTCACCCAAGAGAGAAAGAAGCATCTCTCTCTCTTTTTAAAGATTTTATTTATTTATTTTAGAAAGAGAGAGAGAGAGAGGGAGGGAGCAAGTGGGGGATGAGCAGAGGGAGAGGGACAAGTAGACTCCGCTCTGAGTGCAAGCCTGGCGGGGGGCTTGAACCCACAGCCCTGAGATCATGACCTAAGCCGAAACCAAGAGTCGGACACCTAACTGACTGAGCCACCCAAGGTGCCCCAAAGAAGCATCTCTTTTGTTTACACAACTGAATTTTATTTTTGACAGTTATTCTAATTTACTTGCATCATTTCTAGAACTGGATGCCCTGCCTCTTAGTGGGGCTATAGCTAATTCTTCCTTCAGGTTTCAGCCCAAGCTTACTTATCAGGGTGGCCTTTTCTAGCTGTCCTAAGACGTGGTGACATCCCCATTCCACGCTTCCATGATGCCCTGAGCTCTCCCTTTCTTAGTATTCATGCATGCGGTTACTGAATGCAACCGTCCCGACTAGGCTCTAAGTGCCATGAAGGCAGGGACCACTTGGGGCTTGGTGCAGAGAAGTGGTCCGTATTTACTGCTGAAAGGATAAATGTAAATCAAGGGGCTTAACATGTAACTGGAATGCTCTTGCTCTTCAGGGTTTGACTGAAATATCTGATCTAGTTCAATTTTGTCCAGTCATACTAGAGAGCATCAGAATGATGTTGGCACACAGGGGAAACGTTGGGTAGATGGATCTGGCAACCCAAGTGTTATAGATTGAATTATGTCCCTCAAAAACATATGTTGAAGTCCTAAATTCTAGTACCTCAGAATGTGATCTTATTTGGAAATAGGGTGGTTGCAGATATAACTGGTTAAACTAAGAAATGTCATACTGGAGTAAGGTGGGCCCTAAATCCAATACGGCTGGTGTCCTTATAAGAAGAGAGAGAGACACACGGGGAGAATGTGACCCTTTGATGATGAAGGCAGAAGTTGGAGTGATGCATCTGCATATCAAGAAATGCCCAGAATCAGGGCACCTGGGTGGCTCAGTTGGTTAAGCGTCTGCCTTTGGCTCAGGTCATGATTCCAGGGTCCTGGCCTCGAGCCCTGCATTGGCCTCCCTGCTCAGCGGGGAGCCTGCTTCTCCCTCTGCCACTCACCCTGCGTGTGCTCTCTCTCTCTGAAATAAATAAATAGAATCATAAAAAAAAAAAAAAAGAGAAAGAAATGCCCAGAATCGCCAGCAAATACCAGAAGCTAGGAGAGGCCAGGAAGGATTCTCTCCCATGGGTTTAAGGAGAATCATGGCTGTTGGTACTCTGATTTTTGACTTCTAGCCTCAAGAAGTGTGAGACAATAATTGTTGTTTGAAGCCCTCAAACTGCTGGATGTTGTTACAGCAGCCCCAGCAGGTGGACAGCATCCTAACAGTCCTGCTCTGCATACCTTTCCCTCTTAGGTACCAGTGTACAGCCTCTGGCCAAGGGTCAGCCCACGTTCTGAGGTGAGGGGGTGTTTCTGGCTGGTGGCCTGTAGGATGGACACTTGTCAGCTGTCCACCACTGCCAAAGTGGATCTTCCAGATGGGTAAGGAAGTACAGGACACTTTGCCTTGGAGTTAAAGGTATTTGTACCCCCTAAAGGCATGTTCTGTGGGGAAGGGGGAGCAGAGAACAGGGTAGTGCTCCCACCACAGGGAGCAGGAGAGACAGAACCATTCAGCTCACACAGACGCACAAAGATTTCTCTTTCACGGAAGACCCTTCTGGCAAAGGCTATGCTCTTAAGGAAAAAAAAAATATTCTCGCTCTTTAGTCTTGAACACAGAATAAATTAGGAGAGGTAACAGAGGCGTATTACTCTTCTTTGAAGCTCTGTATTCGCATTGAAAAGAATCAAGGCTACAGTTCTCAAGTCCGCATTTGTCTGCAGTGGTTATCTATCTGTCTTTTTTTTTTTTTTTAAGTAAAGTATTTCCCCTTCACAGGCTGCATACTTTGTACCACAAAGTATTTCTCGCGGCGCTGCTCTCCCTCCTCTCTCAGTTTGGCCCCTTTCTATTTGACAAAATTCACATCAAAGCAAGTGATAGGAGGCCGTGATTTTGCTTTCCCTGTTGCCAAGGTGGGGAAACAGCAGTGATAAGGAGCTGTGATTGCTCCAACCTTTGCCAAGGTGAACCTTCCCCCAGCACCTCAGATGTAAATGCTGTGTCTGATGTTTTTCAATTATTTTCCCTTAAAAGAAATACTTTAATATATTTAGTTCAAATTACGTGATGATAATTATGCTTCTAAATCTGATTTAGAGCCATGATGGAAGAAACCTTTGTTTCCACGAGGAGATATTTATCGTTCAATAGATGGGTCTAATTTTCCGTAGTAGGAGGATTTATATTATAAACATTGAGACTGCCTCCTTTCATTAGTTATTTATAAGGCTCTTATTGGACTGGTTAAATTCTCACAGGAGAAACAGATAAATTATTGTTAATCAATTTCTAATCTAATCTATCCATTACCTAGCTGATAAAGAATTATGCTCACCAAGGAGATTTTGATTCAGGTTGCAAATCACGCTCACGTTACGTATGACACTCACTGATAAATGGGATGTTTAACTTTTTAAAAATGCGTACTTGTGTTTATCATATTTGTTGCGGTGTTCCTGTCCTCAGAAATCCCATAATAATCCCGCACTCCATAGTTGACAAAAAATAATCTGTGGCTTAGAGTTCAAGTCGCCCCTCCCACGGCCACACGTGACCAGCTCTGGTGGACACTAACTCTGCTCAGCAGTATTTTCGGCTCTCTGCTCCATGACAGCTCATGGGCGGATGGCCCCGTCTTGCCCCTTTCACGTCATATGGAGCCAAATGACTTGTTAGGCCAATGACACATGAGTGGAACGGACATATGTGGCTTGCAGGCCAGAGCCTTTAATTGCTGGTGTTCCACTCCCCGTCCCTCCTTCGCCCCTGCGTCAGCGGCTGTGACACTCAGGGTGATGTGGTCGCCACCAGTAGACCCCTGGCTGGGGATGAGGTGCAGCAGGGCTCCCCGCCAACCCGAATGGACACGTCTCATGAGTGAGGAACAAACCTTTGTTGTTCTAAGCCATTACAATTTTGAGGTGGTTTGTTACAGCGACAGACTTTAGTCTATACTAAGACATTAAGGAATCTTTTTTTTTTTTCTTTTGAAATTTCAGCAGCCAAATTCTATTTTAGTACAAAGGTCACAACTGGATCTCGACCGGCACATATGTTTTGCTTTATTTTGCCCCAAAGAGCGTTTTAAAAGAATAGAAGCCAACATTTACAAATTAGGAGACTACACATAAAATTCTGGACTTCCCTTGATATGGTGAAGAATTTCCCTTGATATGGTGAAGATACTTCCCAGGCTCATTACTTAATCACAATGGGCTCGTCAGTTGCCCTTCGTCATGACACGTACATGTCTGTTTCACTTAGAGAAAGATTTCTCTGTCACACGTCCTTGTCAAAAGTGGGAAAATACAGACAGAGGACTGTGTTTTTCTAAAAGTCGAAGAAAGTGTATTTCTTTGCGGAGTGCATAATGGTCTTAAGTATTGAAATGAAAACCAGGTTTAACCAATGTTTTAGAACCCTTGTCTTCCTCACTTCTGTTCCTTGTTGCTTTCTCCAAACTTTAGAAATTGCGACATCTCCTTAGTCCCTTTCACATACCTCTAAATGCTCCCTGAACCACCTGGACCCAAGTCAGCTGGCATGCTCCTGAGACATGCAGATTGTACATACCATTTCAGACCTACTGAGTTAGAGTTCACGGCAGGGCGCCCAGTAATCTGTGGTTTTCGTAACTCTCTCCTTCTCTAGGACAACTCTCAGGTACATTAAAGTTGGAGAATTGCAGTAGTGTCCTTATCCGTGGAGGAAAGGTTCCAAGACCCCCAGCGGATGCCTGAAATCGTGGATGGTACCAAACCCTATACATACGACATTTTTCTCCTAGGCATACATACCTATGATAAGTTTAATTTATAAATTGGGCATAGTAAGAGATTATCAGCAATAACTAATAGTAAAGTAGAACACTTGTAACAATCTACTGTAATATAGGTTCGGTGGATGTGGTCTCTTATACAGAGAATCTTATCGTAGTATACCCTCCCTTCTTGTGACAATGTGAGATGACAAAATGACATCATTTATCTGAACTGATAAAGAATTTTTATTCTCTTCCAGATTTAAGAAGCCATTCGGGCAGTAGAATTTCAATGCCAAAATACTATGATTTCTGAAATGGTGGGCAGAAACAGTGAAACATACAGGAACAGTGAAACAAAGTGTTTGAAACTGCAACTATTCTCGAGATTAAAGATGAGTTGAGCATCAAGTTATCTTCTGAATGCTGCCTTCATTCCTCTTTCACTCTTGCTCATGCGGCATCGTCTTCCAAAAGTCCTTTCTCCGTGTCCTTTTATTGAAATCTTACCCATCTTTAATATGAAAATTAATAATGATTTGTTACTACCATCTAAACTTGGTTGTGTCAAAACTGTCCTTATTTTAATTTTTTAATAGATTTTGTTTTTCAGAGCAGTTTTATGTCCACAGCAAAACTGAGCAGAACATACAGAGTTCCCATAAATCCCGTCTGCACACATATATAGCATCCCCTGGCATCTACATTCCCCACCAGAGTGGGGCATTTGGTACAAACGATAAGCCTCTATTGGTATATCATAATCGGCTAAAGTCCATACTTTACATTAGGACCCACTCTTCGTGTTGTGTATTCTATGGGTTTTGACAAATGTATAATGACATGTATCTACTGTGATAGTATCATATGGAGTGGTTTCACTGCCCTAAAAATTCTTTGTGTTCTGCCTATCCGTCTCTCCCCCAAACCCCTGTGACTGATCTTTCTCCTGTCTCCACAGTTTTGTCTTTTCCAGAATGTCTTACAGTTGGAATCACATAGTATGCAGCCTTTTCAGATTGGCTTCTTTCACTTAGCAATACGCAGCATTTAAGATCCCTCCATTTCTTTGCATGGCTTGAAAGCTCTGTGCCATGGATTATTTATCCATTCACTTACTGAAGGACATTTGGTTGGTTCCAAGTTTTGGCAGTTCTGAATAAAGCTGCTATAAACATCTGTGTGCATGGGCAGGATTTTGTGTGACTATAAGTTTTCAACTAATTTGAGTAAGTACCAAGAAGGGTAGTTGCTGGAGTGTACGGAGAGAGTATGTTGATTTCTGTGAAAGGCTGCCAAAGGGTCTTGCAGAGCGGCTGCGCCATGTTGCATGCCCCCCAGCAGTGAATGGGAGTCCCTGCGGCTCCACATCCTCGTCAGCATTTGGTGTTGTCAGTGTTCCAGATTTTGGCCATGCTCGTAGGTGTGCAGTGGCATCTCATTATTTCTTTACTAGGCATTTCCCTGATGACACATGATATGGAGAATCTTTTCAAATGCTTATTTGCCATCTGTAAGTCTCCTTTGCTGGGGAGTCTGTTAAGGCCTTTGGCCCATTTTTTTAATCAGGTTGTTCATTCTCTTATTGTTAAGTTTTAAGAATTCTTTGTATATTTTGGGTAACAGTACTTTATCATTTGTGTCTTTGGCAAATGTTTTCTCCCAGTCTGTGGAAAGCTGTCTTTTTATGGTTGGTTGGTCTACATCAGGAATCAGGTTCCCAATGAGGTCCAGATGTTCATATGGTTGTTTGTCTCAAGTCTCTTTAATTTGTAACTGTCTCCTTTCCCTTCAGTGTTCTATTCCGTGCCTCTGGTGTGCTGCAGACACTGGCCATTTGTCCTGTCTATTGTCTCACCTGCTGAACTTGTCCAAGGACACAGGAGCTTCTTGCCTGCATCAGGTCCTTCTGGAGGATACAGGGCATGTTTGTAAGATGTCCCTGCTCTGGGGAAATGCTTGTCAGTGACGTGAGAGAGTCTGCATGCTTTAGTTGTGAGCCAAGTGAGAGAACAATACCCTGATTATTGAATCATCTGGACATAAAACGTTTTTTACGAGTTGTGTTAAAAGCCACTTATTATAGATGACAGGAAGAAACGCTAAAGTGTGTTATCATCATCCTCGCTGCGGACAATGCCAACTGTGTGCCATGCCTTGTTCAAATGTTCCTCATATGTCAGTTTATTGAATCCTCACCCCAGTGAAAGAGGTGCCACTACGCTCCCCATTTTATAGTTGAGGAAACTGAGGCATAAGGAGATTAAGTAACTGTAAAACAAGTCAATACAATATTTCCTCTAAACTCATGAAGACTTTGTGTAGAAAACCAGAAGCAACGAAAGGGCAGTTTCTTCAAGCCTGCATAATCGATGGTGAAGGAACCAGTTCTAACTAAAGTTAGGAAGTAAGGGAAGTTCTTCAGGACCCTAAGTTGCTTGCACTCCTGCCCCTTCTCCAAAGCAGCATCCCTGACTCTAGAATCTTTTCTGACATCTAAAGACATGGGATAGGGGTGCCTGGGTGGTTCAGTCGATTAAGCGTCTGCCTTCAGCTCGGGTCATGGTCTCAGAGTCCTGGGATCGAGCCCCGCATCGGGCTCCCTGCTCAGTGGGAAGACTGCTTCTCCCTCTCCTCCCTGCTTGTGCTCTCTCTCGCTTTCTTTCTCTTTCTCTCTCAAATAAATAAATAAAATCTAAAAATAAATAAATAAATAAAAATAAAGACATGGGATAATCTGATGTGTTATTTCTATGTGTTGATCTGTGGGGATGGGAGTGGTAAGAGTTCCCTGAGTGAGAGGTGGGTAATCAACAGGAAAGAGACACACAGGGGCTTGGGGGCACTGCCCCAAAGGCAACCTGTGCATTTATAGAAAGGTAATAGTTATGACATAGCGTGTACCGGGTACTGGCTGCTACTAGGGAGGATGGAAAAGTGTTGGTAAGGGCTTGAGTGGCCCTGATCCACCCAGCAGTGACCTGAGGGAGGATGGTGTGGAACACGCGTGAGCAGTTGGTCTGGAAGAGATGGACCCGCTTCCAGACCTGACTCCACTACTCAGTAGTATGTGACACCTGGGATTGTTTTTAATTGCTTCAAGCCACATTTTTTTCATTTTTGTTTTTGGAGAATAGTATCTCTTACTTCATGAGTTGGTGGTATGGATTAAGTTAGATAATATATATCAAACTTCTCAATCCGTGGAAAATCCTATTATTTTATGGCTGTTGAAAGAAGTATCCCGTGACTGTCAGGGTGTGTCTTCCTGCCTGAGGCAAACACCAGATGGGCATTATAGCGTGCAAATTGATTTTCCTTCTAGAGAAAGAAAATGGGATCGAGGGAAATCTGGACATCATTTGCAATATGAGATGGGTTAAAAGCAGGTAGAACGGGCTGGGGTAAATGGCTTGCTGTTATAGCACAGAGGACTGTACAATTTACTGACATCATTGTGAAGATATCTGATCTTTTTAGAACAGGTTATAAAAAAGTCTCTTATAGAAAAGCCAACACTCATGGACTTGATTGTTTGCTAGACACTGTTCTTTATATACGTTATCGAGTTCATTCTCACGACACATGGGGTAAGTACCATTTTTATCCTAAATAACCTCTGCCATCACTGAGCTGAGCTTTTTACATGTCTTAACTCATTTACCCACGACAATGACCCCAGGAGGTGCAGACTTTATCCCCACTTAAAGGAATGGTATGGAGGTTAGCGGACTGGCCAGAGTCTGGGGCTACTATGTGGTTGAGCCGGGTTCCAAGGCAGGTGCTCTGTCTCCAGGGCCTGCTCTGAGAGCTACCACACCTCTGGTGAAGTTCACGTCAGAAGCAATCTGGTCCAGTACTACAGTTGCCATTTTTTGAAAAAAAGAACGTAAACATTATTCACTGCACCATAGATAGGGTGGCCATGAGACAAAGTCAAATGTGAAAATTCTTTTAGAATCCACTGTTAAGAAAAGCTTGCTTCCCCTAAGGATCTGGTATGCTTTTATTTATTTATTTATTTATTTATTTGAATTAATTAACATATAATGTATTATTTGTCTCAGGGGTGCAGATCTGTGATTCGTCAGTCTTATATAATACCCAGTGCTCATTCCATCAGTGTTCTCCTTAATGTCCATCACCCAGATACCCCATCCCTCCACCCCTCTCCCCTCCAGCAACCCTCAGTTTGTTTTCTATGATTAAGGGTCTCTTATGGTTTGTCTCCCTCTCTGGTTTCGTCTTGTTTCATTTTTTTCTTCTCTTCCCCTATGCTCCTCTGCTTTGTCTCTTAAGTTCCACATAGCAGTGAGATCATATGATAATTGTGTTTCTCTGATTGATTTACTTTGCTTAGTTCCATCCATGTCGTTGCAAATATTTCTTACTTTTTTTTTGATGGCTGCGTAACAATGGAATATTATGCAGCCATCTTACTGGTATGCTTTTAATCTGAGAATGGTAACTGTGTCACTGGTCATGCCTCCTTTCTGTCTTGATTATCAAGATGCCCTATGCTTAATTATAGCATCCCGGGGGGCCTTTGTGGTCAATATAACTCTTGCTTTATCCATGATCTGGATTTTCAACCTTGACTTATGGTGTATTGTTATCATGTTTATTCCTGTAGCATGAGAAAAGATATCAATACATGTTGAAGGTCATATCAATGACACGGATGGAGAAATAGGAGATGTGATTTTTCATGTTTTTAGATGTCAAAAGCTACAATATGATCAGCAAATCAGATGCTTGAAGAAAGATCCAAAGAGCCTCAGGAGGCTGGAAGAATGGGCCAATGCTAACTGCATCAATTAAGTGAGCATGATTTAAAATCACGAACACAAAAGTTACCCGCATGGCAGAGCAGTGGAGAGTCTCTGCTCTGAGGGAGAGCCCAGGGGAGGGCAGAGTTGCCATGGGAACCACTCAGGGACTCTTCCACAGGACAGCCCCCAGCCAGGCATACCTTTCTCCAAGTCCGAGAATCACTATAATGAGCAGTGAGCCAGGTAGGAGTGGGTCAGAGGCCTCAGGTGGGCAGGGACAAAAAAAGGATGGAGGACCCTTCATTCATTCCACACCCATTGACTGAGTTGCTATCATAAGTCAGGAGTTGATATAGGAGCAAACGGAATGAGCATCATGGTGTTTCCATTTGACAGTAAACTCAAGAGAAGCCCAAAGTGAGTTGCCTAATTAATGTATTCACCAACAAACGCTTGTTGAATGACTGCTCGGTGCCAGTCACTGGAGCCAACAGGACAGTGACAAGAGGGACAAGCGCTGAGGAAGGACGATGCGGGCTGGTGAAGCTGGGAGCCAGGGCGTGCAGGGGAGATGCCCCCAGTGAGTCTGGTTGGGAGGTGCCCAGCCACACACCTAGAGCACTGACTAAATACGTGCAATATTAATTTGTTATAAATTTAAATCTTTTTAGCTAAGTATGTTAAGGCCATCTCAAATGCTAATGCCAATATGCTGTGCCAATGGTCTCATGTACAGAGAGAGGTCAGCGTGGGGAGCCACATTTAAGAGACATCAACAAAGTGGAACCCATGCAGGCAGGAGAGCCATCCGGAGCCAGGAGCCCCAGCACAGGAAGCCGAAGGCAGGGCAGAGGTGAAGGCTTCAGAAAAAAGTGATCTGAGGGAAGGACTTCATGGCCAGGTCTGCTCAACTAACTCTAGAAGCTTCCAGGAGCACATCTTGGACCAAGGAGTAGAAGTTTCAGGGAGGGAATTTTGGCGTCATGTCAGGAAAAACTTTTTTTTTTTTATCCGTCTCTTAAAATCACAATTCCTCCTAAATGACCGGAAGTCGCAGGGAGCTGCTGGGTGCAGCTGAGCTTCCCCTGGCACCAAGAACCCTCCCAACCTAGCGCACAGCTTTGGGAAGGAATTCTTTCTTCTCTCAAACTCCTTCTCCCGTACCCTCCCTTCTCCTCCTGCCTTCATCTCTTGTCTTTTCTCTGCTCCTAACGGTACAGTGCACACTTGACATTTCTGACCACTGTAGGTGGTGTTTCATCTTTTCAGACCTCCATCTTTGTACTCATTGCAATCTCCTCCCGCCACTTAGTGAACCAGATTTTGATAATAGGTTTCCACGTGGGTCTGGCATTGTACCTCCCACCCCCACCTGGAGACCGAGCTCCTTTTTCACCTTTGTAGACTCCGTGCAAAAACACAGATTCTGCGACATAAATAGGCGCTCAATGCCTAATAGTAGTGGAAATGAGTGACCTACCTCTTCTGACACATGAGAATGCTTGTCTATATTCTTATCTTTGGTAGTGAAGTTTCTGACAAAGCGTATCCATGGAAACACTTCTCTAGCGGAAGTATTACATGTTAGGCATAAAAGCGGCACCCCTTTTATAAGTCGCACAGCAGACGAATAACTGTTAGTTTGCAATCACAGACTACAAAAGAAATGATGGCATGAATATCTGAGAGTCCAAGTGTTAATTCAATAGCAAAAAAAGTGTGTGTCCTTGTAGTTTGGTTTTTGATGGTAGGAGCTGCTGTGTTCTTGATTTGAATACCCTAAAATCAGATTCAAGACCTTCTATCATTCCGTTGACTCAAAGGAATAGATAATGCCCCTCAAGGTCATCTGGCACAAATTCCTGCCCCTAGGATATAAAACTACTTGTCAACTCTCTCCTTAAAAACCCTGTCTCAAGGAGAATGATAGATACGCATGTTCTATGTCGGAAATGTTTCTCCAAAGGGGCAGCGCTTATGGTCCTGACATTCTCCACTCTACATGATTAAAAATTCTCCCCTGCTGTCTTGTAAGGCCATTTCCAATAGCTCTGTCCTTAGCAGTTGGGCAGCATCATCCACATAATGTCCCTTAATACACTGAGTAAATCCACCCGGGCTTTCCTTGTCCTCAGACTTAATAAGTCCAGGTCCTCAAGCCCATCCTCGCTGATCAATTTTACAACTTTTCAATCATTTTAATCACTTTTGTCACTCTCAGATGAATCACTTCCAATCCATCTACATCCCATTTTTTTTTTTTTTGCCCCAAATTAAACACTAGGGTGATGTGGAAGTGACCGGAGCTAAGAATAGGAGAATGGTTTTGTGGTTCTTGGAGGTTATAATTCCATGATAATGTCACAGAAAGAGTTGGCATTTTCCTTTTGGTGAGAACGCCCGAGTGCTGGCTCAGCAGCAGCTCCTTGGCAACTCTGCATTCTGGATCTTTCTCAGCAGTGCTTGAGAAAAACTCTTTAGTCCCAATATTAGCTGTTCACTTGTCCATTCAGAAGGAAAATGATCTGTTAGGAGACCACAGAGAATGGCGGAGCCTCAAAAAGAGAGGGAGCCAACTCAGGGATCTCTGGAGCCAAGCAGGGAGCCTGAGGGGTTGGGCGGGCAGCAGGCTGGGAAGGTGGCAAATCCAACACCTGCATGGGTTCAGGGAGGCGCTACTGCATCACCTTTAGAGGATTTTTTTTTTTAAGATTTTATTTATTTGAGAGAGAGCGAGCAAGAGAGCATAAGCCGGTGGCGGGGAGAGGCGGAGGGAGAAGCAGGCTCCCTGCCAAGCAGGGAGCCCATTGTGGAACTTGATCCCAGGACCCTGAAATCATGACCTGAGCTGAAGGCAGATGCTTAACCGACTGAGCCACCCAGGCACCCCGATTTTTTTTTTTTTACATGAGAATGCCCATCCACATAGCAAGAGTTTCTTCTTCTTTTTTTTTTTTTAAAGGAGAAGCTATAAACCTATATTTTAAAGTTAAATATTCCAATTAAAAATGAAAATGAATGAAAAAAGATGGAAGCCATTGTGCAGCCCAACCCCATGTGGGTCTTCAGGGGCACGTCTGCAGGCCTGGTTTTGCCAGAGGCTCTGGGATTCATTCCCTTGCCAGGATAGGAATCCTCTACCCTCCTTATTATTTCTGTAATCAATTTCTGAAGACAAATGCATCACCAAGAGACATAGTTTTTACACATAAATACTTTCATAAGAATGTGTTTTAAAAGAAGACTTTCAAGGAAAGGAACTTAAATGTTTCACTCTCTAGTGATGGAATTCTAGATGTGGTGGCAGCTAAAAATGATAAAAATCTGTGGAGACGAGCCTTCTTTATGCTTTGTCATAAATCAACTGTCCTCGCATTTTGAGATATTATGGGGTATGCAGCCGTGTCTGAGATCTTAGATTTAAGTTGTTCTTCCAAGTTAATCAAATGTGAAACCAACACACCAAAGGCAAAGCTTATTGAAGAAATGTACCCATTTGCGTTTAGTACCCTAATTTTCAAACCCAGCAGGTTCCATTTATTTACAAAGGTTGGTCTAAGATAGAATTCTAGGTGTAGAAAAGCAATTTAACCAAAATGCTTTACCCTAATTACAAAGCACAGCTATTTGCATAAGTAACCAGCCTGGGTCTTCAGGGACCCAGAGTTAATGTTATTAAAGCACAAGTTATATTTTTGATAACTATGAAGAAAATAATAGCAAGTCTAGAGTTTACATTTTCTATTTCTCTAAAGGTAAATGATGGAAGGTGTAATGCCATATCACTGGGGTCAAATGTTTTGGGGAGAGATGCCTCTCTGTGGGGAAGGGGGTTGAAGTTGGGCCCCTTCCCTGTGGCCACTGTCATAGGGAGGGTGTCTCAGTATCGCCGGTGCCAAGTCTGGATAAAGGAAAGAGCTTTGGTTTTGTCAAAGAAGCCAATCCAGACATGATTTTCCTTTACTAACAGGGAAAATGCTATTTTTAAAGAGGCCACTGATCTTTTGTTTGCTGTAGAAAATGAAGCAGTCGCCGAGGATAATTGACTCTAACGATAACAAAGGACAGTTTATCTGAAAATTTGATAAGACATTTCTCACATATTGATAAACAGTGACATTGCTTACTAGGAAGGAAAATGAATGTTCTTTTGTAGATTTTTTAAGAAAACCAGATGAGACGATCCCTCGAAGAGCCTGGCCCATGAGGCTGGAGTCACTCTGCTTTGAAGGAATTCAATTGGTTGGATTGGAAGCATGACGTCAGCTTATTAAAAACAGAGGAGATGAAAACAGACTAGACTCCTTTTTTTCCCTATGTGTGTCTAGTTCAGATGATTTATATTTTGGCAACAAGACGGTGCATGGCATTGGTCAATGGTCCCTTCCAGCAGAATATAAACTCTGCGGACTCAGGATTGTACAAACTGGAGATGTATAAACTGGAGATGAGATTCTTTATTTCTAGACTCCCAGGTAATAGGCAATGAGGCTAGAAAAAAATCAGCATTTGGAAGGAGGAGCAGGAAACTAATGCGTCTTTCATGGACTCTGTAGCCATATCTGACATGCTTGCTATTCCTGGGAAGGCTTTCAGTCCAGGACAACTGATGGGACACCTTTGGAAGTACAGCAATACTGTCACCCATGTATTCAAGAACCCCAAGCCTTTGTGACATGAGCAAATAACAGTGCAGACCTGCCTAAGTGACCGGACAATTCTGCAAAGGAGTATCACCACATTGCAGCTTGCCCCGGCCAGGGGTCAGGCTGAAAAAGCCCAACCTGGGCAGCAAGTTGCCAGGGTCCTGTGGGACACAAGTGGCAGATGGGTTGATCTTGGAAAAAAAATGAATCTGCCAACTGGCGCAGAAAACATTAGTCTGGGAGAAGAATGTCTCACTTTGGGGAAGACAGCTCCTGCAGTTCCATTCATTACATCCCCGGAAAGCCGGGACTTGCTGTGTGAGCTTGGTGGCGGCTCATGTCTCCATTTTTCCCAACATGCACATACCTGTGCGCACATGCTACATCCTCATCTCTGCATGCAAACTCGCCCGCCAGGGGCCAACGGGTTGGGATAAAGTTGGAGCTTGATGGGAATAAGAAAACACGGGTACTCAATTTACTCAAGGTCAGTCTAAAAATGGAAAGACACCCCTGAAGCATAATATTACTCTAACAGTATTAAGGGTGGTTTAATCACTTTTATTGGTAAAAAAAAAAAAAAAAAACTCTGCGAGCCCTCTGACTGCTGCAAACACGATAAACTCGCACATTCCAAACCCCAAAAAATTGTTTAAAACAACTGGAAGAAAGTGACCAGTGATCAAAATTAAGCTCCATGGAAGTCAAATGAAAGCAGAAATATACTTCGTCCAGAAGGGAAGCTCTGAGGAACAGCAGCTCCGTGAGACTTACTATAATAAAAAATACAATGTATTGCTGCTAAAATATCGGCAAATTTGTTTCAGGAAAGAAAAGTACTTGACAAGCCACCAGAAGGGCCACCTAGTGGTAAGGACAACACATTTCCTGTGCATATGTCTCATGGTGGTCATGAGAGGCTTCCTTGGGTTCGCCATCTTGATTAGAATTTCAACAGTTATCACCCAAAGAACAAAGATTCCCTGGGGGACAGGAGCCTCACCACCCACCTGAGACGTCCTGTACTCCTTCCAGCCTGCCGGCCTTGCTTCTCCTGGGGAATCCTGAGCTGGGCTCTGTGCCCTGCCCCCTGATAGGACCCCGTAGAGTCCGTGGAGTCTCATTAACTACTTCAGCCACTCTTGGTTTATTTTGGCACAACCTAAGTAAACTTTTATCTCACCTCTAGAAGGAGAGGAGTCTGTGAATGGTGATCTTCTCAAAAGCACGAAGCTTGTTTCTCTGTAACCCTAGTAATAAGGACATTCTTTGGCATATGAGAATCTTGGGAACTATGAACAAATGACTGATTGGAAGAATGAACGAGTGAATGAAGGGATCAATGAAAGAGGAAATGAAAAAGGCCTTCCTTTCTCCTGTCTCTGCAAACCAGAGGTATTTATCCAGCCGGGCAAGGGCTCCTTGGGCTTGGCCAAGCACGCGCTGGATGCTGAATATGGCCATAGTCGTGGGCACCGCTATAAATAGGGCTTGGACTGCACAGCAGAGTCAGACTATGTGAGGCTAGGAATGCGACTCTGATCAGGTTTTTGGGGGCAAAGTCTTATTAGGGGGTGAGAAGGGTTATGGGCATAAGGGGTTCAGAAGGGAAGGTATGAAAACAGAGTAACACCGGGATAGGTTATTTTGGGGAGGAACTTGAGAAGATGTGGATGCAAGGGACAGAGATGAGAACAAGTGAGAAGAACCTATGTTCTAAGGATCTGCATCTCTGAACAGACCATCTAAGAAGAGGTAATTGGAGAGGAGACCATACTGAGCAGCTAAGTCTCTGTGATGCTTAGAGCAGGGACCCTCATTTGAAGAGCCTGGGTTTGGGAGAAAGGGCCTCAGCTACTAGAGACTAGAGGAACCCTCTATCACTGGGGGAACTGGGAGGCCAGGAGGGGTCGGTTATGGGAGAGCCAGTTGGGCGGGACGCACACATCAGGGAGCAGGCCAGAAACCACAGCGCTCAAGGCCATGGGGCTCCTTCAGGCCCACTTGCACCTGAGGCCTAGAGGGGCCTGAGGTCTCATGCAGGTGAGCTTCGAGGTGAGGTAGGGGCCTGGCTGCCAGGTCAAATTGGACCAGGGAAAACTCTAGCAACACAGAAGCCATTCCATACATGTCTACTCCCTCACAAAAGCATTAAGCAAATGTGCTGTGTCTCCACCCTGTTCTGTAAATTGTGCTGTGAAAACATAAATTGATTATACTGATAAGTCCCCTTTTTATTGTTATACTTTGATCCAACTTCACTTACTGAACCCCTGTCACATGCACAATACTGAGGAGACAAACACGCACCCATCTGTTTTCCTTTTGCGTTTTGTAAGGAAATACATTACTGTTTTATAGACTGTTAATAACATGAGGAGCAAAAATGCCTATAGTATCACCATATTAAACCAGTAATTTTCCTTATTTTGCATTTCCTGTGAGTTTTTAATTCAAGTGCACACATTTTAGTATAGTTCTATTCATAGTATGATCTCGTAGGGCTTCTTCTTTTAAGGCTACATTACCTTTAGAGATGATTCCTCCTTTCCACACATTCATTCATTCATTTATTCTAAGATTTCATTTATTTATTAGAGAGAGAGAGTGGGTGCACAGAGGCAGAGGGAGAAGCAGACTCCCCACTGAGCAGGAAGCCCGATGCGGGGCTCAATCCCAGGAGCCTGGGATCATGACCTGAGCCGAAGGCAGACACCCAAGTGACTGAGCCACCCAGGCGCCCCGCTACTTTCCATGCATTGAGTTGTGGGATGCCTAAGCTATGAGAATCAGGATTTCAGCATTTAAAGAAGAATCATTTAAAGTGAGGAGCAAATTGTATTATTTCACTTGTGTTTGATTGGAAGCGATATTTCACTGGGCTGCCATAATAAGTAAAAGGAATTCTCTGTTTAACACTGATCTGAGTATGGGATAAATACAGATTAAATTAGAAAATCACATTGCCATTTGGAGAATTTCGAGACTTCTACATACTCATCCACTGCTTATAAATCTGATGGCACCTACTTACTAACTGGTTAGCTTTCACCTTGACAGGACTTGAAATTCTTCTAATGTAATTTTGCCCAATGAAAATTACCACTGCTTAAGTACCATCACCTGGTAGAGCTAGATATTTAAGGAAAAGAAAAAAAAGGCTAATGGCTTTTCACACATGCACTGAAAAAAATTAATAACCTGATAATCTCTGGCAAAGGAGATAATTTTTTCTCCCCCTAAGACTGTGAAGTTCAACATTATGTGATTTATCTCAATGACCTGCAAGTACTGCATGTAATTATTAAACATAACCATCAACTGAGCTTTTCAGAAGCTTCATTTAGATACCGCTAATGCAATGCCAAACTCGTGCCGTTTTCCCCCACGTGACCTTAGACCAGGTCATTACCAGCATTTCAAAGATGTGAGCTGAAGAAGGAAAGTGCAGAAACATGACTCTTGAAAACGCTGCCATTTCAATGGACGCATTTATTATGAAAATCAAGTTGATGCTTTGAGGGACTTATTCTCATTTTATGTCTCATTCTAAAAAGTCACATTTAATCCACAGGTTGAACGACGGATTTCTTTCTCCTTAATGAAAAACACGTAATATCATGGAGTTTGTAGTAGCAGTGTTGACTTCAACTGGAGTGATGTGGAGCAGACAGGTTTCGCCAGAGTCTGACTTGGGAAAGTGCTGCTCAGAACAAGTATTTCTGTCAGCAACATGGGAGCAAAATGGTCACCTCAGAGCACATTTTCAATCACCGACTTGTGATTGCTCAGGGTGAGTCTATTTGGTAGGGGCAGAGTTCCAGGTGATTGACATATTTATTTAGTCCATTTGTTCTGACCAATCTTGATGGATCTGAGAGCACGGGCTGATCTAGAATTGCGAAGTTTGGTAACTCCTAAGGTGCTACCGCCGTGCCTCAGAACCACTGAATCTTTCCATCTCATGGAATTCTGCTTTGGTAAGCACCCGGCCGCACCGTGACGAAGTGGAATCAAGGGTTGAGGTGGTAGTTACACAAATCCACACGCGTGATCTGATGACACAGAACTAGACACACACATGCTAACGAGGTCAGTTTCATGGTTTTGATATTGTACTATAGTTAGGGAAGATGTTGCCACCGCTGGGACCCCTCGGTGTTACCTTTACAACACCCCGTGTATCTGTAATTATTTCCAAATATGTGAGATCTAAAAGCTGATTCTTTCCCAAGGAAGGATGAACCTGACAGAAGTTGGCAGCTCTGTGGTTTCGAGCTGGAGAGAGACTTGGCTGTGAGAGTCGGGATCTCAGGACGCCATAGAGGAAAGCCATGGGCCTGGGGCTGGGGTGGACGTGGGGACAGTCATTGCCTCGCTCTCTGGCAACTGAGCACCGGGGCGGGAGAGGGCCCTAGAGGGGCATGAAGGTGAGACTGGCCCCCATCCCACTGGTCTGGCCACCCTCAGACACGGTTGGGGCCACTCAGTCCTGCTGCTTGTGGATGAGAGGGCTTCACGCAGCGCCTACTGGATGCTCAGGAGAAGGGCCCAGAAACAGCTGGACAGGGAGGCCCGGTGCCGCCTCCGGAGAGCCAGGCGCTATCTCCACCTGGGCGGACAGGGTGTTCTGGGTGAGACAGGAACCCAAGTGACAGTCCCAGGGGCAGAGCTACTCTCTGGGAAAGAGCCCAAGAGCATGGCTGCTTCTCTGTTGGCACCATGTCCTCACAACCACATGCCCTGAACCCAGCTTAGCTCAGCCAACCTCCCTGGAGGTGGGCTGGCAGGCCCTGTGCCGGAGCCGGGGTGGCCCTCCCTGTGCCCGCTGCCCGGTCCCCAAGCCCCCTTTCCACCGGAGCTCAGCCTCCTGCACGGCAGGCACTGTGCCCCCCTTGCTCTCCCGAGCATCTGCACCCATCCACAGTGCCCTGGCAGGGGGCCTTGCACAGAACGGGCCCCCAGGAAAGTCCGGCGAACTGAATCAGATGGGAAGCAGCTCCCCGAGCAGCCTGCCACACCGCGGGGAGGCTGTAGGGGAGGGCGGCTGAGTACAAGAAATCTCTGTCCACACCAATGGCTGAGCACACACACTCTGAGGACTGCACTCGTGGCCAGATGCAAGTAAAGGAAAAACTCCTTCTCTGGAGACCTGGGAGACAGGAACATTTACAGTCAATCCACTGTCAGAATGCAAGGACAAAGGCCCCATGCCCAGGTCTTGCTTTGGGAGTGCAGGCTGACCGAGGGAGGCGGCGCTGGTCGTGGAGGGTGCAGAATGGCTAAGCCCAGAGGACGGGGGGCTTGCCCCTCCACACCTGGAGGGAGGAAGACGGGGGTGCAGGTTGTGGCTCTGGAAACTGGAAAGAGGATGGGAGTTCGCATGGGGATGGGTTCTACCAGGGAAGGACAGAGCTGTGGCCTTGTTCGTTGAGACATATGCTACCTGCACGAAACCAGGCTTAGAAGGACAAGGGAGGCCTGGCTGCTGGTGGCTGGGCCTTCCTGGCCCTACAGTCCACGTCAGGCCTGACAGCATGTGGGACCCAGGGATGAGGCTGCTCAGACGCAACACGCCCAGTGACGTATCGGGTGCTGTTCGAGGTTCACCCCCAAATCCTGCTCACCTGAAATATCTCCCCCGGCCTGATGGGGCCATCTCCCTTTCCCATCTAGAGGAAAATATCATTAGGATGTCTCTAAATGATGAGAGATGGGAGTCTCTAGTAAAATGCAGATACATGCGACTCCGAAGGAAGGGTACTAAGGAAGGGTACTAAGTGTGTCCTCCAGACTTCGACTATTGGTCTCGTAACATTGACTGAGTATCAGAATATTAACGTATCTCCCTAGCAACTTTGGAACGCCCAGAATGAAGGGACGTGCCGACAGTTTGGGTGGAGTCGGTATGATCAGACCCGGGTGGGCTGACCCCAGGCAGGACCCATAAGGGCTGCAGATCAGGGACAGCCAGGCGTGAGGAGGTACTTGAGAGAGCACACTTACAGGGAAGGGACTTAAAAAGGTATGTGCATATCTTTCAGAGGTTCCTTTACAATCTTAATAAGGTGAGCTGCTGTGGTATACTCAAGAAGATTCCACATATGGCAGAGTGGATGAGCTCCTTCTCCCAGTACCTTGGAGAATCCAGAGCAAACAGAATGATGCCTTTCAATGAGGTCTCAGTCTTAGTCTCCTGCCTCTACCCAGGACTGGAACAAGAACATGGTATCGAGCCATCTGAAACCAGCTTAAAGAGAACGGGGTTTGGTACCAACTGGAGGGGATTTAGCAAAGGCAAGACCCACCTAAACTGACTTAATTTCTTTCTAAGGTGGAGTGGCCAGCAAGGTCAAAAAGCAGAAGTGGACAGGGGTGGGGTGGCAGGGAAGGAACAGTCGGGTAGAAGCTTTGCCGAGTAAGAATCTCACGGAGAGCCTGGCCATGTCTCGTGATGTTGCTCTAGGTAGGTGGGTAGGTACACAGTTCACAGGCCGTACCGAGGGGCCTCCAAGACAAATTTTTAATGATGGGTTGAAACCCTTACGGGCTTTCTTCACTTTCCTGGCTTCTCTATCTATGCAAATCTAAAAAAAAAATATCAATTCTTTATTCTAACATATTCTATGAGGAGAAAAACAAAACCTGACCATACCTAAAGTTTATTAATTAGCTAAACATCAACAGAGAAGGTTACGGCTAAGGTTGCCCTGCAGTTTCGGGTTCTGGGTCTTATTTAATTGGTGACTTGGAAAACATCTTTGTAAGTAGGCTCAGGAATTTACAGATGGCTCTTCAAAATACCCCAGTGACTGTAAAAAGAGGAATCCAATGTTTAATGTAGATTTAACTTATGAGAAAATTGGTCTTCACCAAAATGCAAAGGTAGTGAAGACATTTAACATAAAGACTGCACAAACTCTTCACAATCATCTTTGTTTCGCTAAATGCAAAGCTTAGTACCAGTGGTTGATCAGGTAACCTAGTATCTGATGTAGGGTCTGCCCCTAGAAGTGCTTGTCAAAATGGACTGCAAGGCATAGTCAGACACAAAAAATATGACTGGGCTGATTACCAATCAAGGAGTGTTTACCGGTCGCTTTTACTACGTGTGCAATCGCTTATTAAGCCTTGGACCAAAATGAGTTAGTTCTCTGTAGGATCTCAAAGTGATGACAGCCATAGGCGCTGATTCTTACAAGACAGTCTAGAGGCAGGGGTGAGTCTTGGTTGGTTTGACGAAACAGGAGGCCTCCGCTTCTGGACAGAATGATGAGTAAGAGAATGATAAACAGTAGCGGCATATGAATAATTTATTACTCATTTGCCTAAACACAATCATTTTGTACTATGGAAGGACGTACTTTCCATTTCAAAGAATTTGTTAGGTCTGACAAATTTTGTAATAAAGTCCCATAAAAATCATCCAGAAATTCAACTGCACAAAAGAGTGCATTAAAGACACAGTAGTTGTCCTGGGGAAGCTCTCTTTCTTCTTGAGTATTAAACATGCCATTTTTATATTTGAACAAAAAACGAAATAACCTGCCTTCGGAGACACGGACCTTGCTTCCAACTGTGCGCTTCGTACAACATCCCTGCCATATTTTAAAGAATGCTGGATTTCCCATGAATGTTAAGACTGCCACGCTTTATCATACACATTTCTAACGTGCACGCCCTGATGGCAGGCAGGGGGCGCCAATGCAACCACGGCCCATTTGGAAGGTCTGTTCCGTCTCTGGATTATCAGGCCTCTCGGTCTGGTTACTGGGGCCACAAGAGATCCTTCCCGTCAGAGCCAACGTGAACATTCCTTGCTCATCAGACACTTCAAGACAAGCGTCCGTGGCACACAGTGAACATGAACTTGGTGTCCGGTCATTGCTCTTGACGTCCGGTTGGGAGCTCGTCATTGAACATACACGCCGGCGGAACAGCCATGCAAGCGGGCACCTTGAATTTCGTGCGCTTCCTTCAAGAAAGTAACTTCGTTGGGCTTGGGTGGTAAGGCGGGAGGGATGTGGGGGGCAGGTGTTGATATGGTGTGTGTACAGAAGTTCTCCTTGGGGAGGTGCTTTTGAAAAAAACCAGAGTGGAGTTCAAGTGTGATATTTAACTGAATGTCTCCAAATTGTGCTGCCTCCCCAGCGCGTTAAAAAAAAAACAAAACCCATTAATGATGTGTTTGTTGTTGTCAGACTGTCTATCGTGAAGCCCAGGCTCTGCGGAGGACTGACTCTCCACAGGATGGCAATGCCAGGCTCGTAGGGATGGAAAGGAGGGGGCTGAAGATGGATATGTGCTGCCTTGTTGGCAAGTGGTGAGGACAGGTGAGGCAATGGATCCGTGAGATTTTCCATTAAATCAAGAAAAACACAACTTGCCCCTAACATCACCTCTGAAGGCTTCTTAGACCAGCTGCTTCCCTGACGCCCTACCGAGGAACAAATTGCTTTCCTAGCAGGACATTTGGACACTCCTGCATTAACAGATATGGATCCCAGCATGCCGAGCCAAGCGAGAAGGCAATTTAATATGAGCAACACTGTCATCCCAATTTAGGACAACAGCTAGGATGCCCTCCAGGGCATCGCAACAGTTTCTAAAGTGCACCACATAAGATAGTCTCACTGTCTTTAGGCTATAGAAAGCTGGTATTTCCAGTAAACAGTCAGACCCAGGATAATGGGAAGTGTAAGGCAAAGATGACAGCAGTGGGGTACTCTCTGTGACATCGGTCCCCATCCAGGCGGCTGTCACTTCCACCGCGGACAGAATACCTCATGCGCCCAACTCATCACATCAACACAGGCAAAAGGCCCTGTGATCCCAAATAAATAAAGGAGCAGGCGACCCTAGATGGCAGATGGCATGGAGTCAGGTCTGAGGGCATCTCAAAGTAGCAGAGGTAACCCCATGTTCTAATCGTCGGGCTTACTTATCTATCCCTGATGCGCTGCAGACAAAACCAAATGGAGACCCTTGTAATGCATCCTGTAACTCCAGGCTGTGTGTAGGGGAAGATGTATTGTTGCTTTTTTCTTTCATACTCTAACACGTTATGTATTGGTACATACTTTAATAATGGTTTCTATTTTATTTTCACTGCAACAAGGACATGGCTGAATCCAATGTATATATTATGCCAAGATTACACCTGTGACAAGAATTATCATAAAATTAGCTGCATGTACAACTTTCAAAATCTGGAGGTAACTAAGCTTTTATGATCTTTTAGGAATATCCACTGATAACGCCAGTTTATTCCAAGTCACAGTCATTGGTTACTAATCAAATTAAGGAGGATTCGTATATAAATTCAGAAGAAAATATATTCACATGTAACAGAAATAGAAATCTATCTCCTTCTACACAGACTCTCTCGACAGAGACAGAAAGCGACACAGTGGGTCCATACTTGAGCTCCCTCACGGAGAATGAGAGTCACATCAATTGCAAGGCTTTTCACGGTGTCATTTTGTATTAGACACATCACAAAATAATGCGTCTGGTCACTACTGCGAATGCCCCACCTTAGAACTAGTGGTGTGACAACTCATAAGATCATCGTTATTATGTTACGCATGTCCCTATTGCTAACATTTGTAGCGGAGAAGGTCTTTCTCCAGTTTCATGTGCCTTCAGTGAGGCAACATTATTATTATTTTTTAAAGATTTTATTTATTTGACAGAGAAAGAGAGAGAGAGAGAGAGAGCACAAGCAGGGGGAGCGGGAGAGGGAGAAGCAGGCTCCCCGCTGAGCAGGGGGCCCAACACGGGGCTCGATCCCAGGACCCTGGGATCACGACCAAAGGCAGGCGCCCCAGAGGCAACATTATTTTAAAAAAAATTTATAGGGATTTCTCTTACAACTGCTGCTCTTCTCCTCCTCCTTCTTCACTGCAAACCTCCATATACATGTAGACACAAATCCTCTCCAAAACCCAATCTGATAAAAATCCCCAAATACTGTTAGAACCTGGGTGTGGATAGAGGCCTCAGAGAACTTAGGAAGCAACATTTCTACCACCTGGGGATTTGGGGAAAAAAAAAACTGAACACAATTCAGTCCGTGGATTTAAAAAAAAAAAAAACTGAACACAATTCAGTCTGTGGATTTGAGGAAGTTCTCATCATTAGTTTTAAACACAGAAAACCCTTCACTTACTTCCATGACTGCCCATCTAGTGAAAAGGCAAGGAAGAGTAACAGTTTTCCACAGAATGGCTCTGTCACAGCAATTCCCAAAGCGTGTTGGAATCTGGTAGACTGTGGAGCCCTGAAGGTAGGGAGGCTGGTCTAGTATCCTGCTGCCGGCACCTACCGAAATGTCTAGCCCATAACAGAGGCTCCATTCACACTGGACAGAAGCGATCTGAACTAAACGTTCTCAAAGAGAAAAACAAAAATCATTTTGTGTACCGATAGTGAGAACCTAAACGAGGTTAAATTGAAAGTTTTGAGTCCCAGAAGGATTGTGATCTTTAGAACTGAATTTCCTTAAATAACAGCAATCTCCTCTGTTTGCGTAGGGTAGCAGGATCAGCTCCTTGGAGGTGAAACATCTTTCTTCAAGGGAGCTTAAAGGTGAAAAGTCCTCAAAATTATACTTTCACCTACTACTGATGCACAAAATGAGAAGCGTTTTCTCTTGGAGTGAAATGTTCATCAGCTTTCCTTTAGATGAGGAAGCTTGAACAGCACAGATCCTACCAGAGAGTGGACTTGGTTGTTGTCTCTGCATTCCTCTGATGTACAGGGATCACAGGAAGCTTAATGGGAAATTCTAAAGCCTGTTTTTATTTTTACACATTTCAAAACATCAATTATGTTCATTTTAGCTTGTTTCTACCTCTATTCCTCCAAAGCAAGTGATATTCAATCCTTGAAAGTGAAAACAAGACTTCAGAGTCATAACATTCGTTGCTTGTCTATACTGTGTGTACATATGAGTGGGGTTTTGTGTGAGACAGGCGAGGAGTGGGGAGGCCATAGGGATGTGTCGTATGAGGTCATCCCTTACAAGCAAGAGACTGAAAACTTGCATATAAAATTAATTGTACAGAGCTGCAAGCCTGAGCCAGTTTAGGACCCGTCCTGTTTCTGTCTGGGGATGAAAGCCCCCTCTCCCAGGCCCTGTGGGCCTCTTCCCTGTTGCCTGGCCCTCCAGCAAGTAGGCTGCTCCAAACCTTTCTCCATTTACATACACCCTGTTCTCTGCCTTGTTCTCTAATGACCAGAACACAAGGGTCAATGGGGCAGGGGGTTGGGAGCACAAGACTGGTTCTGACCAGTGGCTCCCTTTCCATAGCCAGTCCTAGTGGGAGAAGTCAATAATCCCCCAATCCCACTGTTTTTTTTTTTTCTTTGCCCCAAAAGACTTATGAGAAGGAAATCAGGGTAAAATGTATGAGAAGGGAGCCTTGGTCCGCTCAGTGCAGGCAGAAGGGGGAAGGAAGCAAGACTCTCCGCTTGGCCTTGTGACAATGAGCCCAGTGAACAGCCGGGCATTGTTAGCTCACGTTCATGAGTTCTTTCCTGGATCAAATTCCCATTTAGCAAAGGAATCTCCTGGAAATGTCCTCTTCTATAGGAAATGGAGAATGAAAGGGAGGGCTAAATGATTTATTACAGACGACTGTCACCCAGGGGGGGAGAAGTCCGCCACCTTCGGTAACCTTGGTACCTTCATGTCTGCACCAGCTGAATTTGTCCTTCTTGTGCCCGGGACAGATGACTCGTCAGTCAGCCAAAACGGGTGGAAGAAAGGAGCCAAGTCTTAGGATGTCCCCAGAGCCCATCCCCACCATTACTGATCAAGGCTTCCATAGTCCCAGCCACTGTACTTGGGGCTATCCTTTGTATTCTTTGGGCCTTGAAATCACCCCATTATGCTGGCATTATTATTATTATTATTATTATTAATTATTACCCTTTCTATTTTACAGATGGGCTCAAATGGGTGACATGACTTGCCCATGTACACACAGACAGAAAATGGTAGAGTCGTTAAATAGCTGATTCAGTTTGTGTGTGTGTTTTCTCTCACACAATGCCACCAAACCTAGAAAATCAGTGAAACTGGCAACTGCTTCAGTATACATGGCCTTAAGACTTCACCTGTTGAGAAGCTAATTCTTTATCAGCTCTATAGGTTGGAAACTTTGTTTGTTTTCGGTGCAGGTCATTCTAAAAAGGATCTGAGATAGCCAAATTACCTACAGTTATAAAAGTAAACAGAAAATGAAATCAGGGTAATGGAAACATCAATCAGAATAGTGAAATAAAGTCACATTTAGAGTTTGCACCCAGAAATCCTAACCTATTACCGATTTGTCTCTGAGAATTCCAGATTTAAAGGAAACAAGAAATGTGGTAAGTTACAATATTTGCATTATTCATCAGACAAAACCATTCCTTCAGTAATCTTTTAATACCTACTAGGTGCCTAGTGCTAGCATGGGTGCTAGAAGATAAGCTCACCATACACCAAATATCCATACACCAGGGAGTCTTCCTTCCAAAGACCAACCTGGCCCACCCTGATTTCATGTCCAAGGTGAGGTACAATCATGTGGCCATAACCACACCAGAAGCTCAGGGGCAGAGTTTGTCTTTGTATTTAGGCTTGAGAGAAAATTCTACTCAGATTCTCAAAAGGTGGCACAAATTCATATTAAGATGCTGAGTGCCTCTGAGTAGATAAACTGCAGGAGGAGTCCCATTCTCCATCCTTCCATGCTTCCATATCTTTACCAACTCTAGGTTCCCTTCTTCCCACACTCCTTGAGGCTAGACTGGCCTTGTGATTTGTTTTGGCCAAAAGGATGCGGGGGGAAAGTGACAATGTGCAGTCGAAGTCCCCATCCCAGGCCTTAAGAGGCCTTGCACACTTCTGCTCTCTCGTGGACCCCTGCCTCTGCCATGACCCAGAACCACAGGGAGCAGATGGAAGTCAGCCCACCTGTCCCATCTAGGTCCCTCCCGCAACCTGACAAGTGACTGCAGACACTGAGGAGGCCCCACCAAGGTCAGCAGACTGGCCGAGGTCAGCAGAACTGCCCAGCTGAACCATAGATTTAGAAGCAAAAAATATGCCTCTGCAGTGTACGTCACTGCTTGTTACACAGAATTACTGTGACAACCGATACTGGCTGTAACCTTCTGGGGTAGAACGCCAGTGCAGGGTTGACTTAAATTTGTCTAGGGAGGGGGACAGCAGTGAGGAGCACAGGGAGCATGATTAGGAGTTAGAATGCCTACAGGGATGGATATTCTTTATGCCATTATGGGAGGCAGAGTATCAGCCCCTCGAAAGTTCTCTGTGCCCTAATCCCTAGAATTTAACAGTATCTTAATTTCCATGGCAGGTGAGATTAGGGTTAAGTGATGGGGAGACTGTTCTGGATTATCTGGGTGGATCCAGTGTAATTATTAAATCCTTAAGATCAGAGAAGGTTCCCTGCCTGTAGTGGGAGGGACATGTGGGTATGGAAGAAAGGTCGGGGAGAGGAAGCACTGCTGTTCTGGAGCAGGGAGGGAGCGTGGGTATCTGTAAAAGCTGGAAAATGCAAGGATCCTCCCCTCAAGCCTCCACATGGGAATGCAGCCCTGCTGATACCTTGATTTTAGCCCACAGAGACTGGTAGCAGCCTTCTGACCTCTAGGACTATAAAATAATAAATCTGTGTTATTCTAAGTCACCATATATAAATTGGTGTGACAATTTATTACAGCAGCAATAGAAAATGAATACAAATTTTATTTTTGACAACTCGACTTCTGACTTTTAAAGTGGACAGAAAAATCTAAGGTCATATTCTCTGGTAAAAAAAAAAACTTGTTTTCACAATATGCTAATGTAGCTCATTAAGGACAGGTATATTTATCACCAAATCCTGATCAGTGGATGGTAGTGGACTAAAATGTTTGCAGATTAAATGTAAATAAAAACATAAGGTATCATGCTTCAGTGATGACAAACACCACTGGTTGGAACTCCCCACTGAGAGTCGTCTGTGTGGCCTGGTCACTGAATGTCAGACCCAAAGGGAACAAAAACTTGAGATTGTTGAGCAAATGGGGCAAATGAATGTCTTTCTCTATAATATGTGACAAAGGGATTCACAAAAAAAAGTCAACTGTAATCATTTTGAGTGGCTCTGGTAGAACAGGAAGTGTCTCCCTAAGTATCTGATACAATTTTAACTTTATTTAGTTTATATTATTACTGTTTTGTTGTTGTTACCATGTATTGCTTCAACCATGCCTGGGTGAAATGTGAATCACTGTACAAATATAAACTATGACTCCCTGTTTTGGTTGCTGCTGGTGTTGGTGAGGTAATTATTATTATTGAATTTTGTCCTCAATTTAGTTTGGTTTAGGCCTATTTTTTTTTTCCTCTGCTAGAATCCCTCTCCAATTTTATGTTGGAGGTTGGTAAGTGAATTGGATTCCTGAGGTATTCGAAAGCTTCCTTTCAAGGCTGATTTTCCGAAGTATTCTGTATCTATTTCAGATAGGACACCTTTGTACTTTATTGCTTTTGTAAACTCAACATGAATCTAGTGTAGTGTACACCACAGCAAACACTGGATTTATAAGAGAATTGGTGAGCTATTGTGTGCTGGTGTGTCTCCATGAGTGTGTTCCTGCTTGACAACGGAGGCCTTGGAATGAATAGTCCTAAGTAGACAATAAAATTGGGGATGGCACCATGAGGTAAAATAAACAGGAAAACTGCATTCCTCAAAGACCGCTTAAATGAATTCCAGACCCATGAACCTTACTAATTGTTCTCATTCTTCACAACTCTGTATATACTTTGTCATATAGTCACTGCCATTTAAATTACCTGGATGCATCTGAGCAAGATTAAACAGAGATGTAATAAAGATTAAATAAAGAATTCTTTAGTGAATGGATGCTTTAGAAAGGGAACAATGTGAAAATACTACAGTAATATTGCCTCAAGTAGACAATGAAGTTCAGAGATGCTTTATTATAAAACCAGACGAGGGAAATGATCAGAAAGCAAACAGAGGAAAAGCTTAGACTATCAGGAGGCATGAGAGGCATGATTTCCAAGCTCTAAGTACTAAAATATGGGCAGAGACAAGGGCACCTACCTGCCGGACTTGGTATATCTAATATCTGGAATCTCGGATGGCTATATTTAATTACACCCTTACATTTAATGAATTGCACCAGGCAAGGTTCTGTGTTAACCTGGAAATATCGGTTCTAATTGCAAATGCTGAAAACTCTTTGTGTGTTATTTTGCTATTGAATAGCCTACAGATAAAATTAATAAAATTATTTAGAGTCATTACTGGCAAGCAGTATGATATTCTAGATGATGTTATTAATACATGCACCAAATTTTTTAATCTAATTATGCTGATAGCCCAAAAATATAACACATACAATATGGAAGGTTAACTGAAAGGTAGGTTTATGTTGCCTGTCACCCAAAGTTGTCTCTACGGACTGTCTAGCACTGTGTATCTTCTAAAGACCCCTGCTCAAATATAATGAATTGATCACACACACGCAGAGCAGGTGCTAGTAAACTGGTCCCCATCCCACTCTCTTGAAAGAACTTATTCTTGTAAATGATATCATCATGGTCAATTTCGAGCTAGAAATTTACTGAACACAGAGCTAGAAAGAAATATGCATAATTAGCTCTTGTGAACTGGTCCTACTGGCCCACCTGCAGTAGACCACTACACACACACACACACACACACACACACACACAGACAGACACACACAGACACACACACACAGACACACACAGAGACAGACAGACACACACAGATAGACACACACACAGACACACACACAGACACACACAGACACACACAGATGGACACACACACAGACACACACACAGACACACACAGACACACACACAGATAGACACACACACAGACACACACAGATGGACACACACAGACACAGACAGACACACACACACAGACACACACAGACTTGTTCAATGTATTTCAGTTGCTTATAAAACTGTACTTGGTTCAGATGATGGCATCTAACTCACTATGCAAAGTATGTAGACTAGAACACTGGGCACAGATTTTAACTGCAGATAAACTCAACTATTAAAACCAGTAAGTTCTCATTCCTACTGCCACATTCTTCTCCCTGTCCCTGTCACCCCTCCCCCTTTTTAAACCCTGTTCTGCTCATCCTTTCTTCTTTATCTGCTATTAACCATTAGAAATGCTCTAACATCCTTAAACAAGACATAAGGGCTGTGGTAACTGCCACTTGGCAGGGGTGGGGGGCAGGCTCTGATGCAATTTTACATTATTCAACATTCATTCATTCATTCATTAACATTTATTAAGCACCAAGCACGACTTTGGAGCCAGGGCCTCCATGTACAGTGGTACAATTTGTGCACCGAACAAAGGTTTGGGCCCGATGAGCTTGGCAACAGAGGGCATTGGCCTTGGTCTCCCTGGACCTTGTAACCTGAAGGAGCCTGTGCCCACATGGGGAAGAGGTATCTTTTAATTCACAGCAAGATGCCATCTGGGGGCCAGTTCTGTGACCTCTGTCTGCCTGAGTGAGTGGGGGTGGGGCACCTTTTAAAATCTGCTTGGAGAAGCTCAGATGATACATTCTTTAGAGTGCACTGTGTCACCTTTCCTGAAGCCCCCTGTTATCCCTGTGATGAGAGTTGAACCTTGGATTTCTACCCTGACAGTCCCAGCAGATCAAGCTCCCCATCTTTTTTATGAACTCGGCCTCCAAGGAGCCAGCTTCTCTTTTCTGACTGTTCCATCCACTGAACCAACTGGCTGCAGAGCCCGTGCGTGAGACTGGAAGGTGCTTTACAGAAAGCCGTTCCTCCAGGTAAGCTCAGGTGCCAGGAAGGCCCCATGCATTACTGCCCCTTTAACATAATACCCCTTTCTAACATTTCTTTTCTCTTATTTAGTCCCCAAAGGTTTAGAATTAACTTGAATAAATTCTCCTAATCTGGGACAGTGTTTTCAAAATCTTTTTATCCCTACAAGCACTTTGCACATACTAACAGCTTAACACGCATTTGTGGAATAGAAGAATTTACACAGACATAAGCATAAAATACATATTAAGTATTAAAGTAATCCTCAGCATCAAGATTTTTCATTTATGGCTTTACTTAGCAAAGTATTTAATTGTAAGATAGGGTTTTATTTATTTATTTGTTTTTGTAAGACGGGGTTTTATTCTAATTGATATGTTGTGCTTTGTCCTTTTTATTTATTCATAAATATTAGCAGACTTGATGGCAGGAGGAACGGGTATCTCCTGATGTGTAAAGAAACAGAGTTTTCTGGGGCCGTCATGAGCGTACGGCTGTGGGAATGGAATGGGGCCTGTTGTCCCCTCCAAGAACTATCACTCCCCGATTCCATTTAAGAAAGGTGGATTCCTGGGCCCCTCTGGAAGACAGCATGGACGTTCCTCAAAATGTTAAAAATAGAACTATGCTATGACCCAGCAATTGCACTATTAGGCATTTGTCCAAAAGATACAAAAATACTGATTGGAAGGGACACATGCACCTCAATGTTTATAGCAACATTATCTACAATAGCCAAATTATGGAAACAGCCCAAGTGTCCATCCACTAATGAATGGATAAACAAGAGGTGGTATATATATAATGGAATATTACTCAGTCATCAAAAAGAATGAAATCTTGCCATTTGCAACAACATGGGTGGAGCTAGAGACTATTATGCTGAGTGAAATAAGTCAGTCAGAGAAAGACAAAGACCATACGATTTCCATATATGGAATTAAAGAAACAAAACAAATGAACATGGGGAAAAGAGAGAGGTGAACCAAGAAACAGACTTTTTTTTTTTTTTAAAGACTATTTATTTATTTGACACAGCGAGAGAGGGAACTCAAGCAGGGGGAGTGGGAGAGGGAGAAGCAGGCTCCCCGCCGAGCAGGGAGCCCGATGTGGGGCTCGATCCCAGGACCCTGGGATCATGACCTGAGCCGAAGGCAGACGCTTAATGACTGAGCCACCCAGGCGCCCCAAGAAACAGACTCTTAACTACAGAGAAGGAACTGAGGGTTACTGGAGGGGAGGCAGGTGGGGGATGGGGTAAATGCATGATGGGGATTAAGGAGGGCACTTTCTGTGATGAGCATTGGGTGTTGTACGGAAGTGATGAATCACTAAGTTCTACTCCTGAAACTAGTATTACACCGTATGCTAACTAACTGGAATTTAAATAAAAACTATAAAGGAAAAAAAAAAAGAAAGAAAGGTGGGTTCCTTAACTCTTTAGAAGTGGGTATTCTTAAAGCCCCTGATAATATCCACAGACATCCCGGCGCTAATGAGAAGTAAGATGGCAACCCCCAAGTTCCCACTGAGGAGGGACCCGGAGACAGGGTTGTGAGGTTTCTCTCCTCTGAGGCCCCCAGGGGATTCTGAGTGGTGTATAAATTAGGGTCCCATTGTATAACACACAGCTGACTCAGGGGCACCCAGCCTGTTACGTCTTTGTATCTGGGAGTCTTCAAGAACGTGATATGAAAAGTTGCCCTAAGACATATGGGCGGTAGACTCTAGAAAGAAAGGTCTGAGGTTAGGTACTGAGTAACTTCTTGTCTGTAAAGGTAATTAAATGCTGCTTCGGGAGATGGTCTAATTATCTCCTAAGAAGAGGTGAGTGTCTTGAATGATTAGGTAAAGTTCTACGTGAGGGTAGAAGGCTGGACAATGATTCTTGGAAATTAAACCAAAACTGAAGAAAAAAAAAAAAGCCCCATAAATAAAGCCTTCCTTAAAGCCTTATTCTGTGTGCTAAGGGAGAATGAAGTAAATTTTGCTCAGCGCATGAGTTTATGTTAGAAGGCAGAAACCCTGCTTTGCTTTACTTGAATCAGTGTTTCTATGTTAACAAGAGTCATCTTGTTTGAATAATCTTAATTTAGGAGGCTATCATTTAAAATGGCTGTTGTTTATCAGTGTGGCACACAGGCCCCAACCAGCGATTACATTTTGGGTCCCTCCCTATGGTCAAGTGCGTCTTCCTGTTCAAATCCAGCGTCTTTTAAGCAAGGGTCTTACTCTCCAACATCTGACTTGATGAATGAGAGTTTATGGTGGGTACCTGAGGAACTCGAAGAGAAGGGGGTGGTGCCCCAAGGCTGTGGCTGCGTCCCTCTAGCAGCTTGACCCGGTAGCACCGCGGTTCCTTTGCTATCATGAGGCAAGTCACATGCCTGCCATCTGCTTTGGTGACAACAGAGCACGCAAGGAAGCTCAGAACCTCAGGCGTGGAAGAGACCTTTTTGCAGCAAACAAGTACACGGGAGATTAAGTAGCTTACCCACCACCTCGCGGCCCTGGGACAGAGAGCACTGGGACAGAGAGAAAACATACTGTTTTAGTTTCGAATAATAAAACACATAAATGTCCATATTTGAGCTAATTATGGTCTACCTATTTATACAATGGGGGAATTCAGCGAGGTTACTGTGAAAGAGTCTTTTCTGTATGTAAGTCATCTTCTGCAAAATAAGGCATAAATAATATTTTCCAAACCAAGACACATTTATAAAAATTGTTATCTCCAGTTAGAACTCTGCAAGAGTTAAATATTCTTTAATATACCTGTCACATGTGGGAAGTGGTGATTTAATTGCCTACATTTTGCATAATGAAGGGAAAGATCATTTGATCATAATTAATGCCAATCCTCCTGGGACCATGTCCATTTCCATGGCATGTAAACAAAATAATATAGGAACACTAACCTGTCTCTTAGAGCAGGGAAAGCTTATTAAATATATTATAAGAACAAAAGAGCAGCAAGGAATATTTTACCTGAGAAGCCTTCTTTAAAAACTTTCTCCATTTCACACACATTTCTTAGTGAGTTTTGACTGTGCGTGAGTTTCTTGCCATCCCTCAAATTAACACTTGCAAGCTCCTCCCCAGAGGGGCTCCTGGACAGCAGGGGAAAGAGTGCACATGCTATGATGTGTCTTGAGGTCATAGCCCAAAACAGAGGTGGTAACTTAGAAATTTTTTGAAGATGCATATTCTTGGTTCAGTGTAAAAGTACGATCCTTCACCCAGACCTACCCCCAATTGTCCCAAAAAACGCATCCTCCTTACCCTGTGACTGTGTATCATATTCCATATCAGATACCCTGGTTTGAGAATCACACACGTGGAAGAAACTGCTCTTTTGATTTTTGTGAGTCCCCTCCCCCAGACCAGCAGGGGTTGAACAACCTCAGTCTGTCCATAATAAGAGGTACAAGTCCTCTTACTTCTTTGCAGGGGAAAGACTGCTACGCTGCTCTTCTTCAAAGAGCAAACCAATTCCTCGAGAGCTTCAGCTATTACCTTTCCACCAATAATTCTCAAATCTTCAAAATGATCCTAATACATCAAATTTCAATTTCGTATTTCCAGCTACCTGCAGGATGTGTTATCACTTCAGACAGAACATAGCACTCATCGCCAGTTGATACACTGTTTCTTTTACTTGAATGTAAGTTTTGTAGGTTACCTTATGTGCCTTGGCCTTAGAAAGGATCGTGCAAACCCCGAGCAGACTTGCTGAGGGGCTCCCTGCATTCACATATTCTAATGACTTGGTAATGGAAGAAATCAACTGTATGAGCCCGAAAGACCCCCAGGCAGGGGTCCTGTAAAACCACCAGTAAAAGGAGGAAGCTGGTGGAATAAAAAAAATAGGTACAAAAGGAGAGGGTTTTGCCCTTGTTTCTCTCTGGGGGGCGGAGTGTGCACATACACCCCACAGATGTGCCCGGGAGGCCTGGGGCACTGCAGTCTGTGTCTCCCCCACAGACTTGGATCACTTTACCTGATTGTATTAAATCACATGACTGCCAATTAATTTGCCTCACCTCTTGCCCCGACAACAGCGCTCCCTGGAGGAATGTCTGGGCTGAGACAGAGCAGCCGACCTCCCGTGGGGTCCCAGGTGAGCCCGCTGGGGCTCAGAGCAGCCAGGGCAGGCAACTACTTCGTTTGCTCCCACCAGCCTCATGCTCTACTCCAGAGGAAGCCCACCCAGCATGGCGTGGAGGGGGAGTCCAGTGGAAGCAGGGGCTGTGAGTCGCTGGGGGAGCGCACCCCACACCTGCACTGGTCTGAGGATGCTGATTTGCGGCCAGTGCCAGGTGTTACAGAAAGCCACTTTGTATTCCTGTGGGAAGCTGGAAGGAGACTTCTCGAACGGCAGATGAAGAGCCATAGGGGAGCGTGCAGACAGTGAAAAAGCTTGCAAGCAGAGGCCCAAGCCTCGGGAGACCTTCTGCTGTCAGGTTTGGCCAAGGCCAGGAAGGGGGGAGAATGGGAACTGACGTGAAAGCCAGAAATGCTTCCTGTGATCCTTCTGCTCCTGGCGCCCCTGCAGGGGTAGGGGAGGGCCGCACCTGGCGCCCCTGCAGGGGGAGGTGCCTACATGCCCAGCTTGAGAGAACTGGGAAACAAGAGGAAAATCCGGGCTCCTGCCAGGTCCGAGGTGAGGGTGATTGGACGCCCGCCCACTCACGCTTCCTGCCAGCCCCTGTTTGCACCAGAGCACCCACCCCCGGGGAGAGGCCGGGTCCTGGGAAATTCTCCCACAGCCTGCGGGAGAGGGAACTTGTAAACCCGAATAGCCGACTTGCTGGTACATGACCTGGATCCTGTTTTGCAGGCTTAGGAAACTGAGTAGTTCAGGGATGAGGAAAAGGATGAGACCAGAAAAGAACAGCTTTGAGAAATGTTCTGGAACTTTCACAACGTGCCCTACTTTTAGGAGTAAGTAAAAGTCTTTGTAACCAATCAAGAGATCTAGAAAGTGCACCAAGGGAATGAAATAGATTCCAGAAGTTTTTAATAAAGAAGGGCCAGAGGGAGAAGGAGAGAGAGAATCTCAAGCTGACTCCACGCTGAGCTCGGAGCCCAACCCGGGGCTCGATCTCACAACCCTGAGATCTTGACCTGAGTGGAAACCAAGAGTCAGGTGCTCAACCAACTGCACCATCCAGGTGCCCCAGCACTTATTTTTAGATAAAAGAATGCAAGTCAGTAAATTGTATAGCATAATAAAGCTAGGTGAGTAAATATCATATAGTGTACACTGAATTATTATTACACATTATCTTTTAAACATCATACAGAACGTGGTTGTGAATTCCATCAATTCCTAAATAACCTCTAAACTACAAGAGGGATGTAAATCTTCCACAGCGTTAAGGCATCAACCTGAAGTGAAATTAATATTACAGCACTAGAATCCCTAAAATATCTGAAAAACTTGTGTAAAAAAATATAAATGGTCATCTGTGTTTTGCAAGGTTGTTAGGAGGGTTATACTAATTCGAGATAACAGTGGTCAAATGGCCTTGGAAGCGCTGGGCAGACTGAGATGGCACTAACGCTTTGGCTGCCCGCGGAAGCAAGCCCTAACCAAAGCCAGAGCCCCTGTACCCAAACCGGAGAAGAGGACGCTTCAGGGCAGCACCCACAGCCAGTAGGTTTTCCCAAATAAGGCAACCGCTTGAACTATAGCTAATCAAATAACTGCCTTGCTGTGCTTCTGAGCCTCCTCTATAAAAACACTCCCAGCTCCAGCCCAGCATCAGCTTCTGATCACTTCTAGCTTGGTACCACCTGATTAAAACCCAGGTAGGCTCCAATAAACTCTTGGAAAAAACGCCCCAGTTTACCTTTTAACAGTGACTTCAGTAATTTCCCCTTTCCATCCATACTCCACACTGGCACTGAATTACTTTTCCAGAAGCTCTGGTCATGTTTCCTCTCCCAGGTTTGAGGAGAAAGTCCCAAATCCCACACATGGCCCAGGAGAGCCCCGTGAGCCTCGCCCTTCGCCCGGTCACCTGCTTCTTAGTCCTCGCTCAGGTTTTTGCAGGCCCCATCTTCTGGGCCTTCACCCTGGTGCAGTCGGATGCCTGGAATATTTCCAGTGCCCACTAGGTGACATTTCTTCATCATTCCAGGCCCTAATGAAGCTCCCACCCTCAATAGTGTAGAGCCTTCTCCTCTCGTTGGATAATTCAACATCCAGCTATGTCCCCTGCTGGACACAGGAAATGAAAATGAATAGGATGCAACCCTATTCACCCCACCAGGGGCCCACCGATGAACTGGGGCAAATGGTTTGTGAACAAGCAAAGTGGCAAGTGTTGAAAGAACTCTGTTCCAGGTAATGTGGGAGCTGTGCAAGCATGCCCTTAACGCTTCTGATTTTCCGCGGCACATCATTTGGCATGATTCTGTACTGCCATATGGGTATGCTGTTTTGTGCCTCCGTGTCTTGTGTTCCCGTTTGCTTACGTGCTCCTGGAGCAGGGCACTGTGTCATTACGTCCATGTGCCCACAGTGCCCGGCACAGCATCACATATGTGGTGGATGGTCAATTCATGCCTGTAGAATAACTAAATGATTTTCCCTTCCAAGTATTACTGACTTATTTTATTTTATTTTTTTTTAAGATTTTATTTATTTATTTGACACAGAGAGAGGGAGCATAAGCAGGGGGCAGCTGCAGAGGAAGAGGGAGAAGCAGGCTCTCCACTGAGCAGGAAGTCCAACGTGGGACTCGATCCCAGGACCCTGGGACCACGACCTGAGCCGAAGGCAGACGCCTAACGACTGAGCCACCCAGGCGCCCGTACTGACTTATTTTAAATAGAAGGAAGGATCTAGCGAATATTTTTCTCCCCGGTGAATGTGTCTTATTAGAACAGCTTAGTTGCTGAAAACAGCATGATTTCTAGTGATTGCAGAAGAAGAGGAAAAACTAAAACTCCTAGGACTACCGTTGCAAATGTAAATCAGACGCTGATATTACTCCAAGTGCTACGTGAGGTCTCATAGTCAGTTTGTGACTCCAAAAGCTTTAATCGGTGGTATGTGTTGTTCTACATGGTTAAGCAGTACATTTGTACGGAAAACTAGAACAAAAAGATCAGTGGGGGAAAACTTCAGTCCAACCAGGGAATTTTCTAGAACTGTGCCCCTACTCTCAGTTTGTGGTAATGCTGAATGCTACCTCTATTTATCTGCACCGATTCAGACGGCTATTGTGGCCACACCATTTAATGTAAGGGTTGAAAGCCATTTTGTGGGTATTATTGACAGATGGAGGTCTAATTTTCATGCCTTTGAATAGAGAAAGTGAAAGACACGTATTGTTTAAAGAAAAGATCACAAAGCAAGCACTCAGTCTTGTCACCAATAGAAAGGAAGTAACATTCTGCGTAGAAGATGTTTTTTTTCTGCATGAAAATACAAAACTCTGAGAATGACTGTAGTAGGGTGGTGTCTGAGTGAGGATGACAGCATGGAGGGGACCTATGGCCGATGTGGGAGAGGCTGACCTCTTTCCCCACCACCCACTCGCCCTTTCCTGTCTCATAATAATGTAGCTGGACATATGGCACCCACTGCCTTTGGGGCTGGCCGTGTGGCCGTGGGACTAGTTTCTCCCCTGGGGCTGTGAGCTGTCTGCCTCTTCCGGGTCTGGCTTTAAGGATTGGAACGTGCTCTTCCCTGACTCCTTCGCACCACACATGAGGGCAACTAAGGACTTTGTGAGGGCAGAGCCACCATCCGGGCTCATGATTTCTATGAGAGAGAAAGAAATTTCCATCTAATGGAGGCACTGCTGTTTTGGGTCTCGGTCCCACACCACGGGACTGAGGGCTGACTAATACAATGGAGTGCATGACAATCCGTTTAACCCAAAGGAATGAGGAGAGTGTTTTATTGCTGATTTCAGCTACCATGGACACACAAAAATATTATGGGATATAATCTGAAGGATTGAATGTTTGCTACTAATAAGGCCTTATCAGGTAGCTCTTTCTGTTGTTATCTGCCCAAAGTTCTTAGTGAATGAATTCCTTTGGTCATTTTTAAGATAATGCCCAGGCACCAGTGAAGAGATTTTGGCTAGAAAAACAGGAAGCCCCATTCAACTGACTTAGATAGAAAGGAAATGGATTTTCTCCCATATCACATGGCCCAACAACAGAGTGGCTTTTAAGCTACTTAGCTGAGTAGCACAGTCAAGACCAGAAAGACCTGGTTTCTCCCCAAACCATTAGGAGTAAGGGTCACGGGAATAGCAAGGCTGTGTTAGGTGACCCACGATTTTCTACTGGCTTGGGTATGAGGTCACCTCCCAAAGGGGAGGGTACTTGAAGAAAACTCAGGGTTCTGTTAGCAAAAACGAGAGGGAGATGGATGTCAGGAGGGAAACCACCACCGTCCACTACAACTTGTCTGGACACACAGATCCCAACCATGACCTGCCAGGAGCTCGCCCCAGCTGGCTGGGTGGCCAGGGCTCTGGGGTCGTGCTCCTTTGGCGAGCAGTCTTGTTTGTAGAGGGAAGGTAAACAGCTTGTCGGGCCGGCGTCTTGCCGATTCTTTTCTTAATTTTCTAGGGTGATTTGTGTCCTTTGCCCATTTACGATCATAGATCAATAGCATTTAAAATGGTGCTCAGAATATTAAAGGCATGCCCAGCAAGTGTTTGATTTCCACCATGTTTATTATTGGACTGTAATGCTCTTCTGAGATTGTACTCAAATAGTCTTTGGTTTCTTTAGAACAACAAATTAAAATTATGTATAGCAATGTAGCCTCCAAACAACCAATTTCCAGACCTTTTAAAAATCTGTTATGTTCGGGGCCCCTGGGTGGTTCAGTCGTGAAGCATCTGCCTTCGGCTCAGGTCATGATCCCGGGGTCCTGGGATCGAGCCCCGCGTCGGGCTCCCTGCTCCGCGGGAAGCCTGCTTCTCCCTCTCCCACTCCCCCTGCTTGTGTTCCCTCTCTTGCTGTCTCTCTGTCAAATAAATAAATACAGAAGAAAATTTGCAAGTAATGAGCAGTTTAAAAAAAATATGCTATGTTCATAATGGGAAGCAGTTTTTAGCCAGCTCACTATGGCATGTTCCGGGTCAATAGATGTAGTCTAACAAAGATCTTATCTCCTTAATCCCATCTTTCTATTTCACTTTTCTTACTGATTAAGCAGCTCTTGCACTTTTTTTTTTTTAAGATTTTATTTATTTGACAGAGCACAAGCAGAGGGAGACAGCGAGAAGAAGGATCCTCGCTGAGCAAGGAGCCCGATGTGGGGCTCGATCCCAGGACCCTGGGACCACGACCCGGGGTGAAGGCAGCCGCTTAACCGGCTGAGCCACCCAGGGGTCCCTTGCACTTTTCAATAATACAATATCGCTTCTACAAGAGCCAGGCCATGTCTTCCTGTAAGGCAGGCTTCCAGAAGCTTCCTTAGTTGTGGATTTACTTCTTCCCAAATAGCAGCCATCTTGTGAATATAGCTCTGCTTCCTACTCCCTCTTTACATGGAAAATGATTTATGTGAATGGTCTATAAGGAAGGTTGACAAAGAAGTGGGTGATTTCTAGGAGGCATCCATTCCAAGCTCTTCCTGTTCTTGAAACATCCAGCAAGTACACTTCCATCCTATTTCGGCAAAAGACTAATTTATAACCTGATTGGACTCAGTATCTCTTATCACTTCCTCCGAATAATCAGGCAGGGCCAATTTGCCGGCTGGAATATGTGAAGAGCTTCAAGTTTATAGAGAAGAGGTAGTAACTGTCTCCGGGCATTTGCTCAAGAATTCTTTAGGCATAGGTGACATTCTGTAAGTGGAGTGGGTTCTGTCTGTGGACGAAGCTGCAGGAATAGCTAATTCAGACTTCCTTTGAATTATGGACCTGTCAGTTTAACACTGATACCTTGAGAGGAGCTGGGGGGGAAAAAACATCACTTGACATTAAATTCCCAGCTGTCACTGCATGCGGGACAATAACCAACAAGGCTTTGGGAAGAAGAATGTATGTCAGGAACAATATTATTTCTTTCTAAAAGAGAGTGACGAGCGGTGTGGATGGGGGAAGAAACAGGCATTCTGGGCCTGCTTCTACAGAAAGGAGGAAGAAAATTGCTTTCCTTTTGGAATTGAGCACAATAACGGGTCCGCTTGATAAGTTACTTCCCAGAGTGCATCAGACGGTGTTATCTCCCTCCCTCTGAAAGGACTCTTTCTTGTTTTTATCCTACTTCTGACCCTGGTTCAGGGAGATGCGTGGATGGAGCAAAACTTTCACCATTTGGCCTGTGCCTTATCCACAGGCTTCTAGTCTTACTCGCTTTTTTTCTTCTCCTTGAAAAAAAATCCTTACATAAAATCAACATGAAGTGAATCTTAGTCTCTGGTCACAATGTAAACTTTTAAATGGACAGATGGATGAAAGCCTGTGTAGCAGGCTCGGGTAGTTCTGCGAGATATACTTCCTATGGGCCTCCAGTCTGTGGAGAAGGTGGGAGCCAAGATCATGTTGGGCCAGGTCAGATTTGCCTGGGGGAGCCTTCAAGGTTCTCTCCTTGGGCCCTATTCATTCTGAGCTAAAGAGGCAAAAGATACTGAGGACCGCGCCTGGCAGAATCCTTGGGCCCACTGAATGCAAAGGTTGGGATCCAGGGAACACTTAGTTTATGGATCCGTTATAGACCCTCGGGGACCACTGACGATACCAGCGACTTGTCTTTACCTGGGAAAAGCCCTGTTCTCTCACAGGAACTTTCAGCGAACTGATCTAATAATTTATAGACTTAGCCTTTCCAGGGGAATGTGTGAGAGTGAGAAATACATTATTCTAGCATTGAGCGCCTGTTTTGTTTGGGCCGCATTGTACTCTGTCTTAATTTCATTGAAAATAGGTATAAACAAAAAGAGAAAGATACACAAAAAAACAAGAAAACAGTCTGTAAGAATTTAATTCCTAGAATACAGGTATGTGCAAGGTACCATCAGAAAATATTTTCCTGTAATTTAGGAACTACTTCAACTATTTTAAAGCTACACAAAAATTAAAATTCGCCTATTTGCATGACTGTTCAATGCATTTGCTGACATGTTTCATAGAACTTATTTTGAGAACATAAATTAGATTTTCTAGCAGACTTCACTCCCATTTTTCTTAAATATGTCGTTCAACTAAATCAGTATGACAAGAGAGTGTGCTCTACACAAATTAATGCTTAAAAGATGCTAAACTGGACCACCTTCATCTCTAGCTCCTTCAAGTGAATGGTAGCAAGTGCTTACAATTTGGTTTTTCTGCCCGTGATCTCTGCTGATGGAAGCCAAATTTCCTCCTCCCTAGTCTAAGCCCAAGGAAACACTATGTCTGAAATGCTGTCAAATTCTACCTAATTCAGTTATCGAACTACCTTGCTTGTATTTTTAACAAATAACATTACTATCTTTTTAAAAATATAAATTTAAAAAAGAAGTAATTCATAGAAAAAGAAAATCCTTTATGTTATAAAAAGTGAAAGTAGGGCGCCCGGGTGGTTCAGCTGGTTAGGCGACTGCCTTTGGCTCAGGTCATGGTCCTGGAGTCCCGGGATCGAGTCCCGCGTCGGGCTCCCTGCTCGGCGGGGAGTCTGCTTCTCCCTCGGACCCTCTTCCCTCTCGTGCTGTCTATCTCTCATTCTCTCTCTCTCAAATAAATAAATAAAATCTTTAAAAAAAGTGAAAGTAATATATCTACATGTTTAGAAACCTCAAACATTACAGCAAGTTATAAACTAAAAAACAAAAGCCTTCTTCCCTATTTCCCCACTTTCTCTATCCAAAGGCAATCACTCTTAATGGTTTCTTTAATTCTTTCCAGAAAATATTTTATATATTTATGAATCCTGAGCATCTTTTTCTTGCTCTTTTCACTTAATTCTATATATTAAAAATTATAATAAAAATGTATTAAAAATATATATTAAAAAATTCCATATCAACACACAAGTTGACCTTATTCTTTTTAACAGGATATTATGTTTGATTACATAGCTATGTCAAAATATATTTAACCACTATGATATTTATTACTGAAGATTTGCTTGTTTCCACATTTTTATCTATTACAAAACAGTACTACAAAAAATATCCTCCACAAATACCTTGATAAGTCTTTGTGCTTATGTCCGTAAGGTCTATTTCTAGCAGGTCTATTTCTATTTCACGTTACTATTACACCTAGAGGAGCAGGGGTTAGGATGTTGCAACCCAAGTTAGGACAGAGAACTTTGACCTACAAGGATGATTCTGTGATAGGTCTGAAACACTGTAGGTACGAATGCAGGCAAACTAATTTTATTTTATTTGAGGCAAACTAATTTTAAGCACTGGAAAGAAAAACCTGGATCTGGACCTAGCTGGAGTGGACACCTGTCAGGTCTTTGGGGATAAAAGTCAGCTCTGGATGTACTTAACTGTCAACCGGAGTCTGAAGATGCATAAAGAGTCAGTGCTACAGGGAGGACTCCAGGAACACCCAGAGCAATGGAATGAGCTATATCAGTCCCTTTGGGATCCCATACCAAGTACGCATAGATGTGATGTATAGGGCTGGGCCTCACGGGGCAGGAGGAGAAGACTTAATGTTAAATCAAATTTTTTCTTGAGGGGGGAAGGCATTTTTAATGAATTGATAGAATGATAGCAACTGGAAGTGACTCTAAGACCCCTTATTACTTATGAGTAATACACTTATTACTTACTCAAAGTCAGAGTGCCTGCCTGGCTTTTGATCCAGGGGGAGGAAGGGCTACTCCAGCTGAACACATTTCAAAAGAAAATGGGAGGAACAAAATGTAGTGTATCCGTACAAAGGAATATGATTCATCTACACAAAGGAAGGAGATCTGACACCTGCTACAGCATGGATGAACCATGGAAACTTTACGCTAGGTGAAATAAGCCAGACGCAAAAGGACAAACATTCTGATTCCACTTATTGTGAACCATCCAGAATAAGTGAATTCGTAGAGACAGAAAGCAGATTAGAGATTACCAGGGACTTGGATGGGGATGGGGGTTCAGTTACTGCCTAAGGAGTACAGAGTTTCTGTTTGGGGTGATGAAAAATTTTGGAAATAGAGGTGATGGTTATACAACATTACGAATGTATTTAATGCCACTGAATTGTATATTTACAAATGGTTATAAAGGGTAAATTTTATGTTATTATATATTTTAGCACAATAAAAATTAGTTTAAAAAAGGTAAAATGAGAGAACAAAGAACACTGCTTTGATGATCATAACCTCATAATTCTGAGTGCGAATTTCACCATGAAAGATGAAGCAAGAACCAGAAAGTGTAACGAAGCAACTGGAACGAACGATATCAGATCCCTGAGGCCATTGACTAAGGACAGCGCGGAGGGAAATCGAGAAACCCCAGTGCACGGGAAGGAATGATGGCGGCCAGGCCCTAGATCAGTATGTCAGAGAAAACTAGCTCCTGCAGGGGCCACTGTCCACAAGAGCCCATAAAGAGAAAAGAACTGGAGGTGAATCAGAAAGAGGAGGGCATTATGTGTCTCTGTGAGGCTTTTACCACCAGATGATAGGAGCCTGAGAAATAGTGGGGCGGGGGGGTAAACAATAATTAGCATAATGAGGCAAAGCATAACTCTTTGTCCCTAAAATCTACCGATGGCCTCTGGGAAGGCCAGGGGAGAGGCCCACCATGCAGAAGGCCAGGGAGGGGAACTCTGTCCAGCCACCTTGTGAGAGCGACCCAAGTCCCCCATAGTTGTGACTGCTCTTGTCAGTGTGCTGAAGCCATGCCTGGCTGCACAGAAAACGAGAACAAAACCCCAATGCCCACAATTCCTTCGTCATTACCATATTGTCCTATGCAGTTAACGTTTTATGAGACTGACACGTTTACACCTACTATGTGAAAATAGTTTATTAACCATAGTATCACTTATTCTACGAAGTTTAAAAATCTTCATGTCCATTGAATAGGAATCCCTTGGAAATAGTGATCACCCAGAATCACAACACTTCCTCCTCTCTTCTCTATGGATCTTATACCCATAGAATTATATAGCAATAGCTGCTTAAGAAAACAGAAAGGTTTCACTATAAAAATATGCAGTGTCAAAAATACATCCACAACAAATATGGTATACAATTTTTTTTGTCTAAATTACACTATATTAGTTCACTCCAAAGAGGACAATGTTGTAGGTCTAAGGTTCTTATTCTTTGATCTCATTAGCTCCTTATGACCGTGGTATGCTTGCTACTCAGCACCGTCCAGTTAAAAAATAAAGTAAATGCTTTCATTCCTAAGTTGTTCCATGAAACACCTATCCTATAAAATGCACCACACAAAAGGCAGTTATAGCTCTAAAAAGCTTAGGAAATGCTATTTGTGGTATTCTACTTGTTCAGGCAAAATGCATGTTTGCATATTGAAAGATTTAAGTGTTACGGAAAAAAACCCCTCTGTTTAACCTAGCTTAACACATGTTTCCAAGTTGTTTGATGCTGGACCTCTGCCCAGCCTCTCTGCCTCCACTCCAACTTTCCTCCCAGTAACATCCTTGGAACCTATGCTGAATGAGCCTCACTTTGGAAAGTGCTGTTCTACATTTTTGTACTTAGGACATTGCTTTAATTTTCTTCTTAGCCAGAACGGAAGAGGTCAAAGTGTTTGTATCTGACACACAGGGAACTCGAGTTTGTGAAAGCTCCTGTTTGGGTGATATTCTAGTCTTTCTTTAGACTCATGCTGTCCATTAGAACTTTCTGTGGTGATGATGATGATACCATGCTCTCCCTGCACTGTCTAGTCCAGCAGCAGGAAGCCACATGTGGCCATTGAGCACTTGAAATGTGGCTAACGTGACTGAGGAAACAAATTTTAAATTTTATTTAATTTTAATTTAAATAGCCATTTTTGGTTGGTGGCTACCATATTGGACAGCAGAGCCCTAGACTGAGGTGAGAGCAGGATCAAAAGAAATGCATAGAAACTATGTTATCTTCAGTAGAAGTCTGTTTTCTAGAATGTTCTGAGCTCTCTGATAGCTTGTAGGGCTAAAGAAGGCTTCTCCATTCCATTTGCCACAAAATTGATTTCCTAACATTATTCAATGAGATGGAGCTTACCATTTTGGAAGAGTATAATTATTCCAGATTTCCCTTTATTTTAACCAAAAAAATAGCTAAAGACACATGGAATGGTCAGTGGCCTGTGTTGGATTAGAAAATATGTATTTCTATTTCAAACAACAGAACACTTTCTAGGAATATTTGCCAACTGATAAATGTTTTCCAGGGGAATGGTATGCAGAACTTGTTTGTACATTTGTGAACAATTTCTTTAATTAAAATAAATACTCTCCAAAGCTTTCTATCTTTGCACTCCAAGCTGTCTCTCACATGGAAAGTCTAGCAATGCCTGTTTCCAATCTGCACACGAGCCAATCTTAGAGTTTAAATTAGAGTTTTGGACACATGTCAAATAAACATGGGATGCATATTTTTGACATTTCATAACATTAACTTTCTTTTAAAAATACTTTTTGATAAAGAACATCTTGTATATAAGAGAATAATGTGTCAAAATGATATGATACCACTCTCCATGTGTTGCATGGGCCAGGTGGTTGAGGCAAGCGAGGTACGATCGCAGCCAGCACTTCATGCTTACAAACTCACATTTAGGTACAGAGAAAAATACCTGGCCTTTTTGGTATCTCCTTGAAAGCATCACAATATAAACCACATATATTTGGAGTCTAGATTTTACTGTCTAGACTTCTTTTTAAAAAGGGAGACCTCAATATAGTTTTCAAAATTCTTCACGTAATTTAATTTGGCATTTTTATAAAATAAAACTATCCTTAAAGTATAGGAAAAGCAACCATTTTATTTTTCCTTTTATTATTAAATATCAACCATCTGCCTGCTTTTTATTTCTGAGCTCCACGTGTTGAAAAAAAGACTCCCCATCTATTAATTAAGTTTTTTTTTGTTATTATGTTCACTGTATCATACTTAAAGGGTCTATCCAACAAGAAAATCTAACAATTGTAAATATCTATGCCCCCAACATGGGAGTAGGCAACTACATAAGCCAACTATTAAACCAAAATAAAGAATCATATTGATAATAATAATACATTAATAGTAGGAGGCCTCAACACTCCACTCTCAGCAATGGAGAGATCATCTAAGCAGAAGATCAACAAAGAAACAAGAGCTTTGAATGACACATTGGACAAGATGGACTTCGTAGTTATATACAGAATATTCCACCCTAAAACAACAGAATACTCATTCGTCTCGAGTGCACACGGAACCTTCTCCAGAATAGACCACATACTGGGTCACAAATCAGGTCTCAACCGATACCAGAAGATTGAGATTATTCCCTGCATGTTATCAGATCACAATGCTTTGAAACTGGAACTCAATCACAAGAAAAAATTTGGAAGGAATTCAAACACTTGGAAGTTAAAGAGCATCCTGCTAAAGAATGATTGGGTCAAGCAGGAAATTAAAGAAGAAGAAGCAATTCATGGAAACCAATGAGAATGAAAACACATTGGTCCAAAACCTATGGAATACTGCAAAGGCGGTTCTAAAGGGGAAATACATAGGCATCTAAGCCTCTCTCAAAAAAGTAGAAAAATCCCAAATGCACAAGCTAACCTTACACCTAACTGGGCTGGAGAAAGAACAGCAAATAAAACCTAAACCAAGCAGGAGAAGAGAAATAATAAAGATTAGAGCAGAGATCAATGAAATAAAAACCAGAAAAACAGTAGAACAGATCAACAAAACTAGAAGCTGGTTCTTTGAAAGAATTAATAAGCTCAATAAACCTCTGGCCAGACTTATCCAAAAGAAAAGAGAAAGGACCCAAATTAGCAAAATCATGAGTGAAAGGGGAGAGATCATGACTAACACCACAGAAATAGAAACAATTACTAGAAATTATTACTAGTACCTATATGTCAACAAATTAACTTAAGTTTTTAACTCAATATCCGATCTTTGAGTGGAAGACTGGGTATCTCCATTTGCCTTTGTTGACTCCTTTCCTATATAACAACTGAAAATGAGGCTTGAACCCTGATCTAAGTACAATCTTCAACAATATAGTAAGGCTACTGTTACAAGTAGTTCAAAATCATCATTTTCAACAAAAATTTCTTTGCATGTAGCAGGTCGTACCCCCTACTTGTGCAGATCTAGATTTTGGTTTGATGGAGCCTTTCCATCTTTAATTAAGCTCTACAATCTTTGAGGCCCTCTTCAAAGAAAATGCAAGAAGACAAACTTGGTAAAAACAAGGGGTCTGTGCAAGTGAGCAGCCCAAGATGAACATTTCATTAGTGCCTTGAGAAACCTGCAGCAACACAGCACCCTCCAGTAAAGGAAGGAGTGTCTACCAGGTGCCTGAAGAAATTCTGTCTTACGTCCTTAACAAATGGTCAGTAATATGATTTTTTTTTAAGAAATCTGGTTTTTTTTATGGATTTTTTTCTCCTGGATTTCTAATTTAAAACAAAAAACTCTTCATCTAATTCCTAGTATTAGCCTAGATAAGAAATTCTCTCTCAGACATGTAAGATCCCCAAGCAACACCAAATAAGATAATGATGTTTTATTTATAGAAAACTCACAAGGTTGATTGCCTTAGCTTTCTGTATTCCCAGGTCAGTGAGTATTAATGTATTCCATATTTTGCTGCTGTTTTCCAGTATTAAACATGTCAACATTTTACACTGGAGTCATAAAAGTTAGTGAGATAGTTCTGATGAATAGCAATAAGCCAGAGTAAAGAATAATGCATAACATGAATTCCTTAGGAAATCAATTAATATTTTTATAAGCAGTAGTAAAAATATGATCAGGGTTAGCAGAGAGTGAGGTCAGGCTATTTGATCCCCAAATATATTCTTGGTTCAGTTCCATCTATCAATGTAAAAATATTCTGTTCTGTGTCAAAACCGAAATCTCAGTGCCCCCAAGACTAAGACATTTTATATATCAGGATGTACAAAATTCTAGTTTGGCCATGTAGCCTTTGACAGGGGACATAAACTGTAATTCCTGCAGTACTTTCAGGTTCCTAATTGACTTTTTATGGATTCCTGAACTTAGTTCTGAATTATGTATTATGTGTGCAAGTAAAACACTCTATATTGTGAATTTCTTGGTGAGGTTGTTGTAAGCAATTCTAATACTGGGGTAAATGATGATTAATATTTGAAAATAAAAGTGCTAGTGTATTCATATACTTCAAACACCATTTCCATCCATCCATCCATCCATCCATCCATCCATCCATCCATCCATCCCCAATGAATGTTGAACTCCAAATACATGGAGTTACTGAGGACAATAATGTCAAAATTAAGGATGGGAATATAAAGGCATGAAACAAGTGTAACACTTCAACTCGAATCCTGGTATGTGGGACTTAAGCTCAAATAATTCTTTATAATGGTAATAAATTTGCTGGAACCATCCACATCTATCAGGCCTATCTGAGATGGACTGACATTATCATTTAAATAGAAATCCTTGTGTTCATGTATGAGCTAATGTGCACTGCTCTCCAGGTAACAGTTAAGCCTAGTGATACAGCAGAGCACAAGATCCGGTAATCTGATTTTCCAATGGACAGTACTATATTTTTGAAAAAGAGAGTCATAAATACAGTCAAAGCACTTATTTTAAGAAGCCAAAGACAATCAAAATACTGAAATCTGTTTCTTCAGATGGAAACCACATACAACAGGAATCATGGGTGTATGAAGGACCATCTAGGTATGTAGCGGTGAGCTGACTGACTGGAAGACAACACACGCAGTTGTGTCTCAGCTTTGAGAGTGGGTATCCATGGGCACATCACAATGCATCTCTAAGGCCTAGCTTTATAACATCAAGCATTTCTTGGGTACCTAGATAATAAGAGTTGCACTTTTTAAATCTGTTGGTAGTTGAGAAAAAATTAAGCCCAAGTAGACTCACAGATATTTTACATTTAATTGTAAACTACAACCTGAGAACCACCGAGGTTAGTGAGACCTAGAATGTCTTCACATCTGAGACTCTATGATTCTTCCATAGCTTTGTTATCAATGACTTTCCTTGAATATTGTGTAGGATGAGGTGCTTTCTACTTCCTGAGGCAGCCCATTTTGCTGTTGGTTGTCCACGGTATAAGGGCAAATGCCAAGCAGATATTCATTGTTCTCTAACTTCTACTTATTGGGCCCTGTTCTCTATGAATAACATGAACTAACCATGATTTCTACCACACAACAGCTTTCCATTGCCACCCTTAAATCCAGAAAAGATTGGCAGCTTACAAGAATGAACAAATCATAGCAGAACTGTGTACATCAGAAAAAGGGGAAGAGAAAGAAGGAAAAAAGTGAAGCCAGAAAATAAGTTTCAAAATCTGTTGCAATAATGGTCTATTTATATGTGATAGCTAGCACACAATTATGGCTCCAGGTTACTGACCAGTCAGCTTTCAGAGGGACCCCTTATAAGTTGCACAATTTAAAATGTTCTCAAGGACAATATTCCTCAGGACAAGCCTAAGTGCTCCCATTGCAAAGGTCAGCCTGGCAGAGCCACCATGTTATCTCATAGAAAAGTCCATTGGGATGTTCTGAACTGCACGCATCAAATTTCCTGTATAATGACCACAATGTAAATGAATGACATTTTGTCAAAGTACTATGTAGGAGAAGCAATTCTTTGAAGGATTAAAATACTGACGCCTAGATACCTAATTCCCTGCTGTTGATGGAGCTTGATTCTAGAATATTTGAAGGAGAGGATCAAATGATTATCCTGAACAGAAGGATTTTTATTTTGATAAGCATTGATTAAACTTTTTATTAAATAGTAAACAAATATACATTGTATGCCAGGTACCGTTCTAAACATTTTACATTTACAATCTCATTTCATTGTCATAATGGTCTTATATGGGGTTGCTATAATACACCCTATTTTAGAGATGAGACAGAGGCACAGAAAGACTAAGACCACTAGTAGTTGATGGAGCCAGGATTTGAACCTAAGGCATCCAACCCAATCTCCTTTTTAATAACCACTACAGAATCCCAAAAACCATGTTAGTTTGGTTAACAGTCTTTTGTGAAAGTTGAGGATTTGAAGGAAAAGGGCAATGATGAGGTCAATTTATCTCTTTTGAGAAGCCAAAACAATGGGGATTGATAAAAGCCTCAACAAGAGTATGGGGCCTGGGGCAAAAAGGCAGGGAGAGAAAGGAAAGCATCAAGTTAAGTGCATACTTTAGAAAATCATTTCTCTATTCTTTCTCCAAGTTCTCCAAATTATAAACTGTGGTGGTTCAGAACAGGTTCATGAATTCTTTAAGATGGAGCCTAACTACCTTCTCTTAGAGGGTGGGCTGGATCATGCCTGTCAGTTCTAATGAATGAAGTGAAGTGGAAGGGATGGTGTACATCTTTGGAGATCAGGTTATGCAGGCCTGTGGCCCTCTCTTTGCTCTCTCTTAGATCATGTGCTCTATGTAAGTTAGCTACCATCCTTGGGACAAATACCCCAAGAAGGGGGCCATGTGGTTTGGAACTGTGGCCTTCGGCCAAAAGCCAGTGAGGACCTGAGCTTTTTTTTTTTTTTGGCCTAAAATCATGTGAATGACTCATTTTGGAAGTGGATCTTCCAGCCCCAGTCAAGCCTTCAGATAACTGACGTGACCTAGCTTGATGGTGTCGTCATGAGACACCCTGAGCCAGAGCCAGGGCCACTCAGCTAAGTTACTTATGGACTCCTGATGCCCATTCTGTGGGATAATAAATGTTTATTAATTAAATGGTTAATATTTGGGGTGATTTGTTATGCAGTAATAGAGAAGTAACACAGAAACTGACAAGCACAAAAACGAACAAATGAATATAAAATAAAACTCATCACTTAGAATTTCAAAAGGACAAAGAAACATCCTGAAAACAGCTCTCCTCGTTTAGGTAAGGTTTGCCCCCAAAGTCTTTAACCCAAAGGTATGAAAGCCATTCAGTTCATTCCTAAAGTAATTTTCCAGGATTTGGACCTTAAATGTGTACATAACTTACTTACAATGTCACATTGAATGAAAAAAGGAAGACACAGCTGTTCAAAACTTAAAATTATATAGAACCCTCCAAGTTCTTTAAAGCAAGGTGAACAGCGGAATGCAGAAGATGGGCCAAAGAAACTCTTTTTCTCATAAAGAAAGTTAGGACCTTAAAATCCAGCTTTAGAGAATGGAACAACAGTGGGCAATTAGCAGGCAGAAGGATACAATTTAGTCATTAGTTAAAAACTATTGCAACTCATTTTAAAAGAAAACATTCCCCAGCATTCTGATCTCCCAGAATTTGGCAGCTGGCTTAGGCTGCACACAATCAGTGCAGATTATACAATATAACTTTAGGAAGCCTAAACAAGCTTTAGTAAACCTAAAGCTAGCAAACATGACTTGTGTTTCCATTCTAACGTAAGTCATGAGTATTAATCCAGAGGCATTTTTTTTCTGAGTAGGCATCACGGTATCTCATGGCTTTTCAACATCCACTTCCTCTACTTATGGCTCAGCCCAGGACTTTGCAGCCCCACAGATAGCTCCACTGAAGACAACAGACGCGAACTTATGCAAAGGTGACTTACGGCTCTCAGCCAAAAATTAGGCCCCGGCAATAAGCCTTTGCCAACAACACTCCTTCTACAAAGCTCCTCATGAAGTTGCAATTTTAAAAGAAATGTTTCCCCATCAAAATTCAATAGCGTTTTATAGGCACATACACTTTCTTCCTTTTCTGGCCTGTGTGAAATCTAATATCAGGATTATTAGCCATTTGTCATTTCAACCTATAATTTAGCAAGCCTTTTTGTGTTTGAGTTATGCTTTCCTCACACCTTCCCTGTCAGCTTGCAGCCATAGATTCATTCAAGAGGCTGTCTGGGTCATATTGGTTGACCTCTTAGAACAAAGAGTTTCCATGTTTCTTGTTCTGCTTCCCTAAGAGGCACCATTAGTTCTGCTCATCTCTATTTAAAATGATTTTTATGACACAATAACATTTCAAGTTTTCCATATTAATCTTCATCTTATTTCTTGAAATACTTAGGCAAACAATTCCGTTAAGACATCACTGATGGGAAATTCTCTTTCTCCTTTACTCTGTCTACTTAAAGCCAACTCTGAAAAATAATAAATTTTTTCTCTGAATCAGCTGAGCACTGGAAAACAAAAAAGTCTGGTCTAGTAATTCACGACCTCTTAGAGAAAACACTGTGACAAACAATTAAAGCAGAAACTCTTAATATGACCTTTTCCTCCCCATTGGTGAATATATATTCATATCTGGAATTCTATATCAGAATTTACAAGTCTCTTTTTTTTCTTTTTTAAAGATTTTATTTTTAAGTAGTCTCTACACCCAATGTGGGGCTCGAATTCACAGCCCCGAGATCAAGAGTCGCATACTCTTCTGACGGAGCCAGCCAGGTACCCCTAAAGGTCTATTGGCGTTATACGTCAGTTCAAAGATGTCTGAGTGCAAAGGGAAAATGAAAATAAAACAAATTTATAATCATTGCCAATTTTCTAAAAACAGACACACACACAATCAACACCCAGAGGTGTAAGTGGTACTCACCCCACAGCCCAGACTGCTGCCCCCTTCACAAGTGACCTTCCTCACGCCTGGCTCGGGAAGCAGCCCCGCTCCACAGCCAGGGCTGGGGCACAGCACACCCCCCATCTGTAGCACACACTCTTCAGTGCCATATTGCTGGTACCGGTTATACTGTAAAAAAACCAAAACCAAAAACAAAACCCAACATGAGTTTTTTAAAGTGATAATACTAAGATGTGCTGTTTTAGCCAGAATGTTAATAGTTTGTGGTGTGTGGATGTTCTTGTTCATCTGTTTCGGTAAAAAAACCAAAGGGGATGGGGTGGGGTGGATGAGTTATGATTCAACATAAAGAAAGTCTTCCCAATTGCAATTGGCAAAACAAATAACTTCATATTTCTAGGAAATTGGTCCTAAATTTCCCCCCAAAGTTTGTTCTTTTAATATTACTACCACCAACTGCATTTAACAGTCATTTCATACGAATTTTAGGAAACACAGCTATATTTTAAGTTATGGCATCATTATCAAGCTCATCAAGTAGTAATTTTCATGCCTCTCTTCAGGAGTCTATGGGCTTTTAAAGCCATTTTGAAGAGAGTCCTGATATTCCACCCTGTGCTAATTGTGGGCAGCCCACATGATATCTGAGCATATCTGAGCAATGCTGAGCATATTCAGCTTGATGAAGAAGAGATTCATGTTTTCCTTTCATCATTATTCTCTTTCTTAAAGCACGTTTCTTTTATCCTTGACTTCATCACGCCGTTGCGTGGCTCAACACCCTCTGTGGTTTCCCCAGCCTGCAGAATAAAACTACACAGTGCAGTGTCCAGCATATTCCTGTTGTAGCCCTGTTATTGTTCTCCTCATGTTATTTGATCATATTTGCTTCTAAACTCAGATCAAGTCAAGCGAATTTGCTCAACTGTGAATTAATTTATGCAACATTCGGTGACAGTCTACTGTGTGTGTGTCAGATCCGACTGTGGGTGATACAGCAGTGAACAAAACAGACACCTCTGCTCTCATCCACCTGCCTATAACAATAACACTGAAAGGTTGTATTTCAGTGGGAAGCAGCACATTTTGGAGACGATGGGGACTATAATTTTGAAGAGGTGATTAGGGGATAGGGGATGCCTTAATAAAGAAGGTACATGGAAGCAAACATCTAAGGGAGATTAGAAAAGCAAGCCATGTGGCTACCTGTGGGAATGGGCTTTTCGGTCAAGGACAGAGCGGTACCAAGATGCAGAAGCCAGACTGCGCTTGGTGCTCTGAGGTACAGCAGAGGCCAGCGTGGCTGAGTGACAGCAGACAGGGAAATGACATAAGATGCATCAGGGAGCTCTTGGGGATCTGGGCTGTGCAGGTCCCTGAAGGCCACTAGGAGAACTCTGGCTGCCATTCTGAGAGATATGGGAACCACGGGAGACTTTGGAGCTGTGGGGTGACATCATTTGACTAATCTTTTAAAAACAGCCATCTGGCTGAAATATTCAGAATTGACTCTCATGGGCAAGGATGGAAGGAGGAAGCAGAGGAGCAGGCAGGAGGTTTTCAGGGATCCACATGCAAGATGGCAGTGGCTTGAACCAGCAAGGTAGTGGTGGAGGTGGGAGATCAGCTGGATATATTTTGAAGGCAGAAATGGCAAAATTTTTAGGCAGATTGGATACCTGGCATGAGAAAAAAAAAAAGGAGTCAAGTATGAATGTAATGTTTTTGCCTGAGAAGACAGAAGAACACACACACACAGAAGGAGACAGAGAATGAATGACAGAGATGGAAAGACATATAAGAAGGGGATGTGTCTGCATCTGTGTGAGTGTGCATGAGCATGTGTGTGTGTAGGCTGGGAGTTGGGAAAAGGAGTCATTATTTCTAGTGCTCATCTTCAGTTTGATAAACTGCTACATGGCTAAGATGCTGAGTGGCTAATTGAATATATGAGTTTGGAGTTTAGGAGAAAGATGTGGGTGGTAGATACAAATTTTGAAATCATATGTGCATGGAAGGCTGGGAGGAAAAGGGTTAGTATCAGGCCTCCCATGCATTTTCTCATTTTTTTGGCTCCGGGAAAGAAAGAAAGATGACTTGGTCAAATCCTTTTGTAAACATGCTAATGGTACATACATACAATGGTATTTACTAGAAAAGACTTCTTAACTATGGAATACATTAAGCAGGAAATGCTTCCATGATGAATGATTCTTCGAGTGATGGGGAATGATGAGACAGTTTATATAATTGAGAGATTTCATGTTAATGATCATTCCATGAACTTCTCTGAAACCTCATTTATTAAGTCTGGCCTAGAGTACACCCTAAGACGCTGAGAAACAACCCACACTTCTCGGTGCCTTGTGTGCACCTCATTATTACCCGCATCCTTGAAGTTATTAGTAAAGCTTGACACAAGGTTACATCTATGATTCCTGTGAGTCTGATTTGACAATCCAATTCTGTGTTATCTCAACAGTCATGAGGCTGGCTGAGACTACCTAACCTTTGTAAGGAAGATGAGAAGGAGCCAGAAAAGGGGACTGAGAAGAAGCAGCTTATGAGGCAGGTGGAAAATGAAAAGGATGTAGGTGTCCTGGAAGCCAAGGGAACAAAATTCTTCAAGGAGGGTGTCATGATAAATGTGAGCTCCGTCCCTGGGCAGGTGGGGGAGTGGGATCGCAAGGGCGAGTAGAAGGTTTGGCTTGAGGAGGGAAGGCTGCCATCCTCAGCAAAGGAAGGGAGGCAAAGTATTTGGGCCCAGGCGCAGACCGACAAAGGAGGTGTTGGAAATTTGAGAAGAGAAAGAAGGTATCAATGATCAGGGGAGAGGGAATGGATGGAGGGAGCCAGCATTATTGCTAGGCAGCACTAACAACCCATTTGTAGGCAGAGATTATGAATTGAAAGGAAAACTAGTCAGCAGAATTTTGTTTTTCTCCAATACCTGGCTGCAAAGTACAGAGTAGGCAGGAAGTTGGATTTAAGCCCAGTGGGAGTTTGGTCAGACTTACGTGAGAGAGCAAGGCACTCCTCAGTCCCTCCCACCCCTATGTGCATCCCCTCATGCAACTGTGAATGAGTTCAATAAATATCTATCGAACCCCTCTGAGGTGCTCGGCTCAGTGCTGTACCACTGGACTGTCCAACCTTCATACTTTGGCCTACCCCAAATGGGTACAAAGTTTTAGTTTTGCAAGATGAATAAGTTCTGGAGATCTAGTGTGCGCAGTGGTAATACAGTGACTAATACTATATTGTATACTTGAAATTTGCTCAGAGGGTAGGTATTTCAGAACTATAAGGCTTTTCTTAACATTTGCTATTTTACATCTGTATCTCCTTTCTTCTACACTGGTTCTTAACACAGAGGATGATGGAAGAGGAAACAATATTCCACAATAGCTCATTTGCTTGATCTCATACATATATAAGGATATTAGAATAACTATACCAATATCTAATCTACAAATATGATTACTAAAAACCTCACATATATCTTTACATGCTATACCATTTCTTCTGCCAAGCTTTTCTAATTATACTGTATCTGTATTGTTGAAACATATGGCCATTCCATACTATGCTTTCTTTTTCTTAATTTTCATGTTATCTTGGGTCTAAAGACACACACACACACACACACACACACACACACATGTTCGCCACCAGTCCTTATGTTGATGTCTTTCCAGTAATTTTGTTTGTGAGAAGGAAATTCTCCAGTAAATTCCTCAGAAGGAGTGCATGGGAAAGACATTCACTGAGGTCTTATGTATGGGTGACCATTCCTTGGGGCCTTTATTCTTGAAAATGAATTGGACTGGATATAAAGTTCTTGGCTCACAGTTTTTCCTCCTTGAGCATCTTTACTGTCTTATTCCATGTGTTTCTGCTATAAGGCATTATGGACAAGCTTGATACAATCTGATTTTTTCCTTTACACATTGAATTGATAATCTTTTTGCCCAGATGCCCAAAGGATTTTTTTTTTTTCTTTAGAATTTGATAGTTTGTTAGACTATACCTTGGTGCTGGTCATTTTCTGATCATTTTTCACGATTCAAGGAAGCTGTACTGAATTTAATTTTCAGTGTTTGCTCTATTTTCTTGCTTCGATGTGTTTCTTACAGGATTTCTAGTATACATACATTGGATCTTTTTCACTCACCTTCTCCATCTGTCAACTTTTCTGGAATCTCATCTCACTTTACTTCCATGTTTTAGAAGTTTCTTCCTTTTCACTTCCTATTTCTCTTAAGACAATATCTGTTATTTATGTGTATTTGTATAATTTCTTAATCATGTGGTTCCTTTTGAAATAGTTACTCTAGTTTCCACCTGACTGACATACTTTTCTTGTGTCTCAGGACGTCATTCTGCTCTTCATTCTCTGTAACTCTTCAAAACTTTGTATGGAATTTAACTTTGCTTCTTGCTGTTGCACAGTTTTACATGAAATCAGTTCTGCAACTTTAGAAACAAGTACAACCCAGCATAGCTCTTGGTGGTTCCTCTTCTCGTTGGTGGAACTTACTTTCTATGAGCTTCCAGCTTTGTTACCCATTTTAACTGGATTTTAATTGGATTTCCTCTTCCCTCATCCCCTTTTCTATTCCAAGCACGTTTCTGCTCAGTGTGAGTCCTTGTCTCAAAAGAGATCTTTGGCTGCTTAAGTTTTGTGAGTCCAGGGGACCCAGAGTATCCGGTCCCTTCAGACCTTACTGTAGACCCTTTGCACTCCCTCCCATCCTTTCTTGTATTTGTATCTCCTGAATTTGCTAGAGTACCTTGTCCATAGCTGGTAAACAACAAATTGTTGTAGGATGAATTAATTAAATCTAACTCCAGTGAGCACCAATTAATTAAATACTTCTAACAAAATAATCAATGGTGACGGGAATTAATAACAGTGATGGTGGATGGATTTCTATTTTAAATAAATGGCTCTCAAGCAATTGGCTATTTTCTGATTTAACGACAGATTACCTGTCTATTTAATTTAGTTAAGCGATTTTACTACTATGACGATAGCTTTTATCCACGAAGAAGTTAACCTATGGACAAAGTCCATTAACATTTTAGAAATTCTTGCTGACTACATTCATAGTGGCCTCAGATACTGATGAAATTGGTTCACTTCATTAGCTAAGGAATTTATAAAAAATGACTTTATTATACTCATTCTATTTGTGATACACTCAAGAGAATTTGAGCACACAACTTTTCTAAAGGAAGACAAATATTTTAACTTATATACCTGGCAATTACTGATAATTAAAAAGTACACACATCTGAAATAAAACCTATGCCTACCGAGTGCATTACTTCTTCTTTTTTTTAACATCGTGAAATTTATGAGAACAAACATTTGACCTGAAGACAGTAATGAGTTAGTATTCACCGAAAGCTTCATACTCTAAGGAAAGAAATTAGACATGTGATTATCTCTGTGTCATTAAAGATATTTATTTGGTTCCCTTCAAGATACGGCCCACATTTCCATGGATCCCTTTCAGCCACTTATGGCACAATGTTGACAATGCATTGAAAGAACCCGACTACCTATTTACTAGAGAATTGTAACAAATCAGCACTAAGTAGAGTAGAATATCTATATTCATCTGAGTGCAAAATACACACAATAGTGATAAAGTGATAAATGGACCCCAGTTGGGGATAGTGAACCGATACGAATCAGCTGCTACTACTTGGGGCATATGTGAGGGCTTTCTTTACTTATCAATGATGGGGAGCATTTTATGAACAGAACTGAAGGAATGTGATTAATTAGTAATGTGTGCTAAATCTGTGTAGAATCTATTCTCAGGTGAGTTCAAAAGAAGCAAATTCTCTAAAAATCCTTTATTTATTGTTTGTCTTTGGATTCACAGTGAGTGACTGTGTGTGCATCTGTGTATGTGTAGACATAGCCATCCTCACCTGTCAACTAATGCTGTTTAAGCTATTAAAACTAGTTGGCCAATTTATAGATATACTTTCATAAAATGGATAATCCACAGACAGATAACTAAGATAATTTAGAGGGACACCATGATATTCACAAAAATTTTGAAAATAAATATTAATATTAACAAAAAGCATACCACTTTGCCCCTAAGGAAAAAACATTTTTGAACATTTCTTGTATTTCAACAGATTATAGTGAAAATGCATTCCACTGGTACGACCTATCTAGGTAAAAATCTCAACTAATCGCTATGGTTTATATTTTATTTATTCGAGGAGTAAATTATTCAGTCTTTATGTGTATGCTCATGGATTCTCCTAAGAATGGAAAATACTCATTTTAAAGTATAAAGTTTAGAAGTTTCCATAAGCTGCTATTTTAGGAATCTGAATAATGAATCATGGGAGAGTATAATCAAAGAGAGGTTGTATTTTTGGTGGTCTGTAGGTAGGTAGAAGAGTTGAGTTGGGTGGAATATTGCTCTATAATGAAGCAAGGGTCTCAGGTTCAAATCCCACAAGGGCCAGCTAGCTTCCCCTTTCTTGCTGGCCATTGGCTGCATGCTAAAGACTCGTGGCCACTCGAGGGGTCAGGCTGGGAAGGACCTGCGCCTGACTATCTCGCACCACTGGAAAACCACCCAAAAGACCTGTGTGGGAAGACACGGACCTCTGTCGTGATACTGGATTTGCATGCTTCCCTAAGAAAAGAAAGCAACAAGGAACCTAAATTTTAAAAGCTGCAGGAAATCTGAAGTACAGGAATGCTAGGTAAATCGAAAATCTGAGAAAACTGGCAAATGTTCTGTCAAAATGAGTCACAGTTTGTCAGCAATCCAGGTGCTCCATGGCAGCTTTTCCAAATCCTCTGAGCTGGGAAGGAAGACTGTTTTTGTTCTGCTGTGGCATTTTCCAGAGCGTCCTTTTGGGGGCACTCAGGTACAGCTACAAAACGACCCCTATACAGGCTGGGGACTGTCTTGCTTTTCCCTCCCTAAATTCTGGCTTCTCTGAAGTCATAGCCACAAGCATCCAGAGGCTTCCCTCCGTGCGTCCTCTCTCTGAATCCCGCGTGGAGGAGAGACAGAAATACCGTTCACTGAACTACTCCTCTGTGCCAAGCCACTGTGCCAACACTTAGTTTGTGCAGTGCATTCTCTGTCTACTCTGGGGACTAAAAAATGAGGCCACTAAGTCACACAGAAGTTCAGTCCTTTGCTGACCTTCACACAGGCAGGACACCCCCAATCCCGGATGGAAAATCAGGGCTGTGGCTCTGAAGACCACCCTTTCCCAATACCAAGCTGCGCCCACTTTCTCTTTTTTCCTTTTTATTAAAAAAATTTTTATTTTCAGCTCATTATTCCTCAGTCATCTTTTAGAAAATAATGAAAAACAGTTTATTATAGAATTTCCTCTTTGGATAAAAAAATCTCAAATAATTTTATAGAGAAACACACATTTATCATGAATCCATTTCTCCTTGCTATGCAGAGGATGCCCTATTTTCTATATGTATTAGAATAAAAAAAAAAACCCCACAACACTTGTTAAATTCTCAGTAACCTTAATTTTATTTTTCCTCATTTGCAGGTAGTTAGCCCGTGGGGGAGTTGGTGACAGCCTCTGTGGGCGTGCCTGCCACATTGCTGTTTGTAGTCTCTGTTCTGTTGCTAATAATGTTTTCTTTATCCCCGGACATCTGTCATCGACTGATGGAGTAAATTGGCTAGAGAAAGGGCTGGACCTTGTTCACTGCATAGAAAAAACAATCATTAGGATGGCTTGAAATCAGATGTAAGGAGAAAACAGATCAAACACCACCTGCAATGTAATTGGGGCAATAGACTGTACCCTGGATTGCAACTTAGGAGGTTTTCTTCTTTTTAAAAAATTTTTAAATTTATTTTATTTTTTCAAAGTAATCTCTATGCCCAACGTGAGGCTCAAACTCATGACCCCCAGATCAAGATTCGAGCATGCCCCACCACCTGAGCCAGCCTGGTGCCCTGAAGTTTTTGCTTTTTCAGATGTTCCTGATGACATGATGAACATCCAGTGGTTGTGCAATCTTCCGGAAAGGAGGTCAAAACCAATTGGCTGCTTCATCCCTTGTCTTTTCTGTGGCCGTGGCAGTGCCCCCAGGAGGGCGAGGCTATGAAGGTGGGTTCCCTCGAACTGTTTTCCTCACAGGAGTGACTCCAGAGACTTCTGGAGGTTTTGCAAACAGGACCACTAAGCACATGCTGTTGACAGGGCAGTCAGCACAGGGCAGGGGGGCCCTTGGATACATGTTATTTATCCTTTACTACAGTCCCTGAGAAGTGGTTTTGATCAGTACTTCTGCTGGCCTCCAAACTCAAGTGCCTCACCTTCAGAGGAAGGGGATTTTTCTCTGACTTCCTCGAGAGGCACCGTGGTGCTCATCATCTCCCCTCCCCCTCTCTGTCTCTTCCTGGGCTTTCATTTCCTCAAACACATTTCCAAATGTGGGGGCTCCCTAGGGTTCACATGGTTCCTTGTCTTTTATCTCCATTTGGCAATTGCCATGGATTTAAAATACCATCTGCCCAGGGTGCCTGGCTGGCTCAGTTGGAAGAGCATGTGATTCTTAATCTTAGGGTCATGAGCACAAGCCCCACGTTGGGTGTAGAAATTACTTAAATAAATAGACTTAAAAAAATAAAATACTGCCCGCATGCCAGAGACCCCACATTTATCTCTCCATCTCTGACCCCTGACCTCCATCTCCTCTGAACTCCAAAACACACATCCAAACCCCAGCTTGCCTCCTCCGCAATGCTTTAGGCCTATCACATCTGCTCAGAGTTGAGCCCCGGATCCCTCACGTCCATTCTCACCTTCCTACCATCTTACACAGCTCAGTAGGGTAAAACTGTAGGACTCCTTCACGTCCCTGACCCACAGCTAATCAATCCCTGAGACCTTTCATCCGACCTCTGAATATGCACTTCTTTCTCTTTCCTCTGCCAACTGTCTTGATCCAGACCCTGTCCATATTGGACCAAGACTGACATTCTTGAAATGTAATTTGGTTAATGCCCGCCCCCTCCTTAAACTTTCAAGAATTTTCCATTGAAAATAGAATTAAATACGAATCTTAACCGTGGCCTACATGGTGTGGATGATCTTCATCTTTCATCACTACCCCTCTTGCTCATTATCTTCCGGCCACATTGCTTTTATTTAGTGGCCTGAATAGGACAATCTCTTCACCTCTTGGGGGGGGCGTCACTGAACATACACTTCCCTCTGTTTCGAATGTTCTTCTATCCCATACTGAGATCCCAGCTCAGTGAACAGTGGTGCCTTTTCAACCTTTATGGTTCACGGTTCCTTAGCTCCTTATCTAAATTAGGTTAAATCTCAATCACTGTTTTCTTTTTAGCATTTACCATGATTTGTTCTTGTGATTTCCTTGTTTACCATTGTATCTAACACTAGCACAGTAATAGTACAAAAAAGGTATTCACAAAATGTTTGTTGAATAAATGAATTTTGTTTCCTTAAAATTGATTGAAATTGGGGTGGGGGAAGCTGGTGTAAGTGCAGGTATTTTTGAAACGCAGTTCTTCTGAAGGCTCTCACAGCCCTATGGACTGATGACAGATATCACTCCTGGTGGGTTGTTTTTTTTCTTTTAAGGCTCACCTTGAACTTTGGGGTCGCTTATGTCCTACTATGTGATAACATCTTTGCCATTTACTTTGGACTTGGGGGCATGAAAGGTGCTTTATGAACGTGAATTATAAACACAAGTCACGGGGCCAAGAAGCTAAAGTAAATGGGTTATATGTTAAATTCCAAGGAGTTTTAATTGTATTTTTATTTTAGGAAGGTAAATTATTTATAGTGTGTAATGATTTATTTTTAATCTAGATCTCAAAACTCAAGTGCTTACTGGGGACCGATGAAAATGGAAAGGAATCACATATGAAGAAATTAGATGACCGATAAGCATCTCCACCATCCAGCAGTGCATTCAGTAATTAACCAGTATCTGCATTCATCTTATCAGTTCACTTTTAGGTGCACATCACACTTACTTCATTGCCTACCTTGTTGCTACTAGTTCAATCTACTGATTGAGTATAAATAATGTATACAGTATTTAAATCAGAAACATTTTAGTGTAGCACTTACTATTTGCACGTCACTTTGCAATTCTATTTATTTCCAAAAATTCTAAGAGATGGCTGACCATTTCTCTTCCTTTTCTACAAATGGAAAAGCCACATCAGCGAGGGACTGAAATGATGTGTCCAAGGGCACTTGTAACACATATTAATATAAAATTTCATTTTGTCAAGTGATAAAAGTTGCCTCCAGCATCCAGAGAGAGCCTGCACGTTTCATCAGCTCCCGGAGAGGGAGCGGCCACCCTACCCCAACCCGCAGGAGCGGTGGGGCTGGACCGCTCGGCTTTCTCTCCAGAGCCTCAGGACCATCTGCCCTGAGGCCACCAGCTTCTGTCATGTATCATCAGGATAGAAATGTCCCAGGCTGACACATCTGATTTATATCAGTCCCCAAAGCAGTCCCTGGCTCCCCTGTCATTCTCCAGTCTGACTCCCACCCCGACACGTGGCTCGGTGTACCCCTTTGCCCTTCTTTGTCCTTGAGCTTTCCCAACTCCCACCCCTGTGACTTCAATCCATTCCCAGGGTCCTTCCCCCCTTCTTCCCTCCCTGAAACTGGCTCCTGCCCTGGGACACCACTTCCTCGGCCGCTCCCTCACATGTTTTCTGCACACTTCATACTACCAAGCATTGCTCCACAATGCTCCAAGTCTTGGGACAGTTCTCTTCTCTCCTGAAACCAATCCTCTAGCCTTGAATTTCGAACTCTCAGGCTCCACCGGGTGCTCTTTCTCCATCTGCAGGCAGCTCCTGAGCCCCACCTCCCTCTCCCCAGTCTCCGCCCCCACTCTCTCCCTGCTCCCTCCTGACGGCATTTCTTGAAGCTTCAGTTTGTGACAACAGAACTCTCTCCAAGCTGGCTCTGGTGGTAATTCTGGAGGGTGTCAATGTCCACACGGGCCACACTTCTGACACCCTGGCTTCCTGAGTCCGTGACCTCAACCTCTGCAGTCAACTCTTCCTCTGTCCTAACTCAGCCATCAGCACCCCCAGCCCTCCCCCGGCCCCACCACTGCCAGTCCCTGCGTGCCTCCACAATCTCCATGTCAAGGATCCCATTCTTCAGCCAACATCTGCTTTTCCAGCTAAACCTTGCTAGTCCTTAAATTCCCAAAACTCTTTGGACCCACTGGGACCTGGAGCCAACCGACCAACTACCCTTCCCATCCCAGTCTCTTCTCCTCCCACCTCTCCGCTCGCCTAGCTGAAAACCAAACTCCACGTTGAACCCAACTCTCTGTTTTCTGCACCTGTGCCTACACAGCTGAATGTGACAGAAAGACACCAGGCTCATGGATCTCACTCCAAACTCATCCCTTTCCCAACTTCATTACTCCCTACCCTCCTAAATGGCGATTTCACTATCCTTTCATCTCCCTGGAAGGCTCTACCCCCATGTGTGCTCTCCGCTGCCAACTGTCCCTCCCGTCTCACCGAGAAAAGAGGGACAGCAGGAGCAACCACCCTGCATATTTAGCCGTCCCCTCTGCCACCAGGCTGAGCTGTCCCTACTCGTGTCTCAGGTAGAGACTCGACTCGGCAGCTGTGAGCCGGGACGTTGTTCCCGACGGTCTCTCCTCTCCCCTGCATCACCAACCCCTACTCCTCTACAGAGCCACTCCCATTGGCCCATCAACATGCCTCAGCTTTTCGTGTGAAAAAAGAAAAGGGTCTTGATTCCACATTCCCTCACCCCAGCTGCCTCATTCTTGGCTGTCCTTTACAGCTGAATTCCTCAAAGAAGAAGTCACCAGTATTTGCTCTCTCCCATTCCTCTTCCTTCTTTGCACATGAACCCAATTCAAGCAGGCTCTCAGCCCTGCCATCCCCTGGTCAAGGCCACCAAGGACCTCCAAGTTTCGAAGTCCAATGTTCATTTCTCAGCCGGCTCCTGCTTGGTCTCATGGAGCACGGATGATCAGCCTTCCTTCCTTCCTAGAAATGCTTCCTGCCTTTGGCTTCCAGTGCACACTCTCCTGGATTTCTTCCCACCTGACTCCAACCACACCTCGTATTTTATAATGCTTTTTACGTGAAATGAGCATTACAGAGGGTCATGTCAGAACTTCTGTACTCGCTTTATTCTCTATCCGGAAAGCTCCTTTTCCAGATGTCACCAGGATGCTTTCCTGCACTCTCTTCAGGTCCTCACTCACAAATCACCTGCTCAGTGAGGTTCTTCCTGACCACCTTATAGAAAATTCACCTCTTCCCTCTGCTACCACTACCCCCTTTTTGGCTTTATTTTTCTCCATGGCCGTAACAACCACCTAGCATAATGTATATTGAACATGTCTGTGTGTATATAGCATAACGGTTTTCCACTGATGGGTATTCCTTTTTCACTCCTATACCCTGATAACCGAAAATGGCATATAGCACCTGAGGAGGTACACAGTGAGTATCTGCTGAATGAAAGGAAAGAAGGAAGGAAGGAAGGAAAAGTGTTTTTTTTTCCATGAAATAAAGATCAATATTGCTGTACACCTTGTCCCCATGTTGCACAACTAATCAGAATAATATTGATTTTGATTATGGCTTGATTAAATTTCTAGGAGAATGCAAAGTGGCCTGACTTGTATGCAAATCTAAGATGATTATAGTTGGCTTCTTTCCCTACTAATCACCAATGACTCTAACACAAATAGGGAAATAATTTGCAAATATTGGTACAAGTTAGAAGAGAAGGCTCCATTATCCGAGCAGAAATGTCAGGGCAACAATCAGTAATTCTTACTTTAAGAAATCTCTCAGGCTTTCACAGGAAAATGGCTGGGAGATGCATGTGTTTTCCTAAATAGGTATGTTTGAGGGAGTCAGTTATTAACTCTTACCTGCAATGGAGGATAACTGATTTTGCTTATATTTGAAGAAACACTTATGTCTGCTGGATTCTGGGAATAGGCAGTATGAAAACACAAAGGAGACATTCTGAAACCTGTTAAATCAAGGAACTGGAAATAATTCTAGTTTTTTTATCCTCCCCCAATTAGCTCCTTTCTGTTTTTAATCTAACATTGGACACAGGCGTCCAACTTTGCAACATACACATACCAAAGAAAAACACCCCCACCATAAACTCATTGACAAAACTCATCTCCCTTTGCACGTTCCCTGGTCAGACGTGACAAAGATGACCTTTGGGGGTAAAAACCAGTAAGAGAGGGTGAGGTAGGTCATGCCCCATGTCATCAACTATTTGGTGTGAGTATTTCAAGAATAATTTGACATCAAGATTTCACATAATACTATGGAAGCTGTAATTCTATACAAAGATTAAGAAATGTATTTGTACACAGGCAAAGTGCGCGTGCGTGCATGTGTGTGTGTGTGTGTAATTCGGCACCCTGAATTATTTACTTAGCACATCTCTTTAAAATCTGACATGTCACCGAGCACCACAGTATTGAAGTAATCTACTTTTTTAAAAAAAAGATTTTATTTTTATTTATTTGACAGAGACAGAGAATGCGAGAGAGGGAACACAAGCAGGGGGAGTGGGAGAGGGAGAAGCAGGCTCCCTGCCGAGCAGGGAGCCTGATGCGGGGCTCGATCCCGGGACCCTGGGATCATGACCTGAGCTGAAGGCAGACGCTTAACGACTGAGCCACCCAGCACCCCTGAAGTAATCTACTTTTAATGGGCCTGCCTTTGTATGTATATAAGTCACACGTTTGTATCCATAGAGAAAGCAGTTGCAGTGAGATACGGAGGAGGTGCACACCGTGCAGAGGTCTGGTGAGAGGGGCTGGTGCCCTCACACGCAGACATCACGTCAGGGCCGTCTGTGGCTCCTGGTCTCTTACCCATCATGCGTCCGGACACTAACTTGTTGGCTCTCCTGCCACCATGTTGTCCCTGCTTACCGCCAGCATCCTGAGATGAAATGCTCCGGCAGATAGCAGATGTACCAATTAACAACTTGTCAGGTCTGATGGATAGAAGAGGGAAAGAGCGTCCTCACACATATCTGCAGTGTGGCTTTCCTCCCCGTTTTAGGGCGCCAAGGGTCAGGAGACACACTCTGCCTCCCTGGAGAGAGCCCAAACTGTCTCATTAGTGTCTATCTTTCACGACACGCTGGCACTGCCTTTGAGAGGCCCACTCACCTGCTCTTCTCCAAGAATCCTGAAGTGATGGAGCTCTTTAATCAAGGAGTTGGGGCAGCCAGCTGTTGGAGAACAGAATGAATCACAAACACGTTATTCCCATTCGGTGCGGTAATGGGTTCTTACGTGCACATATGACTAGCAGCGTCCAGTGTTGGGGGGGACGCAGATCCCCACCCGCACAACACATTCTAAGCAACCACACAAAGGCCACACCTCGGAGGGCACTATAGCTGCCATCCGGTCCCCCACTGTGACACTGGGAAGGAGCAGGTGAGCGCAGCCAAGCCTTTTCTCCCTCCTGATGGTGACCCGGCCTTTGTGGGCCTTTAGGCCACCATGTCACTTCTCCCCAGCATGTCATTTGTCCCTCATAGAGAGCCAGGATTCTGTGGGGCTGGAGTGGGAGAGTTGGTGAGTATAGGCTCACTGTGCTTATTTACCACATCCTGTTTCCTCGCTCTGGCGGGGGGCGGGGCGGGGCGCGTGCTGCACACAGAGAACTAAGAAGGAAGATGGGGCAGCTGGATACCGCATCTTCACAGGATTTGGTTGTAGTTTAGAACTTTGCCTGGTTCTTCCAGGAGGCTCTGTCAAGGCCAGAGGGATTCTATCTTTCAGTTTGGAAAGGGGCTCTTATGGAAAGGACCTGGGAAGAAAGCCAGGATAGTCAGGGTGCCCGTGACCTTCCTCCGTTCTACCCGGTCGGTAAGAGCCTCTTCAGGCTTTCCCATTTTCTTTCCCCAGTTGTAAACAGAAATAAGTAAATAAATTATATGTATGCATGCCAGTACATGTTTAGTCGTCATTTAATTATGTTCCATCCCTGTCCTTTTAACTGAATAATTGTACGTATTAGTTTGTAGTCATTTATGATATTAACTGTAGTAACAAAAATTGATATAAAAGCTCACTTCTTAGATACAATCTATGGATTACATAATCTGTTGAAGCTTCTACTGAGGAATTGGGTTGTATGCAAAATACACCAAAGCAATCACTGTGCTGTTGTTCGTGTTACTCAGCCTTGTGATGTAAGAATAATGGAAAGTACCGAGGACGTGGACGTCTATCTGGGGAGGGCAGGCTGAGGAAGGAGGGAGTTGTCATCTTCACGGAGGTGAAGGAATTATCCTTTGCAAGAGAGATTAGATTTGTGTCTTATTCTAGAAGGTAGGATTAAAACTAAGAGGCAAAAATGACAGCAGTAGACTTTGGTTCAAAAGAAAGAAATTTCTAACTTAAAAATGGAATACATTGCCTGATTAGCTAGTAACTGTAGGTTTTCAGACACAGGCTAAATGACTATTTCTGCAGGATATTGTAGAGATGAATTTGACGGGGTCTGTTGCAATTCAGAAATTCTGTGGTCACGTAAAATGCTGAAACATGGTTTTGCTGTTTGATGTTATATTTGACATTGTCCTTGATATTATAACATTTCATACCTTGCGAGAGTGGTTTCCAAATGCTTACCAAAGTAGTACAAAAGAGTTTTAAAAATATAAACAAAATCTAAACAGGCGATGTCACCATCTGACCGTAGACCAAGAAAATAAATGAAAATCCTGAGATGAATATTTTGGTGGAAAACACAGTATGTTAATTGCCTCTGGCACGTCCAATGTTATAAAGAAAGGAAGCTAGATCCTTGACATTAGAACTGTGTTTGTCCAACTGGATGCCACGGACATGCGGTCTGAAGGTTCTTTTTGAGATGTTCATATCAGAATTGCTATTCTGATAATTATCTAAACAATTAGGAGAAGTCATGCTGGATCATTCGGTTAGCCACAGTTCAACTAAGAACTACGGTGGAAGTTCAGCCTCATCTTGGTGCTAGAATTTTAGATCATCTTGGGAAGAAGAGGTTCTGTGAAACCCATAAGGAAAGAGCCGAGGCAGAATTCCAGGGGTGCATTTCCAACGAGCGGGGGGCCCGCGGACTGGCACCAAGTGTAGGAGGTTCACGTGGGAGAGGCACCATGGGTGCAGCGATGTGGGCATGCACAGTTCAGGGGAACCTGGCCAACCAGCCCCGGCCTTGGTTGCATCCCAGGCAACAATTTAGTTTCAGCAAAATGCCAGCATCTGCGATATGAAATTCACAGAAGTTAACTGGAATGCTTTTGGTTTTGTTCTTTTATTTATATCTAATTTACTGATTTTCATTTGGGCCTTCCAGTTGTATAAGCATAAAATGTTTATGTCTAAATTTATATCTAGACAGATTTAAGAGATTTTTTTTTGCGAAATAGTTTTATTCAACCTTATTAGCCTTAGAGGATTTTTTTAAAACGTTGCCCTTCACATCCCTCAAATTTGAGAAAAACTGATTTGACTTACTTTAATGCCAGATAAAATAAGAACCAGAATTTAAAATTAGCCTGTCTTCAGGATTTGTATTCTAACATTCTCCTAAGGTTCAAGGGTTGATGTCAATGAGAGTTCCAATATAAACATCTTTCACAGAAGACTAGATAATTACCTGGCACACCTGGTAGGTGGCATAAAATATAATAGACAAGGACAGATATGGCATTAGTTAAAAGGGAAGACGTGTGAGGGGGTCAAGATATTTAAGAGACCACGGGAGGGGCACCTGTAACTGCGCTTGCCACAGGAACATCAGCGCGGGAAATGGACAGATGCGAACTTCGTGTGAAGGCGAGTTTCAAAATCACAAAGCTAGAAACACAAGACACACATGGAATTCAGTAGTGTGAGGAGGAGGGGTGGAGGCACCGGGAGGAAGGAAGAGCCTGGCATAGGAGGACTACATGGAGAGTGTTGTTAATGGTGGAGCTACACTCTTGCTTTCTCCAAATTCCTCACTCAGAGCCTCCACGCGCATGGCAATGGGTCATCTTCTGGGGCCACGGTTGTCTACTTGGACCAGTCAAATCCTCACGGTGCCCAGCGTCCTCTGCCTTCAGGTTCCCGAGGGGAGATCTTTTCTCAAGATGACAGAGAAAAGGCTCCTATTAAAATGTGCCTGTGGTGGCGAGCCTGGGTGGCATACTCCGTTGAGTCTCCCGCTCTTGGTTTCGGCTCAGGTCATGATGTCAGGGTCGTGGGATAGAGCCCTGCGACGGGCTCCCTGCTCAGTGTGGAGTCCGCTTGAGATTCTCTCTCTCCCTCTCCCCCTGCCTCTCCTGCTCGTGTTCTCAGTCTCTCTCCAATAAATAAATAAATATCTAGTGTATCCTGCCATTTGCACTTGCCGTTCCTCTCTCCGGAGAGCTCTTGGGCCCGACATCTGCATGGAGGGCTCCTCCTTCAAGTCTTTTGTCAAACGTCACCCTCTCAGTGAGAGTGTTTTGGGTGGCCCTGTGTGAAACTGCAGCCTGTTTTCACCCCCACGCCCTCCTCACACTGTATTTTCTCCAGAGTGAAATCATCTTCGAATGTACCCTACACTTCATGTCCCTTATTTTCTGTCACCTGCTGCTGAGATGCGAAGGTGACAAGTGTAGGGATGGGTGGCTGTCTTGTCATCATGGTATCAGCCATGCCCACAGTGGATGAGTCCCCTGCCATGTGCTCACGGTCACCCAGCAGGGCAACGGTGGCACCTGGGAGGGGCTCCTGCTCTACCCTCCCCTTTTCTCCTCCCAGAGGCCTCTGCTCCGACCTCCAGCCATGAAGGTGCTTTGCTTATTGCTTATTGGTGAAGTGGCCTTTTCTGACCTCTCACCTCTCATGTTCTCCAGCACTCCGCACCTGCTTTTCCTTCTCTGGGTCCGCTCTAGCCAGTCACTGCTAGTGCAGCAAGCGAGGCTAGAAGTCTAGCAGAAATCATGCCATCTCCCCGACGCAGTGTCCCTGCTGAGCGCGGTGTGCGGTGCTGCTTTGGGGCCCTCTCCTGGTCAGGCCCCTGGCTGTGGCTGGCCCTTCACTTTTTTTTGGCTAGCACCTCTCTCACCACCCCTGGGGACTCTCCAAACCATCACCGTCCTTCTTAATTAACCTCTATCGCAGTAAGATTTCACCTGACACAGGTGTAGAGCTCTTGTGAACGTGGAGGTGAGGCCCCCCGCGCCCCGCAAGGAAGGACCATGGCCGAGCTGTCGCAGGACGGTGACAGAGCTGGGCCCTCAGCTGCAGACGGCTGCCTCATCTGAGGTCATGCGTTCCAGGGACCCCAACCTGCTGCCCAGGACAGGGAGGGGCACCGCTTAGCCACCATGGGCTGCCTTTGCTCCCAGGCTCTGTCAGGCCCGAATGACAGTGTGACTCCTTACTCTGCCCGATCTGCCCCTCCCCCCTTTCCCAGGTGCCATCCCAATAAACACCAGTAGTCTACCCCCTGCCTCGGACTTGGCTTCCAGAGAACGCAGCTGGTAGCTTTCAAGTGCACCAATCCTGAATTTCACATCTCCTCCCAATCAGATCCCCCGTATCTATCCCTCTCTACTTTTCCGGACTAGAAGGGGAAACGGCGTCTCTTTCTCAAAACAGGGCTCACTCTTCAACCATCACACCCTGTCCCCACTCGGCTCCAGCAGGCCCAACTCACCACCCACTCACTCTCCTCCTGCTCTGCCGCTCTGCGCCATGTTCACTTCAAACCAAGGAAGGATTCAAGTCTTCCCTTCAAATATTCAGCAAAAATCCAGCCTCGAGCATAGAGTTAGCACCTTCTCTTCCTTTCTCCTTTCCTCCAATTGTCTCTGAGGAAAAGCCTTCAGCCATCGTCACCACTTGAAAATAGCAACTGGAGATAGGGATTCCAGAAGTTCCCTTCTGGGGAAATACCAAAATTGGGGGTTTCATGCCTTATAAAAAAGTTTCTGCAGTCACGGCCTGGATGGAAGCTCTAGTTCCATGTTAACTAGCTGGCTCTGTGCTCCTGGATAAATTGGTTACTCCCACCGCCAAGTTCCTTTACCAAGAATAATCCCCATCTCTATCTCCAACAGCAGTTTTGAATGTGTGTGAAAGGAACACGGGATGACCAAAAGATTAGGAAGTGAATGTATTGCTAATGATTTTCACGGCGTTTCCACGTCCGATGATGCCTGCTCATACTTCTTGTAAAAATTTCCTGTATTTAAAAGGGAAGCGGCTACTTGAAACGATTGCTACGTGATCTACTGTCTAAAGAAACAAAGGTCAAGACTTCTTTTTTCGACTCTGATGTGTGAACGTCTTGGGAGTTATGACCCCCATCCTCACAGTAAAAGGAAAATCTGGGCCAACTGAAAACTAGCAACTTTTCTTAGACCCATCAGGGAACTGATGTCACCCTGAAATCTTGAGAGGCAGCCAAATCCAGCCAGTGAGAGCTAGACCTGCCGACATGGAGTGCAAGCCACTGGAACTGCAAAGTGGTGGGCATCTTCCAATGGCCATTTCAAGGAACTGCAGATTACAAGGCAGAGATTGTCGGAGGGGTCAAAGAACAGACAGAAAGAGACATGAAGGTTAGATGCTGAGCCACTTCCCTTATCAGAAGAAATTCCGTAATATGTTGGCTTTAGCAGGTGACTGACCAAGTAAAAGTCCCAAAAGTCTCAGATGGCGGGTTTCGCAGTTGATGGGGTGGGGACCCTATCACTTTCTCTAGTCTTGGCAGATCAGAAGGTAAAAACCACGACTTGTTTTGGGAGGGCAAATGGGAAGCTCTAACTTGCTTGGAAAACATATTAGACAATGGTTTAGGGGGAGAAACACCGAATAGAAGAAGATGCATGATGTCAGGCATTTGAATCGGTCTTTGTCGTCTTTCCTTGAGAAAGAATTGCCGAGGAAACGAACTAAGTGGCAGTGTTGCATCCAGAACGATTTTGGATGTCACACAGAAGAAGGGGTGTCATATTGCCTGTGAAGCCTGCAAATCTAGCTGGGTTGAAAGAACAGACTAAATGGTCACACTCCCGTGAATGAAGACCGTGTCTGAAATCAAGAATGCGTGAGGTGTGGGCGTGCATATCGGGATGCAGGGTCCTTCCTGAACTGTTTGGAGGAGAGCAACTGGTATCCAGACAAGAGGTATTTCCCTGGCTGCCTCTGCCCTATGATCGCCCTATGCCGCCCCCCCCCCCCCCCCGGGGGGCCCATCCTCCCTTTTTCCCCCCCGGGGGGGGGGGGGGGGGTGGCGGCACTCTCAGTCCCAGCCTGTCCCCCTTCCTTCCGCTCCCATGTCTCTGGCCCGGGAGGAAATGAGAAGTAACGATGAAGGAAGGCCAGGAGAAGGAAGTGAAGTGCCTGTTCATCTCCACCACTACTAGCTGTGCCATCGTGGGCCAAAGATACCGCATCAGCCCTAAAGCCTTCACTTGCTACTTGTAAAAACGGGAGTAAGAATGTTTAACTTATGGGGTTGCTGTCAACAATGTGTGTGGGTATCTCCGTGTTTGTGTGTGTGTGTGTGTGTGTGTGTGTGTGTGTGTGTGTATATATATATATATATATATCACCTAGGAGAGTTCCTTGTACGGGGTGGGCTCTTAGGGAATGGTAGATGCTATTTTGAGAGTCTCTGGAGAGTGGGGGTGCTTAGTGTGTCACACTGTGCTTGAGATGGTTGTTCTGCTGTCCTCCCAGAAAATCCTTGTTGCCTGAACCCTCGATATTTAGAGGCCAATTTTGCTAGAGCTGCCCAGGATCCAATGACATATTTGGGATTATTAGGACAATATGCTGAAAAACAATAGATTATCAAGTATGTATATGTGTGTGTTTATAAAGTACATGTATATATACAATATATATGTTCACATGATCATTCATGCCTAGAAAAGCATGGTTAGTATACATTTAAGGCTTTAAGTTTGTTGCCTTTTATTAATTCATTTATTCATTTACTCACTCCAATAACCTCAAGTGATTAATAAGCAATTTGATATTTTTATTTGATATCAGAAAACCTGATGACATGTTTTTACCTTTGAACTTGGTGGAAGGTTATTTTTTATCTCACTGGTCATTTCGAATTGCATCCTTTACATATCTATATTTACAAAGTGAATGAATAGAGGCAGGAGAAATAACTGAAGCCCCCGATCTCCAGGCATATCCAATTATGTCAATATGCAAAAGAGAAACTGACTCAAATTTTTGACAAAAGGGACAGTTAGCACCCGTTTAATGTACCTTCTTGTTTAGCTTTCTGAGTCAGCCATAACACACAGTAAGGGCATCACTTGCGTATACAATCAACAGATGGATGATTATGGCAAACAAGCTGTGGTTTAAAAACAAATATTCCACAAAGATGTCAAAGAAGAGAACTGACGACTCATAATTCTGTTGAACCAGAGCTGATCTTTTTTTTTTGTTGTTGTTGTTGTTGCAGGAGGCGGAGGGAGCTCTTTTTTTTTTTACTGGTGGCTGCTTTGTAATATTAAAGGCTACTTGCCTTTTGTCACCCAGGTTGTGAGTGAAGCAAATGACAGAGCTAATTGACAATTTTACCCTGAAATTCTACCTCTAAATCCCAGACTCCATGCATTGCAAACTACTTTCTGCCCTGTCATGATGATTTAACAAAAATGACTATTAGATTTTGCATATAAAGATGCTGTAAGTTCAGAATTTCATATGCCGCATTATTTTAATCCTCAAACTTACAATAAGATTAGTCTGTTTGGGGGAGAAAATATGCTACCATAGAGACACCAAAAATCTACGCACAACAGCAAAACAAAAGCAACACAAAATTTTAGAAGTTAAAAGTGTTCATCGTGGACTGACTGGAAAAATTAACACAAAGGGAGAAGGAACATGGGCTTTCTTTGGTGGAAGAGCCAGTCTTTATATTCATACTGTATATCATTGTATTTTCCAAAAAAAGATAATGTGAATGAGTTGCCACACAAAGCTTCTATCAATGGCGACTAATTAAATTGAATTAAAAAGCATTTATAGGGGAGCCTGGGTGGCTTAGTCGGTTAAACGTCTGATTCTTGATTTCAGCTCAGGTCATGATCTCAGGGTTGTGAGATCAAGCCCTGTGTTAAGAATCTCTCTCTCTCTCTCTCTCTCTCTCTCTCTCGGGCGCCTGGGTGGCTCAGTCGGTTAAGCGACTGCCTTCAGCTCAGGTCATGATCCTGGAGTCCCGGGATCGAGGCTCACGTCGGGCTCCCTGCTCGGCGGGGAGTCTGCTTCTCCCTCTGACCCTTCTCCCCTCTCATGTGCTCTCTCTCTATCTCATTCTCTCTCTCAAATAAATAAATAAAATCTTTAAAAAAGAAAAGAATCTCTCTCTCTCCCTCTCTCTCTCTCTGCCCCTTCCACCCTCCTTCTCTTAAAAACAAACAAACAAAAAAAAACAAACCATTTTTCAGGCTCAGATGTGTGGCGCCTATCACAATTTCTGTTGCATTTAATTATTTGTTAATATCTGCTTTTCCCACCCTGAACACAGACTCCATGAGAACAGGCACTTGCTTACAGCCTCATCTAGGACCTGGGAACTGTGTCCAGCACAAGGGTAATACTCAATAAATATGTGCTGAATGATTACATAAGATAAGGGGGAAAAGCCGTTGCCTTCTGGTTCTGACACACAAGAGCACTGGAAAACAGATGACTTTACAAGCCTGTGCAGCGTTAATTTAAGGACCTAGGAGAGAAAGTCTATTTGCCCTTGGGTCAGTTTTGTAAAATCTCAGAAATGAATTATTTCATATTTTAAATGCAAGGTTTAATTTTTAAACACAAAATATTAACATGCCACTACTCGAGCAAGAAAGGGTTCTTTAAATGCTCCATTTCCTACTGGCCTTGTCAAAACAAAGCTAATTTCAGCGACAGTAGAGTTCTGTTATAAATGGAAGACAGAGGCCAGGTCGGCTGAGTGGGTTCAGATTGGGGCCACCTTGATGGGCAACCACTCAGACCACTGTGGAAATGTCAAAATATCTTCCCTCAGACAGCCACACAACTTCCAAATGCTATCTGATGATTTTGCTTATATCAATGACCATCCGATCTAACTCCTATATTTTACGGACTGGCATTTAATTTCTTCAATGATCAAAGATAGATTGATGTAATTCACAGTCATGTATTCAAGAATGAAATGTCTTCATTTTTAAACAATTCTTAGCTGTTACTATCCCTAGACGAACCCCTCTGTCAGTCCAGAATTTTCTTCCACAACGTGACCTACAGCTGCATTTCAGACCCTGTCTCAAGACTTCGCTCGGTGACAGAGACCAGAGGACCAGAGGATCAGCCAAAGAATCCCATTCTAATAATGAGGCATCCTTGTGGTCAAAAGGATCTTTCTAGACACTAGTTGTAGCTTTGGAGTGATAGAGGTCATATCCAATCCTTTTAAGCCTTTATTAGCCTTCTCTCTCCTGGGGCAAATATCCATTTGTCTGCAATAATCTGTAATATATATTTGAAAATTTACAGGAAGCATCCAGATGTTTATTTTCCTTCCCTCTATTCTTAGATTCGAGCTTGTAGTTGGCAATATTCCTGTTCAAATGTGGTACCAGTGAAGTCTCCTGTTTATTCACTGTTGCCACACTCACCCACATATTTGGCATCAGACCCCTGACCAGGTATTGGGGAGCCCGAGGTTGAGCTTTTGTGGTGCTTGGTTCCAAGAAGGCTTTGACAGACGTACTCTGTTTGCAAGGTCAGGCTTCTTAGATGAGAGCTCTCACCACACCTTCATTTTACATTTGACATCACATTGGTAGATTCCCTTCCACCCTACTGATAAAGTGTTCTGGGATGCCCACTCTGAACTTGGGACCCAAGAGCTTGTCCTAGAATAGTCCCTTAACTTGTTGGCCCAGAGAAAGTGTAAAAACATGTCACCTTTTTGAATATTTAAAAGTCACAGATCGAACTAAAAAACTGTTAGAAAATATGTTTCACCCGTTTGACAAATAACACCTGTATGAAGATCTGGAAGGTGGGGATTTGGAACTCTCAGACACCCCTGGGAGGTCTGTTCCTCTCATCCCAGATTCCTGCCTCCTCAGAGGGCCTCTCACACAGCTGGCAGGTGTGGCCCACAGGCTGCATGACCCAGCCCCCACCACGAGTCACCCTGTGGCGGATGTCTTCAGGAACACAGAGCCTGTTAAGACCTCAGGGCGGTTTGTGCAGGAAATTCTGAAGCCCCACATAGCCAGGAACCCAGGAAGGGCTTGGGTCCTGGGGGCTCTTGTGGGTTGAGGTGTGAGTGGAGGACAAGGAGGGCCCTAGGGCGGGGCCCCTCTTGCTGACAGAAGTACTCCCTGCCAATGGCCCATCCCCATCTGCCTTCTCTTTCACCGCCTTGTAGTATCTGACCTTGGGTCAACACACATTCCTTAAAACTATTCTCGCTGGACTTGGAGAGTCCCTTACCATTCTTCTTCCCACTCTTTCGCTTCTCTGTGTTCTTTGCTGCCCCTCTCCTCCTCTCCCTTCATCCAGACATGAGGTTGGTCTCCAGCCCATGGTAGTAGCCCTGTTTCTCTCTCTCCTCCAAGGTACCTGACTGCTTCGACAGGGTGCCTTCCGTCTGTCTCCAGCTGCCAGCTCGCTTGCTCCCAGGGTCAAGGGACCCCATCCAAATGAAGAAGATCCATGGTGAGCGCCCCACGCCCCCTCCGTGACTGCTTCCATGGTCAGTCGTGGTGAATCCCTGTTGGCTCTTAATGATCACATAGACCTCATAAGTGCTCACACTATTTGTTTTCAGTTGATGGCCGAAACTGATATCAAACTCATTGCTTTGCAGTTTCCTCATTTTGAAAAGTTAAAAAAAGTCCACCTCCTGAACTCTGAACTCTGTTCTTTCTTCATGGTTGTTCACAGACCCCTGGCAGTGCATCTGAGGTTATACATGGGTATGTTTGCAGATCTAACGGCACTTAAAATACTTGCATGTTCCTCGTTCTCTTCTCACGTTTCTTATGGAGAGATTCCTTCTGAAACTGTCTGTTCTGTTCTTTCCAATATGGGAAAGAAACATTCTCTTTGCTCAAGGAAACAGGGAAGACCGGGATTGGGAAGCTTTTCTAACATTGTGCTGTCTTCCTCCATGACGGCCTTTCCCTGTTGTCTCGCGTCCTTCACCCAACTTTAAAAAGCCTGTTTTGTTGTCTTTGATCATTGAATTTAGAATGTTATCTCATTCTGGGCTTATTCGGATGATATGTGCACAGGTTTGTGCTTTTTCTCTTATTTTCTCTGCTATTAAACCCTCACTCATCTCTCCCACCTGCCTTCTAAAAAATCTGAGCTCACCGTAAATTAAAAAAAAGTTTGGTATTGCCTGTTTGGTATTAAAAATGAATAAGGACATTTATTTTTACAAAAGCATATGAAGCCAGAATTGAATCCTATTTTTTTAAAGGATAACTTTTAAACTGGGGTTTTTACTTTGATTAATATCTATAATCAACATTTACTTTCATTTGGTTCCATATAATAAGACCATTTTACAATCTAATTCGGAATCTCCTCAGGAAAATGCATTATAAAGTTGGGGATCATTTCCACAAAGTCACTGATAACTATTAAAAAACAAACAAACAAACAAAAAACCTTTGGGGGATTAATTGAAGTACAACTTTTTTGGAAAGCTTGTGCTGAATTTCCTCAATAACCATGCTGTGAAGTTGAGGAAACTCATTTGGAAAATATATTTCCTTGAAAAGCATTAAAAGCCACATGAGTCTTCAATCACTATTTTTCCTTTTAATTTCCTTGCAAATCATCACGGGGCAACTGTGATATCCTTTGGGTTCAATGGAAAACCGTGAGCACCCGGGCTTGGGATAAAAATTGAAATGGATTTCAGCTCTCTGATGTGCCACGGGCATTGGCCACATGACACAAATAATCTGCAATTTGCAGATTGGTGCTGTTTGGTGTGAAATGCTTTCAGGATTAATTTCTCTCTTGGCTGTAGCTTAGAATCCTTAATGCAGGCTTGACAGTTACAGTTACTTTCTGTTTTCCCCGTAAGTACAACTTTGGAAAGGAAACTGGCTCACGATGAAATGGCATCAAAAGTAAATCATGATTCAATGTGATCAAAGATAGCGCAGCACAACACTGAACAACTACCTTCAATCACAAGCCAAAACGGGGGGGGGGGTGCATCTGTATGCTCAACCCATGAGCAGGTTTGATGAGTTCCTTCCCACTCTGGTGAAGCCCTGCTGATCTGGGTCTCCATGTTCTCTGCCAAAGTAGTCATTTCTGAATTAGTCCTAGAGCCACGTGTTAATCGTACCCATGGAAAACTCACTAAGATACCTTGACTGAGCAGCTGCATTTAAAATTAGCAGTAGGACTTTATACCATCAGATTTCAAAACATTATTACTTTGATGAATAAAACCAGGCTCATCTTGATAATTTCTCTCTGCTGATAGGTTATTTATGTCTATGAAGGTTCTTCTCTGCATTCCTTTTCAACAGTCAACACTTGATGAGTCCAAGACACCCTAAACCAGTCACAGAGAATCTGGAAGGTATTCACCTTTCACCTGGCAATTTCACTTACAGGTACATTTCAGAGGGACACAGTCACACAGAGATATTTGCAAGAATATTTAGGGCAACATTTCTGTGATAACAGCAACAACATAAGAAAACATCTGAAATGACCCTCACAAGGAGAGACAAAGCCATTCAACAAATACCCACCATGGACCCCTTTGTTGCCAGGCCCAGCGGGGCACTCAGGCCACGTTAGTGGAAAAATGAAAAGACAAAAATTCCTCCTCGGAGCTTGCATTCTAAGAGGGATAGACAATTAAACTGTTAAAGAGGAAAATGATTAAATACCTCTGGAAGGTGATGAGCACTATGTCAAAAAGGAAAAAAAAAAGTGTCAGGGAGATAAGAACAGGTGGGATTGTTTTAAATAAGGTGCTCAGAATATCTCCTGATGAGAAAATGACATTTAAGCAGAGACTTTTAGAAAGTGATTAGTTAATAAGAATCAGTTGGGTGAAATGTATCAAACAGACAAATCTCAAAAACATTTAGTCAAGAAAAAAGTTTCGATAGTTCACACATAGTATGATGTCATTTATGGGAAGTTCAGAAAATCTCCTGAACAATATGGATTCATACAAATACACTAATCGTATAAAATAACACACATAATTATAAACACCAAATTTAGGAAAAGGAGGAGATAAAATAGGATCATAGAAAAGAGGAGGGGGGATGCTTCCAACCTGTCTTTAACATTTGCAAAAAGAGGTTTCAAACCTAAGCAAACTTCGCTAAGAGAGTCTCCCTTAAAATAGGGCTGTATGCACGTCCTAATCAGGAGGACACAATGAACTTCTGGAACTTTTCTAGCCAGCTGCGGCCTTCAGCTTGGATCATGGGCACTCTCTCCTTTGCAAGGAGCCAACCCAGTTTTACAAGCTTCAACCACTCATTTGCATGCGAACCGATCCCAGTTAACCTAGTTTCAATCCAGTTGGCACAGAGGACCCGAATAAGAACCACAGTCAGGACCTTTCACCTTTATAATGTGCCCCCTCTTCGTCTTCCTCAGAACACAATTTAGGTTTCTGCCTGAATCTTGTGTCTCCTGAACTGCAATTCTAATTGCCCAAATAAAAGTCCGTTTGCTTTAATTTTCAGGGAATTCTTTCTGAGTTAACGCATTTATTATAATAATTGGTACAAATAAAAGTTAACATTTCTGTAACACTATGGATGAAGCACTCTTCTTCGTGCTTTGTGTAAAATAACTCATTTGGTCTTGCAACAACTCTATGAGAGACGTATTATTAGCGCCAATTTATAGACGATGAAACAGAGACATAAAAACATTAATTAACCGGGCAGAGTTACCTGAAGCTGTGAGAACAGACACCAACAAAGCTGGGGAGCAGGTCCCTGAGTGTTCATTACATCCCTATGTCTCACTGCATGTTTGTAACTTTTCATAATAAAAAAACCACACACACAATAAAACTTGCAGTACCAAGAGAACCTTGAAAAAAGTTGAATAAAAATTCAAAAACCTATAGACCTGAGTTTATATTTATCATGACGATACATGAACGCTTAAGAAGTTTAAAGAAGGAACACCTTCTAATATAAACACTATATTAGTAAGCATGGCTTATCTGAGCAGATTTTGTAGCTTTAAGAGTAAGCTGAAAGAAGCCATAAATATTATTTATTCAGTTCTCACTTAGAGATGAGGCAGTTACTACCCACAAAGCACACGAAGTCTCTTCTTTGGAGCTCAAAATAGGGTATATTAAGCTCAGATGTTTGTGATTTCTTAACTTAAATGCACATTGGTATTTTCCGGTTCATTGTTGCTGCTGTATTCATCCAAATGTCCCTTCTGAATCAATTCCCAGGGGCAGGAGATGACCTGCCCTCCAGCGAGGAGCTGCCGAAGAACAGGACTCATTGATAATGAGAGGCAGCCAGTTATTTCTCAGGTGTTTTCATTTCACTACTACTAATAAATATGATTATTATTAAAGGCGGGAGGTGAGTTCTAACCAAACATTTGCTCATTCTGTGTTGAATCACTTCTCTGTGTGTGTCTACTGTGCATGAAGCCAGGTGCTACAGAGAGAGCAAAGGTGAATCAGGAAGGGGCTCTGCCTTCACGGAGTGCACAGAAGTAATAACACGCACATCAACAAACCACGTAAGAAGAGTAACAGCTGAGCGTGCCAAGAGCAATCAAGAAGGAGGTGTTTAAAAAGAAGAAAAAAGAAAGAAAAGAAAAAGAAGGAGGAGAAAAAGGAACAGGCCTGAAGGCTGGAGGCACCAGGTGTGTCTGGGGAACCAAGTGGCTGTCTGCACGCACGTGAGAACCGCAAGCACCTGCATCCGCACAGCTCGACTACTGCGGCTGAGAACCGAGACCTAAATGTTCCAGAAAAATCCTGCCTCAGAAGATTCAAAGCATTCCTGCAAATAATTTACCACAGCTGGCACATCTGAGCAGCTATCTCCTTTAACAGGACAATAGACTGCTTACCTGGGCAAAGGTTCACGTATCAGGCAACAGTTTTCTTATCAAGCCCCCCTTCGAAAACCTTGTCTCATTGTGTCTACCAATCTCCACTTTTTATGTCATAAATCTTGCCCCATTCCAGTCAGCTCCCTACCTGAGAGATCTGCCTTCACCACTTAACCCCAGATCCCCAATCCCTATAAATCCTGGCGCCCCCTTCCTGTAAGAGCCCCACGACTGTTAACGTGGTGAGGTCTCCCTCTCTGCAGTAGGTCTAAAAAATGCTGCTTTACTCCCTCAGTAGACTTTCTGGTGGTCATTTGGGAGAAAGGACACAGAATATATGAAAGGCAAGAGAGAAAATGCAGTAACAGAAATTAAAAACACTTAAAATTTTTCTTATTTGTGAGTTATGTCAAAACAGTTTTAAAAAATTAGAAAATTGTTTTCAGTATATATATTCTTGGTACTTTGCCCACACCTCTGTGTTTCATAAAACTCTTCCTTTGTTATTAACCTATATTTTAAATGCTTTTTGCCTTTAAATTTCTACGGGTGGTGTTTTGGTAATCCGGTCTTCTTCTGATTCCAGATTTAATTGTGATGGTCAACTCAACACACACGAGTGACCACTGGGAGCGTGAGGCTCTTAGAGTGGAAAGTGCTCCCAACCCACCATCTCCTTGTCCTGGCTCTCAAAAGTTCATTTTTGGTTGAAACGAGAGAATGGAAAGGGAGAAGCAATGGAGACCCCATTCTGTGGCCCCTTGAACATGTTTTTCCATAGCCTGTGGTGGTTTGTTTACCCAAACGAGCATGTCAATGTCTAGTTAGCAGTATGGAGGAAAGAATCTGTGGGGTTAAATCGCTGAGTGGATCCAATCCAACAGAAATGCTGAGATTATGTACATCATATCAGAAAAAGCTTCATTCAGTAGGTTGCCAGTTGGGTGACCAATTACCATAGGTAAGTCAATGAGGTTTCTTTAGGGTAAAATTCTGAGTACCAAACAATTTATGGACATACAAGTTTGTGGAAGATTCCCTGTTTATGAACTGGAAACTTCCCAAATGTATTTATTTTTGAAGGCTACACTTTGTCCTAGAAGGGTTCTTTAAAACGGACTTCCTCGGGACATATTATATTAAATAAATAAATGTAATGGAATTTTAGGAATTGATATAATTCTAAAGGGGGCTTAAAGGCAAGATGAAGAGATCAGTGAGGGGATGCAGTGGGGTGTGGGAGGGAACAAAAAAGTTTGTATTTTTACAAGTACTTAATGGCATGTTTCTGACTTTTTGTATTTTGAATTTATTTCCGTAATTTCCCTGGTTACTTTAGTGCTATGCTTTTTGTTTCTTTTACTCGTCTTAGTGTGGGCATAATTGCCTTCATTACTGAAAGGCGTATTTCAAATTCTTAAAAACAAACAACAAACAATAATATTTTTAGCACTCTAAGTGCTGCCACTTAGATTCATCACCACTTTTACAGAGTTCAGATACTTAAATTTTGTGTGCTGCTGTGATATATATTGGAAAGAGATGAGATAAATAAAACCAAAAATCTAATTTCAAGGACAAATAACAGCTTCTGGGATGGGGGGAAAAAAAGAGAAAAAAATACAGCTTCAGCTACATTGTTAATGTAATATTGTTAATTCGATTGTCCAGATCTTTATATCTTCCTATATGAAAATTATTGATCATTATTTTACTTAATTAGTTAATGGGACTAAATATGAGTAATTCTCGTCTGTCTGCAGAGCTATACCAAGCTATACCCTTCTGAAGTATAGCGCTCATAGGCTTGCAGCCAGGCCCCTTCAAAGCACACGGATAATGAGGTCTTCTAACACGTGTAGCAAGTTTCCAGTTACCACACCAACAGCTCGCAAAGACCGCAGTCCATTCGCCTCTTCTGTACTGCCCAGCTGACAGCACCATGGCCTGAGAATGAGCTGAATCCAGCCATTTTGCCTCGTATACCTCCACAGGTTTATAGACTATTCGCTCTAAGCACTTGTCAACTACAAAATGAAAATGAATAGATTCTGGTGTAGTCGATGTTTCAAAGCTGACGATTATCCTGGTAAACACCTTCAGCCATTTGCAACGTCCTTTTGGAAGTTCTTAGGCCCACCCACGTTTATCTTCAGAACTTTCCCGAGTCAGAATAAGCTGCTCTAGTGAAAAAGCCCAACAACTGTAGCTTCATCCAGGAGGAGGATGTTTGTGTGCTGACATTTTGGGCTAGGTTCACAAATTGTTGGTCTCCATTGTATGCGCTGTGTCTGCATTTGGTCATTTAGTGGCTTCACAAATGCTCATTAACTCTCATGTCCACTAAGTAAAAAAAGCACAAGGAATTCTTTTTGGGGGAGTGTTGAGAGATACAAAAGCATAAGGAATTCTTTTTTGGGGAGTGTTGAGAGAGAAGAGGCCCACGAAATCTGGAATCTGAGATGTTAAACAGAGATGATATGTTAAAATGGAAGATGGTCATAAGCAAATGATAAACACGGCAGAAGGCCCAGGGCTGAGTCACTGGACAACAGGAAGCAGACTGATTTACGGACTCTGAACAGCGCTGTGCCCAGGCCATTAGTAATGAGCAAGAGATGGGCACGTGATACGAAGTGGGGAAAATGGAATCCAATCAACATCGATTTAGAAGGCTGGGGCTTTGTTTGGGGACTTCAAGGAGAGTGTTGGAAAAGTGCAGCTACCGAACCGTGTGTTCAGAGGGTGCTGAAGGCAAGTCCAGCCAGTGAATGCCAACACACAGGAATTCCTTTCTATGCTTCAAGCTTTGTCATGGACTCTAGGCTTTAGGATAGCTGAAGCTGGTCTATTTTGGAATGTAGGTGTCTAACAGCAAGAAGGAAGGCTTCGATGCACCCTCCACACGCCATCCAGTGGAAATACATGGGAGGGTTGCAAGATGAGATACTCTTAGTCATTTCTGATGCATGAAAAAAATGAATTTTCAGAAAACAGACTGCCTGTAAGGAGAGGAACTTTGCCATTCTTGCCTCATCTTATTATCCAGAGTACTATTACTGATGTGATTTATTAATAGTTATCTGGGGAATATTTAAAACAAAATAACTCATCCTCCATATCTTTTACTATTCATCATTATTCACAGTGTAGTTTTTACGTAGGAAGAGAAAACCAAGGACGTATTTATGAGAGAAAGTATGTACTGTTATCGGACATACTGAAATTAACTCAGGCTCATTCATTCAACCCATATTTATTGCCATGCACTGTTTTATGTAGTGGGGGTACAGCAGTGAACAAAAAAGAAAGGGCTCTGCCCTCATGTTACTTATATTTTAGATGGGAGAGCAGACAGGAAAGAAACAAGTAGATAACAGAATGTCAAATGTCGATGGATGCCAGGCCAAACAATAAAGTAGTGATGCGGCTTGACAGAAAACTATATTCTGTGTGGGTGGTTAGAAAAACGTCCCCCAGAAGGTGCTACCTGGGGCAGGAGGATGTAGGCAGAGGGCACAGCAAGCACAGGGTGGGAGGCGGAAGCTGTGCCGATAGGATGTTGTGGGAGCCGGCGGGGGGCGGGGTGGGCAAAGGAGAACAGAGTCAGAGGCAAAGAGGTCCTCCCTGCCCTCCAGGCAGGGTCCTTTAAAATCATTTCTAAGGATTCAGGCTGTTGCTATTAAGATGGGAAGGCACTGGAAGGAGTCACATGATCTATTTTACTTAACAACAACAACAAAAAACAGCTTGGCTATTGTGTTCAAATAGCCTGTCGTGAGCGTGAGCGGATTGAGGCAGAGAGCCAGCTAGGAAGCAATGACCCTGTGCAAGTGAGAGAAGACAGTGGCCTGGACCAGGAGGGTGGTGGAGAGGAAGTGAAAATTGGTCAGACTCCGGATATGCTTTGAAGACGGATGGACAGGATTTGTTGATAGAGGGCCGGTGGGAGTGAGAGAAAGGTCATGGTCACAGATGACAGCAAGGTTCTAGGCCTGAGCACCTGGTGGGTCAAGAATGCCATCGGTTGCGATAGGGGCGACTGTGGGAGGAGGTTGTTTGGGGGTGGAGTGAGCGTCCAGACAGGTGTCCAGTTCTGAATGTTCAATTTCAGATGCCTATTATCCATCGCAGTGTAGAGGGGGACAGTTAGAAAGTCAAGTGTGGAGTTCAAGAGATTCAAGGTAGAGAAACACACACATGTGGAGACACTGTTTAAGGCCATGACACTGGGGACCAGCCAGGGAGAGCAAGGGGCAGAGGAGGTGCAGGTCTGAACTCCGAGCACGCCAACATGCAAAGGCCAAGGACGGAATGGAATCCCGCCATCAGAATAATACTGTAAGTGGCTATTTAATGATGAGCATAGGTGTTTGTGATGTGGTGTTAAGAAATCATATTACAAACCAGCATGCATACGATGATTCTGGTTTGGTAAAGTGGTTACATTGGAAAAATAGTGGAAGACCATGCGTCACTATACTGATGGTGATTTTCACGTAGTGGAGGAAATGCAGGTGATAACTACTTCCTTATTTCTTTCTTATTTCAACATGTTTAATTGCTCTGGTTGTTGAGACTTACACTGGATAAAGGGCAAAGCAGTAACACTGCAATACAAGGAGACTTCCACTGAAAATTCTCAAATTGTGCTTAAACAGGGGCCATATACCATACTGCCTTCTTGTCTTAGTTGTGCTTAAATCGCTTTGTCACAGGAGACACTCGGCTTTTGGAGAAGACTGCACTAGCTTTGAGCTCCAGTATGTATCCCTGGTCTGCCAAGTCAAGCTGCTCTGTCTGGCCTTCTTCTGTGGCTTGGACAAGGGACAAGCTTTGAACCACCAGCGATCCTTACCAAGCATTCCCTGTCCCTCCAGTTTGCCCCCAGTCTGCTGACAGGTACCCACTTCCTCCCCTGAGTGAAGCCTGGGGGATGTCCAATAGTATCTAAAATCCCTACATATACCATTATGATCACCATGAAACTGTGCTGATGGGTATAAAACACAATATAGTGATTACATTCATCCCACGTCATGACTGAACTCATTCCAATAGCAAAAGAAATTGCCATCAAGATTATGACTATTATTTTGGAACTAGGTTTACAAGTTTGTGCCTCAGCGCTGGTATTTGAGGCAGACATGGTGTGTGTGTCTCTATGCACAGACCCCACAGGTCTTCAGCTTCTTCTTTCATTCTGGACCAGTGGTCACTGGGGAACATTCTTCTCTGCCTCGCCTGAGGCCTGTTCCAACAGGCAGAGCTCACGGTGGCTCCTCTGGTCGGATCAAGGCTCACAACCCGCCTAGCTGATGAAGGCTCCTTGTCCTAAGTAAGAGAAGTAGCTGCTGCAGCAACCATGTGGTTGATGCAATTGATGAAGAGAGCATGGACAGATATTCAGGCCCCAAGTTAGATTTTTTTCTTTGTTTGGGTTGGCCTGACTTCTCTAAACATTTATTATTTGTATCAATCACACTGGTCAAACAATTGCCCAATCCCTGCATCAACACTGACTATATAAACCCAGGCTATTTTCTTTAAATGGTCTTTAGAGTTATTTGCTTTTTATTATAGGAAGTTTCCGACAGAGGGCTTAATTATTAGAATACCAAGGTTCTGGTGGTGTCCCCTGGAGAGCTGGTGGTGAGGGAAGCCATTCGTTCATTCAAGGAACTGTTGGGCATATACTTGTTGAAGCTACTTTGGGGGGTGGTATCCAGCAGTACTGGAGACAGGCAAGATTCTTGCTCTCACGGAGCTACACAAAGACTTTGGGTCTGGGTATCAAGCCTCTCTTTCCACTGGCACATCTTGACCTTGACAACGAGATCGGGATAAGCTCATGATAAATTTTTCCTTTAAAACATATATTATATATATGTAAAATGGAGTATTATTTAGCCATAAACAATGAGGAAATCCTGCCATTTGCAACAACATGTTGGACCTTGAGGGCATTATGCTAAGTGAGATAAGTCAGACAGAGACAAATATTGCATGATCTCATATGTGGAGCCTAAAAAAACCACAACCAGTCAAACAACAACAACAACAAAACTCTGAGCTCATAGACACAGAGAACAGATTGGTAGTTCTCAGAAGTGGGCGTTAAGGAGTGGGTGAAATGAGTGAACAGCGTCAAAAGGTACAAACTTCCAGCTATAAAATAAGTCCCGGCAGCGTATTGTACAGCGCGTGACTATAGTTAACAATACCATGTTGTATATTTGAAATTTGCTAAAAGAGTAGATCTTAAAAGTTCTCTTCTCATCACAAGAAAAAATGTGATATTATGTATGACGATGGATGTCAACTAGACTTGTGATCATTTCACAATATATATATATAAATATCAAAACATTATGTTGTACACCTAAAACTAATATAATACTATATGTCAATTATATTTCAATTAAAAAACTACTACGGTTATGTCAAGAGATTGAAGAGCCAACAGAGAGGCTCGCAGTAGCCGAAGACAGAATAATTTGAGCACCGATAAAAATAAGAACTATAATATATTCAAATGCATCATGTTAAAATTCAGGAGTTCTTAAGATTTTTTTTTAATCTCATCTTTCACCTTTGAAGATACGAGGAAAACTATTATCCTTAAAACTAGTAAATAAAAGGGGGGAAATCAAGCATTTAATCTGCCATTTAACATATAAATTGTACCTCCGAGTAACTAAATAGTTGATGAAGGAAAACTTCTTTCAATAAAACTCTTGCAGCTATTAAATTATAAAAAGGAATATTAGAATTATTGTAATATAAATAACTCATAAAGCCAAATGAAATTAAGTAATAATCATCAATGGCTGCTATTCCCACAAAGATGGACAAAGGACTGTGCCTCCTAATAGAAGTACATAATACTACTTCTTAAGATTCCCATAAAAACTAAAATCTCTCACTTAGATCAAACCTTTGGATTGAAATACTAATTTAAAGGTGATATAGGGGACAGAGAATTACTTACACCAGTGGTTCTTAAAGTGTGATGCCCAGACCAGCAGCATCAGCATCATCTGGGAGCTCATTAGAAATGCAGATTCTTAGGCCAAGCCCCAGACCAACTGAATCAGAAACTATGGGGGAAGGTCCAGCAATCTGCGTTTTCACAAGCCCTCCCAATGATATTACATGCATGCTAAACTTGCAAACCACTTCCTTATACAACACTCACAGGGGTACAGTGAAATTCAAAATGTGGGTAACTCTAAGGCAAATGGCACAGTTTCTTCAACAAATGCATCACAAGAATTTAAAGACCAAGGGAAAGAGAGATGTAAAAGACCCATTAGACATGCTGCCAAATGCAATGTGTGGACTTCGTTTGGCCCTTGGTTTGAAAAACTCCACTGTAAAAAATTATGAGACAAGAAAAATTTAAACAATGATGATATTTGATACTATTAAGGAATTATAATTCATATTTTAGGTATGATCCAGGTAGTGTGGCTATGTTTAGTAAACAATTCTTTATCATTTGGTAGCTCTAAATGAAATGATATGATCTGTGGGGTCTGCTCCATAATAATCCAGTGAGTGAGGTATGGCTGAAAAAGATGGGCTATAACTCGACAGTCATTGTGGTTGAGTGGTGGGTACGCAGAGGCTCCCAGTATTATCGTTCTCCTTACTTTCCATGTTGAGAAACTTCTAGGATGAAAAAGTTTTAAAAGAAGACCCGGGGGTGGGGTGGGTAGGACATCTTAATTTTATATATCAAATGTCCTTCCATGCAGAAGTGGTCCGGCATGTGCCTCAAGCCTTGAGCGTCATCACGCACTCTCTGGCCAGGTGCTCAAACCTCCCACACTCTTCCAGGGACTTCCATCTCGCTGACCATCGTTAGATTCAAAAGCTCTGCAACCAGGACTCACATTTTGGTGTACTGACTCACCTGGATCTATTATTTCCTTTTTCACAGCTATCCATATTCTATAAGCTCTACCCATTCTGTTATTCAGTGGTTCTCCAGAACCCAGGGGAAAGGGAAAATCTGGGGTGGGGGGGGCAAATGCTGTAAAAAATGGGAAAGGGATCCTGGGTAACGTGGACATATCCATATCCCTAGAGAGACATAGGTCCCACTGCATGGGGATGTGATGCTGCTTTTATGGTTGGGGGGCTTGGATCTTGGAGGGGAGGGCTGTGTGGACCAAAAAAGCCCTTGGGACATTTAGATATGTCTTCCCCCCATCTTACATGGCTGGGGCTGGAACAGAGGAGGGACCTAACAGCCATGTGCATGTATGCATCCATCCCTCAATAGTTATTGCTCAGAGAGCTGAGGAGACATTATCTTAAGGAAATCGTCTCCGGCTCACATTGCTCCCAGCAGCCTTCACTCACCTGCATTTGAATATACCTAGTTTTTGTCTATTTTGTATTATACACTCCTGAGATGAGGAAAGGAGTTTCTGATGTAATTGTGCAGGACTCCACACATTACACAAAGGTGGAACCCGGTCACATAGCATTGTCATTTTTGTCTATGGTTTTGCCGAAGCGTAAAGCCCTTTTTCTAAAGGACACTCTGGTTCACAGAAAAAAAAAAAAAAAAGTGTTGTTGTTGTTGTTGTTGTTTTAAAAATTTCATTTATTTACTTGAGAGAGAGACAGAGAGCACAGAGGGAGAAGCAGAGTCCCCGATGCGGGGCTGGGATCATGACCTGAGCCGAAGGCAAATATTTAACCAACTGAGCCACCCAGGCACCCCAGAAAATAAGTCTTAAAAGGGACACTTTAAAAGGCAGAACTTGCAACGACAACCCAATTCTTTTGATGATCTATCTTATTTTACAATAGAAATATTCCCGTATGAGAAAACTAGCTCTCTTGTTAAAATATTGAGATCATCACAGAGCAATTTAGAACCTCCTAAATTGAAAGCATTCTTTTGAAGGTCTATACATTACAGTGTTGGGTAAACCAGACATAATCTAAACTGGAAAAGACTGCATTTGTATACTAGTATTACTATTACAGTAAAGTCAACCAGATGTATGTGTTGTGAACATATGAGTTGAGTTGAGAGCTCTGTCTTACGACCTGGATCCACGCCTACCCCAGGTTGGGGTGGGCTCAACAGCCATATCAGCAGGGTTGGCCCCAACATAGCCTGATACCAGGACAAAGATTCTGGAACATCTTGGTGGCCAATGGCTACATTCCAACTAACATCTTTCTACTTAGATGCCTTATTTCAAAACACAAACAGTGATTCTGTGAGGTCTTGAAAATCTTCAACCAAAATAGATGCTGCCTACGGTTAAATTACCTTTTAATTTTAAATTGAGAAATTTGGTGGATGTTTCAGTCAGTGAATTCTGGCTCTCTGTGAATTATCTCTTCTCTTGGACTTAAAAATTAACCATACTGTTTCCATACATAGTGCAAGGGGTGGAGTAATAAAAAATATTCTGTGAAAATAAAAAAAAAAATAGAGTTGTGGTTTACCAATGAACTCTGTGATGACGAACTATAGAGTGTACCAGAACACCTGAAGTCTTTTCTGTTTGACTCTTGCCTTTTACCTGTGTTCGGTGATATGATATTACTCTGAGCACAAAGGGCATGGGTTATATCTAGTTCTTTGAATATGTGCAGCATTGTTGTATCTTGAAAATTTTCAGGGTAAATGAGAAAAATATCTACACAGATACATGACTAAGTAGCAGTTAGGACAAATGGTGTTATGCTGCTCTAAAAAGAGAATGTTTAAGACTAAAAAAATCCATCTTAGGACAAGAAATTAAGAAGAAAATTGCATAATGGCTCAGGGTGATCAGGGATGTGGTAATAAGGTGTACACATTTTTCTTTTCTTATAAGTGTTGGTGTTAGATTATCGTTTCCAGAGAGTTTCTCCCTGTTTAGAGGAGGAGATGTTTAATGTTTATAATTCTCCGTGTTTTTAAAGCATTTTCCAAAATGAAAACGTGAACACTGTAAAATATTAAAATAGTAGAGGAAATGAAAAGTAGCAATTCCACCACCAAGAGATGGTCACCATTAATATTTTTGTCAATATTCTAGATAACTCTCTTACTGTATAGACATGAACATGATGCTAAATATGCAGCATCATGAAATTCTGTATCTCCTTCTTTTTAACCTGATAACATGAATGAACATCTTTTCATGCCAAAAAATACAGATATACATCATCATTTTTCATGGCTGCTCACCTGTCCATTTTATGTGTATCCTTTAACCAAACCCTGAGGGATGAGATTATGTGTCAGTGAGTCACCTACATATGTATATTTGCAACCATTCAGATGATCAACTAGGATACATTTCCCAAAGTGCAATTGCTGCTGGGTAAGGTGTCACTGCATTCAACATTTTGATAGTTCCTGCTAAAATCCTTCTCAGTATGTGTCTACAAGCTTACATCCCCAATAGCACTGAGGCCAATTTCTCCCACCTTCCCAGGGTCCTGGAGACCGGCTGATGCATTCCTACCCCCTCCTCCCTCCTCCGTTGTGTATGCATTCATCTTCTCTTCCTTCCTGAGATGAAGCTTGGCACCACTCCACTCGGAGAGAAATGAGGACAGTTTTTGCATTTCACCTTAATCAGATCAAATTAGGACAGGTGGCAACCCTGCAGGCAACATAATTATGAAAAATGTGTGTGCTCGATACAGGCTGTCCTTCCAGCTTCCCAATCAAATAGGACACCAGAGCCCAACCTTTCTAGTTTTAGCTGGTGACTCACGAAGCAGTCACCCACATGCTCTGGATATGATGGTGCTATAAAATCTGAGATTAAATATAGTCTAAAAAGCCTATTTTGTAAGATTAGCTAATTTAACATAATAATAGATTCTCTATTAAAACGTTTACATGCCAAGAAGGAAAGAAAGAAAAAAAAAAAAAAAACACCAAACAACCCAAACTCTCTGGCTGGCTTGTTATTGTAAGAGTATCTTTTCGCATGTCTCCTTAACACTTTGCCAGCCCTATGAGAAATAACGTGGAGGACTCCCCGGTTTTATTGAAAGAGAATAGCCATCTATCCAATAGAAAATGTGCAGTGGATATCTATTTACATGGATTTGAGACAAACTGAAGCTGGATACACAACTCCAGTCTACATTAGGGGGATTCTACACCCAGCTTCACACAGGATATTGCTTCTCAGAAGACATCCCCAGCACTGCAATTACAAATGTTACATTGAAAATGCGCTCAGCAACAATTGCAGTATGAGTCTCTGTGCAGTGATTTTTCAGCATGTCAGAATTACACTATCACACCATGGAAACAAATTAAACAGCACAAGCTTGGCTGCTGGGATCGCTTTATTAGCAATGCAGTGTTATTTCATAAAGAATGCATTGCTTTGGATCTGTCAGTGAAGGTCAACAATGGCTTTTCCACTTGTGTGAAGCCCAATTTATTATCTGGAGAAGAACAAAAGAGAACATTTCTGAATCCAATTCCTCTTCTTCCTGACATTTACATTAGGAGGAATAATAATAATAATAATAATAATAATAATAAAACCTATTATTTATTCTTTCCAGTTTATCTGTAGTCCATATTCCTTTCCAGGTTGGCATTTGGGAGGAAGCCCCAAAGTGTGAGTTAAACACTTATACTCTCTTTCTGATGCACACAAGCACCATTAGATGCTTGCTGATAGCTCAGAGAAAACATAGTCTACAAGATACACTTTGGAAAAGAAGGTTTTTTTCATATGTTAGATTCATATAAATGAGCTCCGGGTTTCTTGTATTTGCAAAAAACAGCACTCCCCTGGCTTAGTAGAGCATTATAGCTTTTTGTGACGGATGACTGAGTCTTGCTTTGGAAATGACTACAGTTATGTCAGACTAATTCCAAATAAAGAATAATCAGTATTAGTAGACGAGCTCTTAGGAAACAGAAGTCAATTCTCTTTTGCAGATAGATACGCTCTACCAAAAAGAGATTTTTAAAACCCAAGATTCTATTCTGAAGCCAAAATAGAGTCTGCTCACTTGCCTCCTGAATTTTGTGCCTATATCAATAAAACGCTAAAATTCATCCAAACCCTGGTTAATTTTTCTGAATTCCAAGTTTCTAACCTGGAACAGAAACTTTCTCTCAGATGGTTGTCAATTAAATAGGTATTGAATTATAGCCCAAATCATCTAAGAATTTCTTTCTCCCTAGATATGGACATAATAAGGATAGTGACAACGTCGCAAGACACCACGGGGTGGTAACCTTTCTGGGTTTGCTGCAGGAGGCTGGGCAGACATTCGGCTCTTCCCTAGCAATCCTGAAGCCAGGCTAAGGAGGTGGATCCCCCCTCCGCCCCCCAAAGCTGGCTCTGGCTATAACTCTGACGTCACAACATAGTGGAAGTCACCCAAGCCAGGCACATATCTGAAGTCTCAGTGACTCCTTCTTTTGGTTCCCTGACTTGCCCATTTTTTAAAAAAATCATGTTCTTGTTTTCTATAAGGGCAGATTTGTAAGGAAGGAGCCCACCAAATATTTCCCTTACATACAATCCCATGCCTACTTTGCATCTTTGGCTTTTACGGCAATATTGTAATAGCAAAATAGAAATTATTGGAACTTGAGGGGAACTGAGCTTTGGTTTTTTTCTGTGTGCTGCGTTCTTGTTTATCTTTGCTCCAGGTACCTTGATGACTTGCTTGTGTGGGCAAAAGCAATCACCCTACTCCTCACGGTGCAAGTGCTTGCTCCATGCTAACACGTTAAGCTCCATTTCTAAAGGAGATTTTTTTTTTTTTTAAGTTTAAGGACTGAAATCTACCTCTTTAACTTTCCTTTCTCATACTGCTATTTCCACTGGAAGGACTCTTCTCTCTGTGCATCCCCGAGTAGACTATCCTTGCATCCTTCTTGTTGAAAGAGCATCCTTTTGTTCTATATTCTCTAGATATGAAATTTTAGAGAACATAAGACATATTTCTCATTGTGTTTTGTAACAGACAAATATAACTCCTTAAATTAAATCTAAATTCATCTTAATAGCGCCTTATACAGAATGCCTCCGGAGAATTAGTTCAGCTGGCATTTCTGCAAAGTGCCTCATATGTCCTGAGGATTTATCCCCACGGAGCCCGCAGTCTCCAGAGTGCTTCATGCCTTGGCCTCCTGGATCTGGAGCAACAATTACCAATTATGAAAAAAATGGTCTCTACGGCCTGGGTAGTATAATACACACTCACAAACTGCATGTAATGAGGTTGTTGTCTCGTTTCAAAGGCTGTGATTTAAATTTATAGGTGGGGCCAACGGGTTAATTTTCCCTGCTTTATTCACTACACTCACCACTATCGAAGGGCCAGAAGATAGCTCTACCATCAGAACTAATCCAAATCAGTTTACAAAAACACTCTCAGATTAACAAATCAATGATACTTACACACCACAAAATTGGTTACCACTTAAAGGCTTTAATCTGACTAGATTTATAGCCTGCATAAATCCCATTCTCCTGTAATTCAGATGGAAGACAAGGAAGAGAAAGAGGCATCTCTACTTTCGGCTCCCAGCAGCGTGGCCAAAAAGGAGAGCCATCGTCCCTTCCTGATGGGCCGCAGCCCCTGTTTAAACACTATGGAAAACAAGCCATGAGAATCCATCTGTCAATTCTTAAATTTCCACTAAAATAGAGTTTAGGAAACTTTAAGGAGGCATTATAGAGATGCTAGTAATTTACTTACAAATTAAGGCATCATTAGATGTCTGTGTAATGGAGCTCATTTCAGAAACAAAAATCAAGATTTGTTTTACTTTTTTAACTCTAAAACAAAACTCCTTTCAAACAAAAATTGAGTACTTTAAAATGCCTGCTATTCCAAGATCAGATTTGTTTCTGTTTCTTTTTTAAAGATGCTTTTAATGCACGAAACACACTATGTAACCTAATTTGAGTGTTGGATTCTAGCAATACAATCTATTAGGCTCATAAAATCTCCTCTTTTCAGTCTTTGGTGAGAATGACTCCTAATGTTCCTAGAAGTATATAATATTGTAGTCTGAAGCCAGAATTTTTTAATTTAAAACTCAAAGTAAAATTTAGTTCTTGTGACTGGTCTACAAATATTCTGTAAGCATTAATAAGATTGCATCAATAGAGAGTTAATTATTTTTTAGATTAAAAATTTATTTACTTTTAGGCATCAATAATAAGTATGTTATGTAGATATTTTAATCCATCCTGTGACTCAGTAAATAAAAGGAGATGAGGCAGCTTAGGAGTAATTTGCGATCAACAAGGTAATTTCTTGATGTTGTTGTTGGTGCTTTAATAGAGGGAAGGGCGGTGAGGGGAAAAAGGTGCAAATAAAAATAAGATTGCCCTGGGTGGCAGGCCGGATCACTGCACTAAGTGTGCACCCCAAAGGCCTATCATCCCGTTTTGTGTGGGACACAAATTTGGTGCTTTGCTTCCCAGTGATCAGAGCCAAGAGGACACCATAATCCCTATAACATAAAACCAAAGAAGTTCTTGGAGGAGGCACAGACCTTCTTCTGGCACAAGCCTAGGGCCCTCAGATTGAGCAAATAAAAATACAGGCTACCTAGTTACATGTGAATTTCAAATAAACAATGATTCCTTTTTTTCTTTTTAGTATAAGTATGTCCCAGATATTTTCATTTATCTGAAATTCAAATTTAACTGGGTATCCTGGATTTTATCTGGCAACCCTATCGAGCCATAATTTAGATACAATATTTGCAGCATATGGTTTTATAGCTTGACTTCTTATAGAATGACTATCCTAATGGGAAGTGGTATATTTCCTGGGAATAAAAGCTTCTAATTTCAACAGCATCCAGATAAGAGTATATGGTATATCATCAAGAAACCTGCATCTGAAATAGAACCAGAGCATCCAGAGGAAGTAAACATAAAAGCAAAAGCAGGCTTAAGGTGGATCAGTGCCCTGTGGAGGGAAAACTTGCTGACATCCTGCAAGAGTTAGCCCGCGGCAGAAGGTCCGCATCACAGCAAGCGTTCTCTTGATTCTTTTTTTTTCTTTTTTAAGATTTTATTTATTTACTTGAGAGAGAGCGCCAGAGAGAAAGCAGGAGCGGAGGGGAGGAGCAAAGGGAGAGGGAGAAGCAGACTCCCCACTAAACAGGGAGCCCGATACGGGGCTTCATCCCAGGACCCTGAGACCATGACCTGAGCCAAAGGCAGAGGCCTCACCGACTGAGCCACCCAGGTGTCCCAGCTGTCTCTTAATTCTTCTCTCACTAGACACTATTCTGAGGACTTCATCAGTGGGTAAAACAAAGTTCACTTCAGATAAATCCAATGTGTAAGCCAACATTGTACAATAAACCCATTTTAGGCAGTATTACCCGTATTTCAATAGAAGTTTGAAAGGCAATATTTTTTTTTTTCTTTCAAATAGCTTGTCAGTTTTTGATCTTCCATTTCAGATAGTTCATGGCCTTGGTTCTTAAAAGTTTTGACATTTTGGGAAGACAAAACTATGTCTAAAGCGCGTACGAAATCATCTAACTTGTGTACTTAATTGCTAAAGATTTTGCTTCTTAGAGATAACAGCCTGCAGATTTTTAGAGTTTATGTCATTTATATGTTTTAAATAAAAATCGTGTATATTTAAGGTATATAACATATTTGATGTACATTCACATAGTGAAAAGATTACAACATCGAGCTAATTATTTTATCAACTCCTCACAGTTACCACTTTTGTTGTTGTTGTTGTTGGGAGAGCACTCGAGATCTATTCTCTTAGCATATTTCCGGCGTCCAATACATTCCTATTAGCTATAGTATCATGCGTGTACATTAGATCTCTAGACCTATTCATCCCACATAACTGCAACCTTGCACCAACCTCTCCCCAGCTCTCCCACGTCCCCGCCTTCACAACCATGTTCTACCATCTTACTCTCTGCTTCTAGGAATTCAACTTTTTTTTTTTTTTAAACGGTTCCGTATGTAAGTGAGGTCATACAGTATTTGTCTTTCTCTGTCTGGCTTATTTCACTTAGCATAATGTTCTCCAGTTTCATCCATGTTGTTGCAAAGGTCCAGATTTCCATCTTTCTCATGGCTGAATTGTACATATAGCATAGTACATCTTACTTATTCATTCATTCATTAACAGACACTTGAGTTGTTTGTGTATCTTGGCTATTGTGAATAATGCTACAATGTACATGGGAGGGGAGATAGCTCTTTGAGATGTCTGCAGATATTTTTATCTGATTTTCAGACATTGATAAGCCACTACCTTATTTACTTGTGTATATGTTTTCTTTTTTCTTTCTCAAAGATTTTATTTATTTGAGATACGTGTGTGTATGTGTGTGTGTGTGTGTGTGTGTGTGTGTGTTTTCTGTTGAATTTTCTTTAAAATACAGCTTTATGGGGTGCCTGGGTGGCTCAGTTGGTTAAGTGTCTGCTCAGGTCATGATCTCAGGGTCCTGGGATTGAGCCCCATGTCAGGCTCCCTGCTCAGCACGGAGTCTGCTTCTCCCTCTCCCTTTGCCCCTCCCCTGCTCGTTCTTTCTCTCTCTCAGAAACAAATAAAATCTTTAAAAAATAAATAAAATACAACTTTATTGCAGAGGATTAATTTCAGAAAATCAAGTGTGATTTACTCAAGCTGCATTTTATGTCTAATTAAATAAACATCCTAACATTAGCTTTACAGTGGAGATCCTGGCAGCCAGCACTTTCACCAAGTGGCCCAAATGAACCCCATGAGCAATGGCACAAGCCCGCTGCAGGTGCTGACTGGGAAGTGTATACTATCACTCCCATGACATTTTTGCCAAAAATGGGCAGCTTGAGTCTAAACATGAGGAACATCAGACAAATGCAAATTGGGGGACCATCTACAAAAGAACTGGCCTGCACTTTGTTGAAAGCGTGACTGTCATAAAAGGCACAGAAGGGATGAGGTTGGAGGGAACTAAAGAGACACAGTGGTTAATGCAACACGTGAGCGGGAAGGTAATACTTAAGACAAATCTGAAATCTGAATAAGGTCTGCATATTACATAAGAATATGGTGTCACTGCTAATGTCTTGATTTTGGCCACTGTACTGTGGTTTTGTAGAGATTATCCTTGTGATGAGGAAACATATTCTGAAGTCTTTAGAGGTGAAGGGGCATCACGTTGGCAAACAGTTTGGAATAAAAAAATATATATGGACGTATGTATATGGAGGAAGAGAGAAACAATCATGGTAACTGTTAACCTCTGGGTATCTAGCTGAAGAGTGTCTAAAAATTCTATCTCCCACTCTTGCAACTTTTCTCTAAGTCTGAAATTATGTCACAATAAAATGGTAAAAAAAAAAAACCCCAAAAACATTTCCTTTTGTCAAAAGTAACCTGATATCGTTAGGGGAGAAGTCTGCTTTATTTTGAAGTTTACTGGACCTGCAGAAAATGACATTCAGATGTACCAGCCAGTTACATAGCACATGAAGCCGTCCTCACCATCTCCCCGGGGGGGAGGGCACGGTGGGGGGTTGGTGCACAGGATGGGTCCCCAGGGTCTGCAGTTCTCAGAATACTTACTGAATATTTCAGTGTTTTGGTTTGGTGTTTTGTTTGTCTGTTTGTTTTGCCTTTTACAGTTGAGAAAGTTTGAGTTTCTGTAATATCCACATCCACAGATAATCTGGACTATATATAATCAAGTCTGTGAGTATAGAGCAATGCTTCAAATATGTAAGGGTAAAGCTAATTCTTTCTTTTCTGATTGCTACTGAATCTAACTGAATAGTGTCATGGTAGACTGAAATGGCACACGAAATCAGATGAATCTCCAATACCTGCGTACATTCTATTCCACGTTATTTTTCTCTAACCATAAAAGATTCTAATGGAGAACAAAGAGAGGAATCATGCATTTTTTTTTTTACCTGATTCTTCACTAGTGGACCAAAATGGAGTCACTAGTGCTAAGCCCCAGCAAGCCTTTATACCTAACCTCACTGGCAAGTTTCAGTTTCTCCCAGGAGTGGAATTTTTAAACCAATCAGTCAGAATTTCTTAAACAGCGCTAGTGAGGTCTTCTGCCCAATATGATCCCCTGCCCTTCCATCTAAGGGAAGATGACCCTGCCTTTCTTTAGTTTTGCTAATAACCTCCCTGTCCCATACCATTTGTGTGAATAAAATCTTCCCATTTTGTACAGCTCCTCAGAGCTCCCTTCTATTTGCAAGATGAAATGCTGCCTGATTCATAAATCTTTAAATAAAGCCAATTAGATCTTTAAATTTACTCAGGTGAATTTTGTTTTTAACACACAACAAAGTAACCCCATCTTTTCCAAAAGAATATTGAATTAATATGTTGCATTTTTTTTTTAAATGATCAAAGCCTTGCCTTTACATTGAGGTAATGTTTTGTGACTGTCCTATGCAGGATTATTTTGGACATGCAGAAACTAGCTTTTACTTTAGATTGAGGACTAAAATACAATGAAACAATACATTAATTTTGAATAGCCCAATTGTTAATTTGATTAGTTTCAACATTCTCTTATACTCATACAGTGGGACTAGTAATAGAATAAAACTAATAGAGAAAGAACATTAATATTGTTTAATACTGATTGTTCATTTATTCCTTCAACAAATAACACTGAACAACTAAGAAATGCCTGGAACTAGTCTAGAACTGTGGAATAGAACTGCTTAAGACAAAGTCCCTGCCCTCCTGAATTTGCATTCTACTAGGTGCTCAGATAATACTGAAGTAAACAAATTAAAGGAAAAACAAACCTTTCAGTTAAGGCTAAGAGCTAGAGAGAAGGATAAAGCTGGGGGTGTTGGGGAGCGGGGAGGGACATAGAATGTCTCCAAAGCCTCCCTGAGGAGGTACCTTGAGCGGAGTCATGGGAAGTATGGCGATGTGGGCAGACCAGGGTCCAGCCCTGGGGAGGAGGGACTGGAGGAAGAGCACAAGGAGGTGAGTCTGGGAATTGGCAAGGGTAAGAGTGAAGGGAAAGAAAAGAAAGAGAAAGAGGAAGAGCTCACACCGCGGTACTGATGTGATTTTCTTTCTAATGAACAAACCTTTGAGATAATTTTATATTTACAGAAGAGTTACAAAGATGGTACAAGAGTTCTCAGATACCTGTCACTCAGTTTTTCCTCATGTGAACATCTTACAGAACCACGGTACATTTCCCTTAATCCCTTTTGTTTTAAAGGGGCTCTCTCTTCCTACTGTGTACAAACTAAATACAAACCCGTAAGAATGGCCAACATATCAAGTGTCTACTGTGTCCCAGAAGCTGTTCCAAGTACTTCACATGCACCAACTCATTAGTCCTTACAAAATCACCATGAGTATGAGGGAAGTACTGCTGTTATTATCCCCATTTCACCGATGAGGATTCTGAGGTACGGAGAGGGGAGCAAACTGGCCCAGTGTCAGCCAACTAAAAAGTGATGAGGCTGGCTTTCAAACTCACACTGTCTGGCCCCAGCACCTGAACTCTGGAAGAGACTCATGCAAGACTAGAAGCAGGGGCACTGGTTAGGAAAATACGACAAGAGGGCAGGAGAGAGATGGTATCTAGGGAGGTGGAAGCTAGGTTAAGAGGACTTGCTAAGAGACCATACACTGTGGGGTCAGGGGAAGAAAGGAAAGATCTTGTCCAGGTGATTTTTATCCTGAGCAGCTGGCTGATGGGTGGTGCCTTTTACTGAGGGAAGAAGACTGAGGAAAAGCAGCAGGGAGGGATTGTGAGTTCTGCTTAGGACATACTAAGTTGGAACGTCTGTGAAGCATCCAGCTGTAGCCAAGTGGAGAGTGAAAGTTTGAAGAGTAGAGTGACAGAGCCAAACGTGCTGCTGAGAGGCCCAATAAATGGAAGAGATGGATTGGCCGCTGGATTTCATCCCAAATATATTCATAAATCAATTTAAAACTTTTTAAGATGGGAAAAAAACAGCAGGAATGGGTTCACCAAACTTCTGTCTGCCTCCTCCTCCCAAACTCCCATCCCGGCTCTCTAACGAGGCGAAGGGCGAGACAGGGGACGAGGTGGGGCAGGACGGGACAAGACAGGAAGGAACCTGAAGGCACAGAAAACTGTAGACCTTCAGGAAGAGCCACCTGCCACCCCTGTTCATTTCCCTTGGAACAAAAAATTTCATCTTATTTCTTTCCAATGTCGAGAGACTCATAAAAGACAATATATTTTCTTTCAGATTTTTATTAGAATTCAGTCAAGTCGTCTGTTAGAACTTATTATATGCTCAGGGCTTTTATTATATGGCCACATATTTGATTTGCAACATGACCAATTCAGTTATTTCCAGCATAACCTTTCCCGAGTTAAAATATATGGATATTTTTGTATGGAAGTTATGAAATTTTAAATCTACTGAATAATTTGAACAATTAATAACTTTTTATATATATATTGGGAGTGTAAGTAGATGTAGAAGAAAATTAAAGAGAAAAAAATTGATAGGAAACAAGAAAATGAAGGTATAAATAAATGGATTATTGTAAGGTCCAGAGAGGAAAAAACAGTGAAAACATGGTCAGAAGTCAGGAGATACCTGAATGAACATGGATCAAAGTGATTTATCTATATGAGCATATAATTGAATGGAAAAAAAATTACCGCACTGAATAGATATTCTTTGTGTTGTTCAAAAGCACAAACAGTGCTGTGCGAACTCTAAATTTGCCTTATAACCGTTGACTCCATGTTGTAATTTTAGCTATAAAGTAGTGACAAAATAATTACATACGTGTTCCTATTCTGTGTCAGAAAAAAAAGCACAAATTCTGGCATCTATATATTATATGAGCATCAAAGAAGATATTGCCAGTTTTCAAATAAAAAAATGTAAAAACTTTAGAGAGAGGTTCTTGGTAATCTCTCACATACAAACCCAAAGATACTCCAAAGGAACTGCCAGTGTGGTGGGAGATGTACGAACTTCACACACATAGACAAGAACAGGAACTGTGTTATGTGAACTCAAGGAGAATATGAAAGGAAAGGCTTATGTTATATCATGGGGTTCAGTCTGGTATTCTACTGTGTAACAAACTACCCCTCCACCTCCTCTTTCTCTCTGTTTCTACATAGCCACTCTGTGCTTGGACTTCCTCCTAACATGGACTTGGACTTGGACTTCCTCCTAACATGGTGGCCATAGCGTATCTGGATCTCTAACATGACAGCCCAGGACCCCTCCCAAAGGCAGAGATGGAAGCTGCCAGTCTTTTTTAAGAGCTTGGCCTGGCATAATGTCCCTCCCACTGTCCTCCACCGGTCGAAGCAGACATGGGCCAGCCCAAATTCAAGGGGCAGGGGAATGGTACCCACCTGTTAATGGGAAGGCTGTCAAAGAATTTGTGGCCACTTTTAGTATACTATCGGGTATATGACAATTTCAGTACTTATCATACAGAAATGGGGTGGTATCTGACCTCTGGATGAAAGTGGAAGAAGAACATTCTTGGACCACTTTTATAGGCTGCTTCTAACTTCAATGACAACTTTGAATCCACGTAGGTAGTTGCACTTGAAACAGAGCACCAAGAAACACCTACAACTAATGTTGTCATGTGGAGTGGTCAGTGGCAGGGGACACCTGAGAGGCCCGTGCAGAAGGACAGGGGAGGTGTAGACTTGCGGTCACAGGGGACTGAGGTGACCCCAGTCCATGCAAAATCCCTAAAGCATCAGAACTGCCATCTGCACAAGGCCTGCTACACCCAGCAGGATCAATGACCTATCTTTGCCCTTCAATGCATTCTTGGCACATTCACCTTGGGAATGAGGTAGAACCATATTTTCAGTTGTACTGTTTAGAGAATGATCTGGAGAAGGCAGAACAAGAAGAGAGAAAAGTGTTACTCTGGTTGGAAGCAAGAGAGAAATTTCTGGAAATAAAAGTTTTCCACACTACAAGAGTTGACATCAAAAAGCCAGAGATTTCCCCATCTCGAAAATGTTCCTCTTTAGCAGTTCTTATTGTGTAGAAAAGCAACTGTTTAAATGGCATTCTACCCTTCACAGCGTGTGCGTTGCTCTCTTTCTGACTTTGCTTTTTCTCTTTAGTTTGCTGTCTTTCCTTCTCTCTTCCTCCGTGTGTTTTTCTCCTGCTCCAGTTTCCTCTCACATCTGCCTTGCCTTGGCTTGCCTCCACCCCCAGGCTCCTGCAACAACCACAGGCAACCACAAAGAACGTGGGGCACAAAAAGGCAGCCGAATACTTTCCTAGGCGTGTTTATCCTCATGAGGGTGTGGGCGATTTTTGCCTGGAAATAGAACTTGTACCAGATTATTTTCTTTATCATTTGAGAGCTAGTAACCTTTTGTTATAACAATGTTCACATTACTATGAAAATTTTGGCAGACGCTATTTGCTGCCTACACAATAATTATCTACCTCTTTCTTCTCCGCTAAGGATTTGGTTGAGGATGCAGGCTGAAAGCCTCTTCCCTCTCGGCAGTTGGCCCCTCTGACTTAGAGGATTTATTTCAACTAGTCTCACCCTGTCACAGGAATCCTGCTTTCATCTATGGCGACTCGTTTGGGAGCATTCCTGCGACATGGTCCTGGACAAGGGGAAGAATTGGGAGGGCTATTGAGGGTGTCTGGGAAATATTTTCTCTCCTGATCCTGAGAGAGACAGTCAAGAGGACAAACAAAGCTTTTCTTCCTGCCTGGATTCAGAGGTGAGGAGATGGTGTGGCAGCCGGGACCCGAGTGATGAGAACTGAGTGCAGGACAGAAAGAGCCCCTACCCTTGAGGAACCTGTGAAGAACCCTCCCCCGGCCTAGCTCTGGACTTCTTAGAAGTAAAAAGCCAGTGTCCTTACATTTTAAGTCCTGGCTGGTCAGGTTTTCTGTTATTAGAGCAGAAGGCATTTCTTTTGGGAGGAGACCATGCTCCATGAATAATTTCACATTTCACATTTCTGCACAGTTAGGGCTGAGAAAAGATTACAGGCAGCCAGTGTCGAAGGATGATTGAATGGTAAACATGCCTTGAAAATTAGAGATAGTGAATTGTTCCTGAGACATTCGCAGGCTTATCTCCTCTAGAGCCATTCACTAACATTCTAAGGGTAAAAAGACTGGGGCCTTTCTCTCCTCCCTTCAGAGAATATTTGTCTACATTTCCCGACAAAGGTCTCTCTCTCTCTCTCTCTCTCCACACACACCCACCCACACACACACACACCCACACAGCCCCCACATACACACCCACACACACAATTAGAGTAGCTCATGTATCTACTTAAATGCATGCAAAATTCTGAGTATAAAAGGGGGAAGATTCTCCGGTGCCTGGGTGGCTCAGTTGGTTAAGCGACTGCCTTCGGCTCAGGTCATGATCCTGGGGTCCCGGGATCGAGTCCCACATCGGGCTCCCTGCTCAGCAGGGAGTCTGCTTCTCCCTCTGACCCTCTTCCCTCTCGTGCTTTCTATCTCTCATTGTCTCTCTCTCTCAAATAAATAAATAAAATCTTAAAAAAAGGGGGGGGGAAGATTCTCAGTGGAGAATAGTTTTTCATCAGATTCTCAATGGAGTCAGTAATCAAAACAAAACAGGAAAACATTGATCACTGCTGTTCTGTAAGTTACTAGAGTGTAAATCTCTTAAGGAAAAAAAATTGTCTTATAAGTGTTAGTGTCTATAAGGCCTACCCCAGTGCTTGGCATATAGTAAATGCTCAATAAAGTTAGCAATTAAACGAGCAGATAAGTGACTTGACTTTGATTCATGCTCTATGTCTAGTACTTTGGGTGAATAAAACAAGTGCATAACATTTAGATATAAACCCATAAGCTATATACTCAAAGAAACAGATGTATTCAGGACAAAATTATATTTATTGGCTTTAATTCTAATAAGGCTCTATACTACAAGACATATACCATTGTGAGAGGGAGACATGAACTAGGAATGGAGAGAAAAATGAGAAATCACTGTGAACTGTCTGCCTAACATATGGGGTTATTCACATTAAACATTTATTTCACATTTAGGCATCTTAACTTTTAAGAATTTTAATTTTTTTAAGCAATGAGAGGCTGGAATGAAAACCTAAAACATAAACATGCTTAGGATTTTTACATCATATGATTCCTTTGCAAAATATGATTATTTTCCTCTAATTCACTAGCTCATTTAGCTAATTCATTAGCCTCCATTCCACAAAATGGGGTTTTCTTTTTTCAAAGCCTAAGATACAGGGTATTTTAGAATATATGTCATCAAATGATAGATAGCATACAGATTTGTAAACTCTTCTTTTTTTTAAGATTTATTTTATTTGAGAGAGAGGGGCAGGGTGGAGGGGCAGAGGGAAAGAATCTTTCAAGCCGACTTCCCACCAAGGGCCAAGCCTGACATGGGGCTCAATCCCATGACCCATGAGAGCATGACCTGAGCCGAAACCAAGAGTCAGCCACTTAACTGACTGAACCACCCAGGCACCCCTGTAAACTCTTTTTTAAAACACACTCTTTCCAACTATCCTTTTCCATTTGGTTGTTGGGTGACAGTGCTGGCTTGAATTGTATCCCCCCAAAAGACATGTTCAGGTCCTGACCCCTGGGTACCTCTGGATGCAACCTTACTTGGAAATAGGGCCTTTGCAGATGTTGCCAAGTTAATATGAGGTCATTAGGGTGGGCCCTAATCCAATGTGACTGTTGTCCTTTTATGAAGAGACATAGAGAAACAAACAGGAAATACTGGGTGACAGCAGGGCCAGCTCTGGGAGTGATACACCACAAGCCAAGGAATGTCAAGAATTGCTGGGAACCCCAGAAACTAAGGGAAAGTCATGGAACAGATCCTTAATCCACCACCCCCAAATCCCCCACTCCCGAGCCTTCAGAAAGAGCATGGCCCTGTTGACACCTTGATTTCAGACATTCAGCCTCCAGAACTGGGAGACGATCAATTTCCGTGGGAAGCTGTCTGGCAGCCCTAGGGAACGAATACATTGGGCAAATATGACTATTTTCTGCGATTAAGATCCTACGAATGCAACGCTAACTTCTGTGTGTCACTATATGAAGTCATTGCCACCTTGACGAGGGAGATGGAGTTGAAGGAGGTCAAGTCACAGAATATGGAAGCAGCTGCAAAGCTTGTTATTTTACTGTGTCATTGCTATTGAACTTAATCGACAGACTTGCTTTGTGATTTGTCCCCAAGAATATTGTTCAGACAAAAATGAATTTTCTCTAGAGTTCTGTAATTCAAGGGCAGAAGGATTGCCTTCACTCACTGGAATTATAGCTGCCCTAAATTTGGGAGAGGGCACCTTGGACGTGTCATTTGAAAGCAAGGAAGGCACCAGACTTCCCTTTATACCAGTTAAATATTCATTAAATTCAACCGGAGCCTGACCTGTAGCAATTTCCATGCTCCTGTCAGCGTGAGTTGTTTCACCTGTTTTTGGTGGCCGTGGAAGAACGTGACGATCCCCTATGGGCTACCCCAGGTTCTATTTCTGATTTGCCCTTCTTAGCCATTCCTCAAACTCTCTCACAGTATATTCTTGAAATCTGGACTTTTATTTGTTCTTGGAAAGAAACAGTAACATGTTGATGGGTAAAGAGACAGAACAACATAGGTATTTTCAAATGTTTCCACTAATATAAATCAAGAATGATAAAGGTGAGACCCAATGATGCATTTTTCCCAAACACCTCATAAAAGAAAACACCATGTTCCTTTCTTCAACAACTTCTTTAAAATGTGTATCATTAACATTTGATTGATTATATGGGGAGTTTGACTTGAACACAAGTTCTTCTTTATTGTTCAGTGCATTTTCTTAGAAAAGCCCCAGTTGACTTCTTGAAAGCGCCCCCAAATTTGTTTTGAATAGCCTGATCTTTATCCCACACTCCGTACAATCCTTTTGTCTCCCTCCTTCCTTCCCTGCTCTTGTCTCTCTTTTTTTTTTGCCCTCTCTCATTCTGATCATCCAGAGCTATACCCTTTTCCACCGCTAGGGGACATGGCACATCCCATCACACTCTCCGGAACTGTTCTTCCTTCCTGTCCTCATCTATCTGGGTGGACTCTCCTTCCACCTGCTCCCCGCTGCTCCAAACCCAAGCTTGCTAGGGATCATCCTGCCTCAGTGATTCAGCTGGTCACTCCCTCTACAAGTACCTGTTGATCATGCTCTGTGCCAAGTACCAGATCATGGGGATACGGAAATAATTTAGGCACAGACTCTACCCTCTAGGTGGGTCTTCACTGGTATACTAAGCAGTACAGACAATACTAATCAATTAATATGGTTCGATAAAATATGCTGTGGATAACTATCATTCTGTTGAATTGGCAAGCTCATGTTAATATAGACTGATGTCATGTCTCCAATACTAACCACACTTAATCTCTTTACCCAAGAGAAGGCAGATTTTCTGCATATATGTGTGGGAAGGAAGAAAATATTCTCATCTGCTCTATGTGTCTTTCTGTACCATATACCTTTTAAAAAATGTTAGCCCAAGAAATAGTTTCTTTCACATGATTTCACTACCTAGCATGTTGGTACACATAAGGCCTAAGATACCATATGGAAGGTTCGTGAAGTCCATCAACCAACTGAGTGGTAAATGGTTCCTCAAAGCATTACAACTGTGTCATATCTAGAAGTAGAGCCCTTCGAGCAACAACATTTGGCCAGGGAAAGTGATATTCAACAATTGTGTATTGAGAGGCAAATGCATCCATAGCTTCGTTCTCAGTGCTAGGGGCAAAGTGATAAATGAAACAAGCTTGTCAAGCTTACACTCTAGGGAGAGGAGGAGATAGAGAATAAATAAGCAAGTAATAATCATAAACAGAAAATACTAAAGCGACGAGACGTGAATCCAGTATTATAAAGATCATTCTGGTTTCTATGAGAAGACATAGGATAATTTTTTTGTTTTTACTTTTTTGAGGAAATCATTTGACTAAGACTTGAAACAATTTACACCAAAAAAAACCCTTTTCTTTAGACCAACCTAACATATATTATTTTTAACAACAGAGCTAGGGACATTCCTGTAAATGGGTTGTGTTCATGATCCCTCCCTCCATTGGTAACGAAGGCCATTCCAGTCCCCGTGAAGCCGTCCTATAAAGCTGTGTATTCCTGTCCCCCCACCCCTCTCCTGCATTCCTGTCCTGTCTGCACACTCAAATATGTACTGCAAATCTCTGGCAAAAAGAAAAACATTGGGGGTGGTACAGTAAATGTAATATTTTTTAAGTTTAATCTGGGTGGACCTTCTGACTTAAGTACATACTAAAGTTCTTTGAGTACATACTAATATTTGTGAGTTCTCTGAGTACCCCATGCAGGATATCAGAGCCCAAGCAGACGGAAGAGTACATACTAATAACGCACTTTGTTCTTCGAGTACATACTAATATTTCTAACCTCAGGTCTCCACTACCGTGTCATAGAATAGAAGTCAATAGCATAAACGAACTTTAAACATATCATTGTTTATGCTCTAATCTGTTCTGAAAATTCCAGCAAATAAACATAGGAAGAAAAAGAAGTAGATATAAAATTAGAGAGGAAATGAGGAAGATATTATTACTTAAAAATTATTTTTAAAAATCCAAGAAAATTATCTGAAACCTTAGTTTGGTTTAGGGAACATTAGTGAACCAGGAGAGATGAACAAAGGAGCTAGCTGGCTGTATTCAAATTCAATATAGAAAAATCACAACATTATAGGCAAACGAAAAACAGATAGAAAATGCAACAACAAAAATGAATTCACATTAGCAATAAAATTAAAAATGCCTAGGAGAAACTTTAACAGTAATATGAAGATCTGAAACACAACAATGACAACAGCAAGAATAACACACAAAGCTTTACTAAACAGCAAAAGATGACAGGTATAATCACATACCACATTCCTGAACTGAAATGAAATTCTGTAAAGATTTGATTCTTCTGAAAAAATAGGTCTTACTTGTAATAGAACTCTTATCAAATCTCAATAGCATTATTTTAGAAACCTGGCAAAATGAATCCAAAGGAAAAACTGATAAGAATTTGTCTTTATAAAAGTTTAAAAGTTTTATGTAAAAGAAAGAAAGCATAAATCAAGTTAACCATATTAAAAGGAAAAAGGCAAATACGTTTCTTTTCAAACATTTGATAAACAAAAAGTTTCTATTCTAACTATACAGAGTTTCCATAAATCAACAAAAAAGAAGAAAACCCAGTGGGGATGAAGGTCTTCACCTTAACAACAACAGGCAATTTGCTATAGAAGAAATACAAATGTCCAATATTTATCTCCAATATGGTATTACGGTTCATGGTTCATGTGAACAACAACAAATCACACCAAACTATAAAGACAATGTCGATGCACATACACACACATACAAATTAGCTAATCCGGGTCCTAGTATACCCTATTAACCTTTTGTGTTAGAAGATGATAAAGTATTTTAATGAAAATAATTGGAAAGTGTATTATTTTTAATACCAGAATTTATTGATTATCCGTTATGTACAAGGTATTAACACTGAATTACCCACCAGAAGTCAACAGTTAAAGAGTATATGAAAAGTTATGACTTAGAAAACTGTAATCTATATCCCTGAAGAAGCTAATCCACCTTCAAAAGCAAATGAATGACCAAGTTCTCCTAATGAGGGAAACCACACTTCCTTCCCTCTTTCCTCTTTCTTCTCCTTCTCCCTCTTCTCAGCATATGTTGTTAAAACAGCTAAGTCATGATTTTATTGGTAGGGCAAAAATTAGAAAATAATTCAGAGCTACTATTCCCCAACCTCTAGATAAAAAACAATAACAACAAATCGGACTCCTTTCAAAACATGAATTGCAGTTACCCTTGGGGATCACTCACTCATTCATAATTCAGTAGTGTATTTCTTAATGAGCATTCTTTAATGAGTAACTGGCACTTTACAACAAAATCTTCCCATCCTATATGCATTTTGTCTAAATCATTAGTTAGACTGGGTCTCAAATTAACTCAGTATTACATTTCTCCATAGTTGCCATTTGATTTTGTATCAAATACCTCTGTTTATCTTTTTAGTTTAAGGAACAGAAGTGGAAACAGAAACAAAAAGTGTAATGGCTTTTAAAGTCATCATTGTTTAAAAAAGAAAAAGAAGAAGATAGCAGGAGGGGAAGAATGAAGGGGAGTAAGTCGGAGGGGGAGACGAACCATGAGAGACGATGGACTCTGAAAAACAAACTGAGGGTTCTAGAGGGGAGGGGTTGGGGGGATGGGTTAGCCTGGTGATGGGTATTAAGGAGGGCACGTTCTGCGTGGAGCCCTGGGTGTTATGCACAAACAATGAATCATGGAACACTACATCAAAAACTAATGATGTAATGTATGGTGATTAGCATAACAATAAAAAATTTAAAGTCATCATTGTTTAAATATGATGTATTTGACAAAACTAAAGGCTTTGATTTTCTAATAAAGTATTTATAATGTTATATAATAATCGAAAGAAGCTAATCCAATATGAAGTTAAATCACATTACTTTCCACTTCTCAGAGGCTGACTAAATTCGTTATCCAGTCATCATATTTTGATCTAAGTGTTTTTGGGGGAGATGTATCTGTCCGTACATCTAGCTATCATCTATCTTCCAAAGTAACTGTCCAGACAGTTAGAATTCATACTATTTCCTAAGTATTAAAATAGTGGATTTTTACACCAGTTGCTCAAGCTAGAAAAAGACTTCCCATACAAATAATTTGCTAGAACAAAGCTGGGTGCAAGGGAAACTCAATACCGCCCTGCCTTCCAGGACACTTATCATCTTCAATATGATTTAGAGAGCATATGAAAGTGTTCATTCATTTGAACTGGCCTTCTGTTTGCTGCTTGATCCCTGTTAGACATGTCATATTCCCACAGAAAATGTTAACACTGAGTTGTTCCTTATGGAATATTTCAGTGTGAGACAGAAATGTCAAGGCTAGAGTTCCTAAGAGCTTTGCTCTCCGTGGATTTCTGGATGGTAAATAATCAGCCATTTCCACACCAAGTTATTGCTCAAAAGACAGGATTTCTTTCTACATGCTTACAAATTTGGTATAACTTCTATTTATTTCATTTAACATGTACATCCACACATTCAGAATTATCTTAAGAACATATTGTTAACTTATTATGCCTATGTTAATGACAGCTCAACAAGTAAACGCTGATTTGGGGCACACTATGGACTCTAGGGAATATAAACAAATATAATACTTGCTCTCAAAGAGCCCACAGCTTAACTGAGGAAATGCGTAAACAAACAAATAAAATGAAAAGCAGAAGGATAAGGGTACAAATAAAGACTCTTGTTTATAAAGGTCTACAAAGTTTTCAAACACACATTACTTCACTTGATCTGCACAAGAAACATTCAAGGTAGACCAAGTAGACCAACTCATGTCTAGTTTAGAAGTAAGGAAACTGAGAACCAGAGCATTAAGGGGTAGATCCATGTGTAGTTATAAGGGCTAAATTGCCAATTCTTTCCTCGGTGCCTCATTGATGAACTTCTATTTCACTCACTCTTCCCTGTCTTCAGAAATCTGTTGACATCTCTCATCCGATTGTTTTTCAAACTCTTTGTTCTTGTGGATACATACTCTTTTTATTCCTTCGTTATTATTTTGGTGCCTTGGGGAGGCACCAGATATGAACCTATGGAACTTCTGTAGGAACTAATGTGGAGTGAGATTATGTCTAGCGTGAGTTCTTGTGAAGGACACCAAATTTGACCTGGGCCTTTAAAGCTGAGTAAGACAGGTGGGCCGCTGAGCTGCAAGGGAGAGGAAGACAATGGAGGCTAAATGCGAGGCTTTTAAACCCTTAGGCTAGGCTACATTCACGTTATAGAAAGATCCTTCCCGCCCCCCCCCCTCCGCCACAGTGCTGAAACTCAACAAGAGGCCCACCACTTAGAACCGTACAAGTTCTTCTACATTAAAAAAGCTTTAGAAGCAGAGACAATCAAGACCATTTTGTTAGACACATCCTTCGGGCTTTCAGCTTCAGCAGGTTTTCAAAGTAGAATTTGTAAAGCTGCATTGAGGAGGAGGAGGCAATATTTACATAACACAAATAGAAAGGCTCCAGCAAAGCACTAAGGAAGGGGGTTGAACAGCAATTCAGCCTCCTATTTGCTCTGCTCACAATCGCCTTGGCCAAAGTCTATCGTTAGGGGCCAGTGGGTGGACAGAATTGGAGTCAGATGGGAGTTTATTCAGCTGGAGGGAGGACCTGCAGTGCAGGCGCTCACACTCACTCCACAGGCCTGGTCCTGTCTTACAGGGATGGGATGTGCTTCTGCATGCCAAGGCCTGCGCAGGGTCCGGACACACGCTGAAGAGGCAGTGGAAAGGGATTTACGTGATACGGAAGCCAGTACTTTCAGACTAGGTTTCTTTCTTCTGATGAAAATACAATTAAGTTAGGATAAATCTTAGGCTTAAGTTTATGCCCCCTTATTCTGCATTCTAGAATCAGGTATTTGAATTCCTCAAATCCAACTCCATCTGGGGCGCCTGACTGGCCCAGTCGGTGGAGCATGCGACTCTTGATCTCAGGATCTTGAGTTCAAGCCCCACCATGGGCCTACAGCGTACTTTAAAAAAAAAAAAATCAACTACTCCTGCATTCTCACACATTTTGTGAAGTCAATTTTCAGATACAGCTGTGCTATCCACCCCCTTTAAAAGTGAGAATTTCACATTAGACGATTAAACACCTGTATAAAAATGCATTAAAATTCAACAGTTCATTTCCTTCTGTGAAGAAAAGTACGTATGTATGTATGTATGTGCATATATATGTGTGTGCGTATGATATATGTATATCTACAACATGTACATATTTGTAGCAATATAATATATATTCTATATTAGCAGAAATATACATATACGCATATCTACACATATATGCACATTTATATATAGAATATATGTATAGTCCATATTCGTGGTGGCCACGTCAGACAGATTTTTTGAGGTAGTAGCGAATGGGGGCAGGGGACTACCCTCACTCGGGAAGAATGCCAAGTAGAAATCCAGCCTTTGGTGAGTGATGTGGTAGAGGGGGAAGGTCCTATGAAATCAGGCAGAGAAGTAAAGGGGGAATTTTCTGGCAGGTGCAGATATATGTGCAAAGGCCCTGAGGCAAGAACCCAGCTGGGGAGGCTCTCTGATGAGCCTTGTGCGGTGGTGGAGGGCGTCAGGACAAGGGGAGACAAGAGGAAATGGGGAAAGGCCTTGTACATAACACAGTGCCTTCTATCCGTGATACAGACTTTGAATTTTATCCTAAAGGCTTAGGGAAACCATAAGTTTATTTTTTTAAAGATTTTATTTATTTGATGGAGAGAGACACAGCGAGAGCAGGAACACAAGCGGGGGAGTGGGAGAGGGAGAAGCAGGCTTCCCGCTGAGCAGGGAGCCCGATGTGGGGCTCGATCCCAGGACCCTGGGATCATGACCTGAGCCGAAGGCAGACATTTAACGACTGAGCCACCCAGGCGCCCCCATAAGTTTATTTTAAAGAGAGTGAAACAAATTCCTGTTTTAGAGTCACGGCTGCGGGATCAGTGTGAGAAACCGGCTGCTGCTGGGAGGTCGGTTCAGAAGCTGCCCCACGTTCTGGGAAAGGATGTGGGGTACACATTAAGTGCTCGTCACTAGGAAGCATTGACGAGAGGGTGACTAGGTGTGGTGAGAGACAGCATCTGGGATCACTGCAGGGTTTCCATGTTGGCCAGCAGTGGATGGTGGTGACAGTCACCACAAGGAGAGGAGGTCTCCCAGTTCTGCAGGGCCGATGGAACAAACGTGTCTAAACGTCTGACCTCCGCAAGCCTCCCTAAAATGACACTGAAGGAATAGAAAGGGAACACATCCACAACCAGGGAGAGTTTGAGAGAGGAGGCACCATCAGCGGAGAGGTGTCAATCAGGCTGCAGAACACAGATGGAAGACTGGAAACTCTGTAGCAGATCAGAGAGATCTGAAACCCTGCCGGGCACAACAAGGAGAGTGGGTAAGAAACCAGCCTGTTCCCACTGCAGAAGCTCAGTGATGCCCAGGGACTGGAAACACCAGACACCTGGGAGATTCAGAGTGAAGGAAGGGCAAAATCAGAACAAGAGCCTGAAAATCGGATATAATGAGCAGTGACATCATAGGACCCCAACCCCTCCAGTCTACGAAGCCGGGCTGCAGAAAGGCTGAAGATAGGTTTGTTTGTTTATTAATTAATTAATTAATATTTATTTCATTTTAATTTTTAAAAATGTTTTATTTATTTATTCATGAGAGTCAGAGAGAGAGAGGGAGAGGCAGAGGCAGAGGGAGAAGCAGGCTCCCCGCCCAGCAGGGAGCCCGATGCGGGACTCGATCCCAGGACCTTGGGATCATGACCTGAGCTGAAGGCAGATGCTCAACCATCTGAGCCACCCAGGTGCCCCTGACGATAGGTTTATTTTACAAGGAAGTCGACGCAGAGGGGATCTGGATGGGGCCCACCTTGCAGAGCTATATCGAAATCAGAGAAATTACAAGAATTAGTTGAATGGTGGACACCTCAACACCCTTCTCCCGCCTGGGTTGTTAGACCGATGACATCTAGATGCAGCGCAGTCCTCGTCTCCCGACTGCCTGGAAGGAAATTATTGCTAGAGTGTCTGTCTGGGCAAACAGACTAGTCCTTTCTCCCTAAAACTATGCTGACATTGGGTGTGGCCCCCTTGGTGTTCACTGCCCTACCAGCCTAGAGTGAAACCCAGCATTTAACAAGCCCCGCTCGCCACACGGAGTTCCCAGTTTTAATGCTTTTTTAAAAAAAATATGAATGCAAAGCAAAAGAAGTCAAGATATCCAAAAGAAAGACTGCAACAAGCAAGATAAGAGATTAAAAAGAACTGAAAAGAAAACAGAGAAAACAATTTAGCGAAGAATAGGAAACTTGAAAATAAAACACCTGTCATCAATTTCCTTGAAAAGATAAGAGGATGCTTTACAGAAAAAAAATTTTTAGAGCACAAAGAGGAGGTCTTAAACGCTGAAATGGTGGTGGCAGAAGAATTAAAATTCAATCAATTTGGAAAACAAGTTTGGAGACATCTCTCAGAAAGTAGAGCAAAGAGGTAAAGGAATGGGAAATAGGAAATGGAAGAGCACATGAACGAAACACTAAACCGAAGGACTGACCGCAGAGGTTGAGCATCCAACAAATGGCAATTCCAGAAAGAGGAAATTTGAGAAACGCAGAAGAGAACGTTATCAAAGAATGAAATACAAAAACATTTCCCAGGACTTGAGTTTCCAGGTTCAGAGAGCATGCTGTGTAACTGGGCCCAGCATAAAGCATGAGGGAGACCCAAAACAAGGAAGGCCAACAAGTGCGAGCTCGACAGAGTCAGAATCCCTGGAGAGAGCAAACGCATTCACACATGAACGTTCAGTGAGGAACCAGAATGGTATTGGACTTCAGCAACAAATCCTGAGAGCTTAAAAAGAGTGCCTTCGAGGGGCACCTGGGAGGCCCAGTCAGTTAAGCATCTGACTCTTGACCTCAGCTCAGGTCTTGATCTCAGGGTCATGGGTTCAAGTCCTGCACTGGGCTCTACGCTGGGCATGCTAGCTACTTGAAAAATAAATAAATAAAGAGTACCTTCAACATTCTGAAGGAAAGCAATTTCTTGCCAAGGTGTAGAAGAGAGAATAAATCAATAAAGAGGATACATGGGATTCAGGAAAAAGGGGACAGTCAAAGAGAATTCCCAGGAGGAGAGGGAGAAGTCCCATGGTGATGGCTGGGAGCTGGGCTCGGAGGAGAGAGGGCTCCAGAACATGGTCCTCACTTGAAAAACGGAGGAGACACTGACACCGGATTTTCCTTGATCATATTAAGAGATTTGCAGTGCTATTAGAGAATCTGGGGCTGAATTAATGATAAATACACACACACACAAAAACAGGCAAATAAGCAAATAAAGACCAACTCAGTCACTAAATTATGTAGTGAAAAGAAGGGCCATATGCACCCCAGTGTTCATAGCAGCAAAGTCCGCAATAGCCAAACTGTGGAAAGAGCCGAGATGCCCTTCAGCAGACGAATGGATAAAGAAGATGTGGTCCATATATACGATGGAATATTACTCCACCATCAGAAAGGATGAATACCCAACTTTTACATCAACACGGATGGGACTGGAGGAGATGATGCTAAGTGAAGTAAGTCAAGCAGAGAAAGTCAATTATCACATGGTTTCACTTATTTGCGGAACATCAGGAATAACATGGAGGACATTAGGAGAAGGAAGGGAAAACGAAGGGAGGAAATCGGAGGGAGAGATGAACCATGAGAGACGATGGACTCTGAGAAACAAACAGGGTTCTAGAGGGGAGGGGGTGTGGGGGGATGGGTCAGCCCGGTGATGGGTATTAAGGAGGGCACGTACTGCATGGAGCACTGGGTGTTATACGAAAACAACGGATCGTGGATCACCACATCAAAAACTAATGATGTAATGTATGGTGACTAACATAACATAATAAAATTTAAAAAAATAAAAAAAGTTCCCCCAAACAAAAGCAAAATAGCTGTATAAGGAAGGTAAGTTTATAACTCTCTCCCCTAAATGATGCTTTCATATATTAGGCAGATGGAGGGAGGGGAGATATATATAGATATATAGACAGTATAAAAGAATTAAACCTTCATATTTTATAGTAAGGATTTGGTAGGTAGTAATTAAAATGAGAGAGAAGAAATAATATAATCATACTCTGTGAAATCTTTATCTTAAGATTCACCTTAGGATCTGTCATTGATTTTCTTTTTAATTGCTAAAATTAGGATTCGTCTTACAGTGATTCTTGTCCAGGTGGCAATTTTGTTAACACTTGTCATTGTTTGCACATGTTCATCAAAACTTACAGAATGCTTGACTGTAGCTTAAAAGAAAATCCTAAAGACAACAGTTGACTACTCCTACAAGAAATACTGCATCTTCAGTTCTCTTGATTGTTCAGGGGATACTACTGTTCTGAAAAACATGGGACAATCATAATTCCAAGATAGAAAGTGATCTGGGATAACCGGGTTTTGAATGTGATGGAGTGTTAAAAATATCTGAATCTATTTTGCTTCCAATTTTTTTATAGATGTACAAGGAAATTAAATAATGAAAAGTGTCTTGTGAGTCTCTAAGAGTCCTTTTGATTAGTATAAAATAAAATTAGGAAAATTTTCAAGGGAAATAGCTCATGGTTAATTAAGTGTTTTTTTTTTTCTTGGTGAACAAAATAATTGTTTTTAAATCAATGATATCTTAGTGAATACTTGGCAAAACTGATTCTGCAGGAATAAGGAAGTGAGTAGTTGGGGTTATTAAACAGTTCAAAGTACAAACAAGTGCTTCTTTGATAAAATGTTATGATTAAACAAACAAAAAAGCAAGCAGGAGGGGTTTGGAGTAGATAGGTTGGCAAAGTTGAGCCAGGCCTGAGGTTTTAGATATACTGAGCTTGCTTTTTAAAAAGTATGCTTTGCCATGTTACACTGAAAAAAAAAAAAAAATCCAAGGAAACATTGAAAGTGAAGGTCCTGGGAGATCTACTCCACGGGGAGAGATCGCCTAAAAAGCAGGTTTTGTGGGTGTGGGGAGAAGTCTGAGCTGCTTCAACCAGTTGCCCTGCTGTTGCCAGACCATCATCGCCACTGAGGCCCCCAAACACGCAAAATGATGATGCCTGAAAAACAGCTTCAAAAACAACCAACTTGTTTTCAATACTTAGAAATAAGGGACTGTCCCTCCTAAGTTCGGAAGGAAAAGTCATTGATATATTTTTTAAGGTCATTATTTGATTCCACAAAATAAGCAAAAAAAAAGTTTTCTTTTAATGAGGCAATGATTCATAATGCAGGATTATTCTAAATTATCATTATTTATATTAATAGATACTAGTGACTTTTATTACATGCCAAGCACTACGCTAAGGACTTAAACTGAGTGATTTCATGGCATCATCCCAGCAGCCCTAAGGGATAATTACTAACACTAGCGTGCCTGTGTGACAAAGAAGGGAGCCAGCGAGAAGCCACTTGCCCAGTCATTGACTAAGGAGCTGGTGTGCGGTGTGGGAGGGGTTCCACCTCAAGAGGCAAAGCCCTGCACAAAGATGCTGGAGTGCTACTTCTCTCTCCTTCCATTGTGATTTCCCTTGGGTAAGATCCTTTTGAGTTTCAGCACTGCCAAATATGTACATGCGATTCTAAAAACAGCAGGCAAACTAGACAGCAGAGTACATATTTAATCAATCCTTGTGGATCGCTTCATGCATTTATTATTCAATATATATGTTCTTAAATATATATGTTAATCAACATATAATTAAGGATTTTATACATAGAACCTGTATGTGCTAGGCACCGTGTGGAGTGCTGGGGGTAGAGCAGTGGACAAGAGAAAAAAATGAACACATGAAATAACAAATAATTTCATTTCACTTGAATGTAAGTGCCCCAAGAAAGAGAATGGGGATAGGGGATAATCAAGGCTGGTGATGTATACAGCAGTCGGGGTGGTCCAGGGAAGGCTGGCCGCAAGATCTGGAGCAAGGCTGCCAGTTCTGCAAAGTGCTGGGGAAAGAGGATTCTAGGGCGCAGAGCAGTGCAGAGGCGCCCCGAGCCACCCCGAGGTGCCTGTGCTGGAAAGGAGTCCACACGGCCGGTGGTTGTGACAGCAGAGGGGAGAGTCACAAGGTGTCACCAAAGATGTAGAAGGACCAGCTAGGTCACACATGGGGTCTTCTAGACTGAGTTTAGATTTTATTCCAGTTACAAAGGGCAGCCTCTGCAGCACCTGCCGGGGAGGAATAAAATCTGATTTATAATTTAGAACTACTGATATGCTAAAGCGGGAGTCTGAAGTCATGTTTTCATGGCTGACACCATCAAGGATCAGTTGCTACAGTGACTTTTGACTGGTTTTACATCTCAGTTAAGCCCGGTGAGTAACGGAGTACATAAAATCTATTAATTAGGACTGTTAATAAAGACGTGATGGAAAGGCGGGCAAGTAACTGAAGGCCTAGAAATAATGAAAGCCCGTGTGCTTGTGTGCAAGGCAAAGGTGAGCTTTGCCCAAGATACGTGAGGCTGAAACTTATTTCTCTCTTAGGGTATTAGAGTTCTCTTCCTGCTCTAACAAATCACCGAGCATGGCTTAAAGCCACACCCATTTGTTATCTCAGGTTTTGTGATCAGACGTCCGGGTGCAGCGTGGCTGGGCTGCTTCTCTGCTTGGAGTCCCAAAAGCCAAAATCAAAGTCCTGCATTTCTTTTTGGAGGCTCTGCGTTGGGATCCACCTTCCAGCTCATTCCAGCCGTAAGCAGATTTCAATTGGGTTTCGGGACTGAGGTGTCTGTTTCCTTGCCAGCTCTCAGCCAGGGGTCACTCGCAGCTTCTGGGGTCGCCTGGACCCCGGCTAGTAATGGCTTCTCGAATGCGTCCGGTGCTTCTGTTGGCTCTGACCTCCCGTTCTGTCCCAATCTCCCCTCTGCTTTCCACCGCCGCCACCACCCCATCTGTCCAGCTCCAGGGGGAGAAGTGTCTGTGCTTTTATGGGCTCCGGAGATTAGACTGGGGTCACCTGGAAAATTCAGCAGCCTCTCCCTGCTGCAAGGCTGTAACTGTATAGCACTGCCTATCGGGTTTTGGACTGAACTATCAGAGCACAGAATCTGGGAGGGAACCGCTTTAGAATTCCTCCTATCATATTTAATATTTTCACTGATGGAGGCATCATATTAAAATTTTTAAAATAATAAAACCAACTCACTGAGGGTCAAAGAGGGCTCTGTTAAGCAACTCGACAACAATAAGAAACAGATTAGAGAGAAACAAATATTTCAAACAAAGCTGTAGAAAGCCTGAGAGGCGCTTTTATCACAAAAATGCCTGTGTTCATATCTAGATGCACAAATGCACGCCACAAAAGATACAGCTCGTACAGATGTAATGGGTGCACACTAATGTTAACTTAGAGGCACACCACCAGATTCACTGGACTACATTTAAGTCATCCGCCTGAATAACCCTGGAATTTTAGATGTCTGAGACATTTCTTAGGTATTTAATACATTTAAGTAATTGATATTATTTCACACCCGTGTACAAGACTGCCTAAGCTTTAAACGTACACACCACCTCCATAAAATTGTACAACGATGTCTCAGGTATTAAGATACAACAAGAATGTCAAGTTTTATAAAAAACAAATCTATTTGGTGTCACTAACAGATGAGATTTTGACAGCTGGCAAAATTCAAATGGCATTTAGAGAATTTCAAACCAAATCCTCACTTAATAGCACTTTCCCTTCCCCCACCCCGAATCAATCTCAAAATGTCAAGCTGCAACCAGGCCACTCTGTTATATTTGGAGATGGATGATCTTACTGGCCTTACAGTATTTTCTCCTCCTTACCCTCCCGGCAATAACAGGAGTTTTTTAATTTTACCTTTTGGGGAAAGAAGGCAGAGAGAGACAGACAGAGAGACAGAGACAGAAACAGAGAGACGTAGAGAGAGAGAGAGAGAGAGAGACGATTGGGTGAAATAACGTATTTCTATGGTAGGATAAAGACTGATGGGGTTCTCAGAGGAACCAACACGGAGAAAGAACTCTTTGTTGTAATGAGATAGTAAGTGTCTATATAGATACGAGTCTCTGACCAGTGAGGTGCATTTTGTGCCATTTTTTGTGTTACGTCCCCTTTCTGGGCTGCCTTTCTGTGTCCCTATACTGAATCCTCCCCACACTTCAAAAATCACCCAAAGCCCATTATTAAGAACAAATGAGAAGTCAGTGAATATTTGGAGACACTAAAAGTAGTTTTATTGCAGTGAGTTCTAAATACCTGAATATCCAGGGGATAAATACATTAATAACATAAACATTACTTATTAACTAATATTATATTATATTATTACATATTATTACATAATACACATACTATGTAACTGATATATTATATTAATATGTTGATTAAAAGATTAACACAATAACATACGTATAACATATATGTTCACAACCTACTTTTCCCCGGATATTCTCCCAGATCAGGTATTTAGAACTATAAAAATAATTTTAATGTCTACAAATGTTTACCATCTTTTCATTTGTCCTTCGTGATGGGCTTTGGGGTCACAGTAAAAACTTAGATCTCCATTTTAGCTAGGAGAAAACAGTAGAGTGATACTAAGAGAAATGAATCAGGGTACTCGAATCACTGCTACACCACCATCTGTCCAGCTGTATAAATACAACTACCACCATGGGTGAAGAAAAGCCAGCAAAAGGGTATGGTGGCAGCGTTGGCCCACAGACTCTCACTACAACATGCGCGCCTGGCCTTCCCTCGGCACAAGGGGGGGGGGGTACGTGACACAGTCATGGCCAATGAGACAGAGCAGAAGTCCTGATGTGGGGCCACACTTGGCCCTTTCCTCTTCTGCATGGAGTGGGAGCTGATGGTTGGAGTGGTGGCAGCCTTGATGGGACTGTAAGATACAGATGGAGAGAAGCCCAGAGGTACCTGCCTTGACAGGAGACCATGAACCAATGCCAGGGGCTGTTTGCCCCTGACCTTGGGATGTGAGCAAATCATCCTCTACTTGCATAAGCATCTGTAGTTGGCTTTTCTATTGCTTGCAGCCTCATGTAGCCCTAACAGGTATATTCACCTCTCGCCCAGGATTACCACTGGCTTTCTTTTCTTTCTCTTCCTCCCTGCTCCTCCATTCTGAGTTCCCCTATCTATCCCTCGCTTTACATACTGACTTTGATACACTGCCAGTCTCTCTCATGGCTTGTCAGCTAGTCTAGACTCCTTTTCCTGCTTTACTGCCTTTGGTTCCCTCCTGACTTACAGCTCTGTGTGCTTCTTTGATGTGGTGGCCTTTGCAGCTTGGAGCAAAAGGTTCTCCCTGTGGGCAAGCAACACAACACAAACAGGTTTGTCCCTCCTCCAGGGGAGGGGAAGGGGCTGATACATCCCTTTGGAATTTTAAGCTAATTTTGAACGCCTGAAGGAAGATCAGGGGATGAAGCAATGTCCCCAGTGATGTACACACCCCTTTTTCAATGCATTTGTTTTGTACTCAAGGATATTTTTAGCAGTTTGTCGGCAAATCTGGACAACGCTGATGAGACAAAAATCCACTTGCATCATTATTAACAATCTGTAGTTCCTCAAAACTTTTAAATAGGTTCACGAAGCATTTAGAATAAATTATCTTAAAACCAGCCTGGCTGTTTCAGGGGCAGGAGTGTGCACATTCTGCAGTTACTATAGAGTCTTCAGGGAGAAATGTAATTACAGACTTCGGCACGGTGACTGAATGGGATTTATATTTTTTCTTGTCTCTCTTGAGCAATGTTTTCATCACAGAGAGGTCTGAACAAGTTAACAGGTCACATCTAGTAGCTTTGCAGCACGCACATTTTACATATGGGCTGACATGGGATGTCAAGGCTGAGTTAGAATCCTAGGAAGCCAGTCCATGGACTGCCAACAGAGAGGTGTGACTGTCATCTTTTTGTGAAATTTGCAGATAGATCCTACGTTCATTAATAAATGCTCCAATTTATTCATAAGTGAATTGCAACAAGGGAAAAACACTGTGAGAAAGAGAAATCCTGAAGCCTCCCCTCAATCTTACCAAAACGTGCTAGTAGAGTATAGTACCGGCTTGCTTTACGCTCCACCTCCACCTTCCAGCGGGAAATTATATATGGGCGCATGAGCTCATCTGTATTCATGACAATTTACTAAATGAGTGTTACTTTGCGCCTACTACACATGTTCTAGCAAACCGCAACATATATTTTTTCCTATTAGTGTAAGAAGCATCTTGTGTGAAAGGCTATTTTATGGCCCAGGCTTGTTAATTCTCTGAGCATGGCTCCCCTTTCTCAACCACTGCTTTGAAAAAAGAAGTTACTTTGTTTGAGACTCCTTCCCCTCTCCTAACCTTGTTGCTCCAGGATGTGAACAACTTCAGTGAGAAATGCACAAGGGAAGTACTTGGTGCTTCCCCTGCAAAGCCACAGACATCTTTGAGGACTGCTGACCCTCTTTCAGGGTAAAAAAGCAAGTCCAATTTTTTTGCTTGCCTACACACACACATATATATATATATATATTTTTTTTTTTTTTGCAGCCTTTCCTTTTCTCTTTCACTTTCCCCTCCCCTCAAAAATACTGAAAAAAAAATTATACTATAGGCTTATTCTCAGCTTTATGCCCAAACCTACCTGCAACCTATACATCAATACTAGACTAATTGTGCATACAATTTCAATTCTATTGCACTGCCACATAAAAATGCAGAATGCTTCAGTGGTGTAATGTCTAGGCTGAGCTCAGTCCAATAAGGGCTGCCCAAGACAGCCCGTACAGATGCAATTATTTCTCACATACCCCAACTGCCTTTTTTTCACAACATTACTTTTATTATGCAAAAGTATGTACCTAATTTTAATCCGTGAGACCATCTAGAAGATTGAAACTTCATGCATGTCTTACTTTCGCTAAGCGTAATTAAAGATACTGATTTTTTTTTTTTAATTTGAGGATGATTTCAGTCGCCAGTGAGAGCCTGTAGTGACAGGCTGTCTGCGTACAGGTCAAAGAACCACAATGGGTATCACAGGGCTGCCATGTTGATGCCATGCTGACGTAAGGAACAGCAAAATGGACCAAAGGGGACAGCTCTCGGCAGTAGAAGAAGACAACAGTTCCTTCTCTAGTGGAGAGGAAAAGTCCCAGTAGAGTGTGAAGTGGATCCAAATTCCCCAGGTCTGGAAAGTTGGTTTATTAGTCATAGAAAGACTAACCAGGTAACAAGGACTCAGACTACATGGAGCTGGGGGACGTATGGGTCATTAGCATGGCAATCTTCAGCAAGCTTGTAAAGCAAAGTGTTACAGAAACCGTCTTCATTAACAAAACAAAACAAAAACAAGCTCTGGATGCCCTAAAAAGCGAAGGGACTATTGGAAAACTCTAACTTGATAGGCTCATTTTCTTTCTTTACTTTCCTCTGTTTTGCTGTTCTGTTTTCAAGGTAATGAAACCAGGAGTTAATTTTCTCATTTTTTTTCAATGGATCTATAGATGTCTGTTATGCTCTAAGCTTCTCCTATTATAAGATCTACAATAATCATATCCATTTATATCATAATAGCTAACATTCAGAGAGTTCTTACCATCTACCAGTTTGTTGAGCTCTCGGTACAGACGATTTTATTTAAACCGCACAAAGTATTGTTACCTCTGCAAAGTATTGTTACTACCATTTTCTGCATGAGGCCACTGAGTCTGAGAGGGTAGTCTACCCAAAGTCACACTTCCCATGTGGCAGAAGTAACCCTTGACTTGAATTTGGGTGACTTAATGTCAAAGTTGAGGGCTGCGTGCTCCAAAATGGTAGCCACTAGCCAAAGATGGCTATGTCAATGTGGCAGGGCTGAACTGACATGTCCGGCAAGAGTAGTATATACACACTGGAGTCTGAAGATTTGGTGTGAAAAGCGGAATGTAAGGATTGCATTAACAATTTTTATACTGGTTACATGTTGATATTATAATATTTTGGGTATATTGGGTTTTCCAAAATGTATTATTAAAATTAATTTCACCTTTTATGTGGCTACTAGGAAGTTTAGAATTATATAACTGGCTCATATTATATTTCCATTAGTCCACCGGCTTTAGACCTTTAACTCCCACACCCTACTGCCCACTGTCCTTAGAAGCTTGTTCCTCATCGTTCTCAGGAAAATGAATGAATATAAGAAATTCTGAAAATTGCTCTATATAAACCTTGGTAGTTACTTTCACTGAATTGATTTGGCAGGAAGTGTGTCTGTGTGGGTGTCATATTTAACGCAAGAAGAATAAAATTCTGGGATAAAATCAAAGAAACCACCAGTACCATTGCTTATCTTTGTGCAGATGGAATAATCAGGAGACTGGATTTCCACTTTGTATTGGCATTTCTGGGACAGGATCACCTCTTAGCTGTGTGGCTGTAGTTCAAATTCCACATAGATTATTGGTCGAGGCAAACTGAGAGATAGGAGACACGGCCATCTGAAGAACTTAAAGCCATAGAATGAAAATTTTTGTTACAATTCATCTGTGTTAACAAATATATAAGTCGCTTGTTTTGACCAAAACACAGTCAACCTTGAATATCTTAAAAAAAAAAAAAATCTTCAAGCTCTTCTTAGCAAGCACTGGGCCTGGAAAAACATGTCTTTGATCTACAGCAAAGGTTCTCCATTGTTTTTTCCCCCTCAGTCCATCTCTTCCATTCCTCAGGAAGGCAGCGGGGTGAGGGCAGGTTGTCTCATTTGCGGAACTATCTGAGATGATTCTGATTAAGATGCCTCCTCTCCATCTCTATGTGCAGTGCTCCAAGTCTTCACCTGGGTTTCTGACAGCTGTTGACACTTGCCGTAGATGTCCCTGGCAGTCCTGGTGAGGGTGGCTGGTAAGGGCTGGAAGGAGCCGGGGCATTTTCTGCCTGATAGGTGCCACTCCAGTCTGGCCCACAGGAACAAACTTTAAACCTAGTGATCTGGTTGACCTTGCTGCCCATCCACAAATGAGAGGGGAGTCTAAGCAGGGAGAAAGAGGGAATGGTCTAGGACACTGGCGCCACTCATTCCTGGCGTATCCCAGTGGCAAATCCATTGCGACACTCTGGTGTCAGAAAAAATGTCACCTCTTAATATCTTCGATATACGATCGAATGTCCCTTGTAAGTAGGTCCCTGCTCTCCTCCCCAGAGAGGACATCTCACCATGTCCAGCTGGGCTATCTCAACCTTTCCTGGTTGAACGGTCCTGTTCTGTTAGGGTTAGCCCATCTAGGTACCTGTTGGCCTCGGACAGCCACCTCCTCTTGCCCTTCCCAAGATGGCGGCTGGGGACATCTGGGCGTGTGTCCTCAGAGTCACGGGAGCAACATGGCGATCTTGGGCTGCTCTCTGGTTGGTACTGGGTCTGCAGGTACCTCCCTTGCTCCCTGTTGTCCCTGCTTGCTCTGCTGGCTATGGCTGTTAAAACCTGTGAACAGGGAATGTTCTTTCTTTGCATAGTGCTGTGCAGTCCCCTGAGATGTGGCTCCAAATCTCACATGACCCCTAGACTTAGATGTCTGCCTGCAGCCTGGGGCTGTAGACTCAGTCTGCTCCGATGACAGCACCGTGAGATACCTTCCTGGGTGCTCCCCAGGGCACTTGGGGTGGGGGGTCTGAACATACATTTCAGAGCCAGCCCCCCACCCCAGGAGGTTCTGGGGAGTGAACCCAGGGCCCTCTCTGCCTGACCCACGGTGCTCTCGAGTTTCTTCTTCTTTTTTTTTTTTTCGAGTTTCTTCTGATCAGTGCTGATGAGGTAGGGACTGGCCTCTTTCTCTCCTCTCCCGCTGACATGCCTCACACTCCACCCGGGCCCCCAAAGAGATGTGTTCCTCTCTTGCATCTTATCAGACAAGGACTGCCCCCCTCCCCGCCCCCTCCCCAATCGTCCTCCTCTGGGCTCGTATTCGCATGATGGCTTCCAGGAAAGCTGATTTATGAGGAAGAGAAATAAAGTGAAGAGCAAGCAGGAACTGGGTAAACAAAAGAAATTGGCAAACTCAATAGTTTTCCTGTTCTTCCCCAAATGAATTTTCAATGTGAGTTATTATTTTGTTTGAAGCACTGAATTCTCAGAACACTATGTGTGACTTTGTGCTAGCAAAGTAAAAAAAAAAAAATTGCCAATCAAAATCAAACCCAAGCAATTTAGAAATCACTTGCCACTCATCTGTGCCCCTTACCTCCTTTGGTAAGCATGTTAGAGTTGGCAATGTTTCCAATGTTTTTATTTTATTTCTTTGGCTGTGTATTGCAACTGCTAAAGCCATTTGGAGTAGATTTCATGAGCCCCACCTTGTTTCTAAAAAACATGATATAAAAATGTGAACATAGAATAAACACAAAGCCCTTAGTGACACTCAAGAGCCTACAGCTAAGTCTGCAAAGGGCATCTGCATGGCTTCTTCCCAGACGTTTGAGATGTCCCAGAGAAAGCAGGACTTCCATTATTTTCCCGATTTAGCTCCTGGTTTGCTTCATACAGTGACACCCTACTTTTCCTGACTCTCTTCAACCGCGTTTTCCCATAAAAGACATGTATATACATAGACACAGTATTTAAAATGAATGTATGAATAATAGATCCAAAAAGACTTCCAGCAATGAAAAGACATGGTATACACATCTCCAGTGTCATATTGTTTAGAAGGTCTTTTAAATATCGTAAATATTACTCCTAACTATAGGGAAATAAAGAACAATAAGGGAACAACAGATAGCTCTTTAAAAATTGAATTTTTGGGAAAACAAATCCAAGTAAAATTTTTGCTATTTTTCTGCAATTTCAACGAGGCTCACGTCTAACATGTTACATTATTCCCCTGCCTCTTAATCTGGAAGCCATGTTCTGTCATTATCGATTACTTTAGTGCATATGTGTATTCCTTAAGCTTGTGCTAGAACCACCCAGTATTTCCTTAGGGACTTAATGAAATTGCAGATCAGCCAAAACAGGGCAAAAAAAAAAAAAAAAAAAAAGAAAGAAAGAAAAAAACTGGAAAGAGGACATGTCTATGGTTCAGAAACTCATCTTTGCTTATACATGCATTTTAATGCCCAGTGCCCATATGGTTATGATAGAAAAAAATAAGAAATCTGTAGGTTAGCGTTGAACTGGCCAATTAATTGTTTTAACTTCCCACCAAAGGGCCATCTGATATTTGAAAATAAACACAATACTTTAGCTTTTCATTTTTCTTTGAATTACAGGAAAAAAGCCCTACTTCAAAAAACATTTTCAAAGGTCTCATTACAGTTTTGAATCCAGTAGAAATTATACTCTCTCCTTTTGACATCTTGTAATAAATAAAACTGTTAATATTTTGATTTTAGACAAATTTCTCTTTTGCTCTCAGTGGCTAACGGTTACAAAAAGAGACAATGCTACATTAGTTACAGCAATTTAGTTTGGGGACACCAGCAGAAACACATAAAATCCATTAGTGGAGCTAAACAGCTATATCCAATTCTAATAAAAAGGCTAAATACAATTTATAAAGCGAGTCTTAAAACTTCCGTGAACACAGAAAATAGTCAAGATGATCTTCTGAGTAACCAAAGCAACAATCCCCATTGTATTGAAGCCAAAGTGTTTGTTTGAAAATACTGTAACATAATGTGTTAGCAGTTAAAAACTTTCTCATTGCCAAATGAATATAAATTGGGGAGACGCTCTCGCAGATTATCCTCTCGGTCCATTACATCATGGTTCCTGCCTCTGGTACTGTTCCATGCTTCAGAAGAGGCAAAAACAACAAGACTTATAAGGAAAACTGTAATAAATCTGCAGCTCTTAGGATCAATCATGCAATGTTAGCACTGGGAAAAAACATTCATATTTGTTTCCCATAGGAATTGTATGCCTTTGATGTTGAGATCTTAGGAAATGTATGTTCATCCCATAGGAAACCAAAGATCGCAGATGGACTATACACATTCTAATGTCATTTTTTTAAAACACTTGGTCTGATAATTTCTTAAAGAGCATTTCTAGAGCATTTCCTAAAAGAATGACGCTGATCCTAGAAACCTTCTTCTTTCTGTGAATTATTTTCCATCTGCAAAGTGCTTGAGAAGAAAACTGTGAAGGTATGGGTTGGATTCTTATAGAGGAATTATTATAAATGAGGAGCACTGAATATTTGGAAAATAAGAAAATGAAATAAATTTGAACACAGTGTAAAAATCCATTATCTGATGCCACATTTCTTATTTGGAACTCCCCTGCAGGAAAAATCCCTTTTGCAAATAGACAAATCTTCACGTATTCTTTTCGAATATAACACATCCCTGAGGGGTCAGCTCAGAGGGGTCAGCCAGGTAGGAGCTCTTCTTAACAGGGATAGGTTAATACTCTCTGCACATAGATAATGTGCATAAAATGTCAGCTCGGGGCTCAGCACATAGGTGTATTTTTAAATGCCAGAACTCTCCTGCCCAGGGGCCTCTTCATAGGCCAGGACTCGCTGGTTATTAATCCTCCTCACTCTGCACACAGATTTCCTTACAAAAGAACTGGAGAATAGCAATGGGAGGCCTAATATCGGGCCCCTAATTCACCAGACCCTGTCCAAAGTCCAACATGAGGATTGTAGTCCACAGTAAGATTAAATGCAGATCAATTGGGGAGATTTAAATCTGGACATCATCTAATCTGATTTCCTCCTTTCTGAAGGTGGGGCCCTTTGCATATCCACTCTGTACTCCGTACTCAGTGGCAGGACAGAAGAAGGTTTAATTACAACCCGTTTGTTGAATGAAGAAAATGAGGTAACTGGCCTGTTTAGTGGCTGTGCAGTTGCTATATCTCTGATTTCCTGTGGTTTCTGCACTGTACCATGCTTACCAAGGAAAGGATGGCTCCAGAAACTATCACAACATGGGCAGACTGAGGTACCACTCATGTGTGAATTTACAGAGGTCTCTGGCTGATGCTTCAAGTCCCTTTAATGGACACAAAGCCTTCATTCAACAATTAAAGATAAATAAAGGGCATGTGCTGATGTACTTTTATTTCAACCGGCTCCTTGTTTACTCTGGAGTCTTGCAGTACGTGTGGTCACCCAACTGGAAGAACAATGGTGAATGTCTAGAGTACACTGACAAATCTAAAAAGGCCATGCGTGAGCTCTGTTGCATCCTCTGGTTCTTCCAGCTTTGCCAGCCCAGGTCCTGCCCCATCCATAGCTTGTGGTCCCTTGTCACATTTCACGGAAGGAACCAGAGCATCCAAGGTGTAGGAAGCAAAGAACCCAGGGGGGCCCCATCCAAGTGAGTGCTAAGGGGATCTTACAAATAAAAGAAATGAGAACTAGCTATTATATGGTTTAACAGAGATTATAAGGTTTTTTTTTTTTTTTTTTGAGCAAGAGAGAGAGAGAGCGTATGCATGTGCGAATGGGGAAGGAAGGGGTGGAGGGAGGGGGAGAGAGAAAATCTTAATCTTAAGAGAGAGAATCTGCTCTGGGCGTGGAGCCTGACAATGTGGGCTGGATCTCACCACCCTGAGATCATGACCTGAGCCGAAATCAAGAGTTGGATGCTTAAACAACTGAGCCACCCAGATGCCCCGAGATTATAATTTTCGATAAATAATTTGGCAAAGTGTCATTTTTCTGAATCAAAGGGCTTCTAAAATATATGTTTTATTTCTAAAAATAACTCTACAGAGTAGAGCAGAAAGAGAACTACACAAACCATTGGCACACAAGTTACTGTCACATGACATATGGTTTGGGATCTGCCATGCTACTTTTAACTGATTCAAGATATATATATATATATAATTATTACTATATATATATATATAATTACAAAATCATTTTCCTACTCCAGTGACAAGATGAATGTGGTTTAGTATCATCAAATGCATCCATAGGACCTGTCTCCAGTCAGCCAGTTATCTACACCTGAGAAGACCTTTGAAGACATTTTTTTTTGGTGGAAAGTTCTAGAAATATTGGTAGAATCCACAACAAAGGATGTGCTGCTCTCTGGAGGAAATGAAAAAGATGTTTTACTGCTCTAGCTGTTGGTACCTCTGATCTCCAATTGAGGGCACACACGGCCATAACTCTGGTTATGAATCAATTAGCACTGACACTGGCTAGCTTTATTGCTGCTTCCATGGACCACGGTGACTCAGACACTCTGAAAGCATTTGAGCTACATTAACTTGCACTGCATCCAGTAATAATACAAAGCCAGAGGTTTGTAATCAAAACCTTCATTGAGAAATACATTTGGTTTCATGGGTTTATAATGCCCTGAAATGCCTCTAGGAACTTACCCTTCCTTTATTTGGCTTGTAGGTATGTGCTTTGTGGGCAGTTACACAATCAGTATGAGCTAAAACAATAATAAACACACAAGCAAGCAAAGAGAAAAAAAAAAAGACTGTGCTACATATTGTCGATGAGAGCAGTGTTGGACAATGCAAGTATATAATATTTCTAATTGTTGACCTATCACTTTTCTTTCTTATTCTACAGGATAACTAGATTAAGAATCAGTGCCACTTGTAGGATATCAGTCTAATAAAAAGCTGCAGTTGTTTGGCTGTCCCCCTTATTGTGTGTGAGGGGCTGTGGGAAACATGTAGTGCTTTAGTGTTTGTTAGCCGAAGGATGAAACTCTCTACTAGCTGGGAGCAGTGACCAGACTTTCCAGAGAATGAAGGCAATGGTTCCGAGGAGCGGGCCTGGCCATGCCCAATGCCAGAACTCTCGCAGTGGCCACCAGTCATCCAGTAAGTAACGTGTCCACTCTTTCATTTGGCAGACATTTGCCAAGTAGGGCGACGTTAGCCCGTGTGGGGCATATGGACGGGTGATGAGTGTATCCTCAAGGGAAGTGTAAAATGCACAGAAATAATGAGAGCACAAGAATCAATGAAAAGATCCTCTTGTAGTACATGCAGTTCTGTAAGAACTTAAAGGATGGAAAATTTACAGTTGAGGAGAATCTTCCAAAAGTTGTATCCTGTGAGCTGGAGCTTAGACCTTCCCGGCAGGCAAAGGTGTGGAGGAGGAAGAGGGAGAGCTGGGGGAATGCCGAGCCCAGGCGGAAAGCTGGGGGCTAGCGGCGGGGTCCTCCTGGGACTCGGACCCAACTGAGGGCACAGTTGGTAGCGGGAAACGTTGGTGAAGAGAAGGTTATGGAAGCTCAAGGAGTTTGGGCTTCATTCAGGAAGCGGTAGGAGCAGAGATGTGACCTCATCAGAGCAGTGTGGTAGGAAGATGATTCTGCTAGGGTGCAGCAGGATGATTTGGACCCAGGAGAGGTGTCAGTTAGCCGAGTCCAGCTGAGACCCAGGATGAGGCACAGGCAGCGAGTTGGGGTGCAGTTAAGAACAATTCCAGAAGGCCCTATTGCAGGCCTTGCTGCCTCTACCTGTGCCCCATCCTGGCCACCCAAAACATCCCCCCCCCCCCCGATCTGGCCTCTTCACATTCCCATCAGTCAACTCATAAAACGTAGCCATATTTAACCTTTCTTCTTCCAAACTTCCTGGGCCTGAAGCCACATCACCCAGCTGGTCACACAAGGCCCCTGGCCCACAGTCTCCCCAGCCTCCCACCTTGCCCTCCAGCCTGACCCTGGGCTCCACTGGCTTTCTTCTGTTTTCCCCATCATGAGTCTGGCTCTAGGAAGCTCATTCAAGCCCTGGCTCCTACTCTCCCCGCCTCCCTCCCCCCATTACCCGGAAGAGGCCTATTTGATCTTCAGGAAGATGCTGCAGATAAGCAATGTGTGCCCCAGAATCAGTTAATTCAGGAGCCGAGCAGACTTAAAACCTTGGGGCAAGAGTGGCTACCCTGGTGACCCACATTTCTGAGCTTTGCTCATGATGATAAAAGCTTTGTTGACAAACCCATTCAGAGGCACCCCCCACTGCACCAAGATAGAGCTAGGCCCCAGCCTCTGGCTGAAGGGTCTGTGAGATGCTTTGGGGTACTTAGCTGAAGGAGTTCGCAGAGCCTTGGAGCGCTCAGAATAGAACAGTGTCAATGAGCTCACAGAACGTTTCATTTTGTTTAGTCACCCAAGGCATCATAATAACAAAAGCCTTCTTCAACTTCCAATTTGATTGAATTTTTACCCTGAAAAGGCATATATTTTTTATTGTGCACTTGAGTGAATCCCACTATTTCTGAAGAAGCTTGTAGAGTAATAGAAAAAGCAGAGCCTTTGGGGCCTGACAAATTGAGATTGGGATGCTTGACAACACTCCCCCTGACCCCAGGCCCTGCTCCTCCTGCACCGATAACCTTCTCTTCTGAACACTTGGTTCATCAGGCCTCCTTGGTTAGGTGGGCCTCCTCCTTGGAGAGGGGGTAGCAAGGATTTCATGAGATGCTCTGAGGTGACTGGCGTCCTGGGACACATACGCTGTGATCTTGATAAATGGAAAGGACTATTGGCATTATAATGAATACCACCACCATCATTGTCATCACATTTCCAGGTTAAAATTAATTAAATAAACCAAACTTAACATTAGTGCATTTTCAAAAGCAGAGAGTATCTTAAAATCTTCCCATGCTTCCAAGAATTACAGTTTCAAAATGGTCTTTTTTTAAAGCAGTTTCAAAAGTACCTGGTCATCACCATTTTGCTAGAATGAAACTGACACATGCACAAATTCTGGTTCTACCTAATCCATCATTTTTTAAAAAAATTATGGAGCTCCTTGGACACTGTTCCTCGGCAGGCGCCCGAAGTTTCTCTTGCCATCATCATCACAGAAGACGTTTGCCACCCACCGTGCCAGTGGCCGTCCATGAGGCCCTTGGGCAAGGGAAAGCCGTGACAACCAAAATAGACACCTAGCTCCCAGCTGGTGGCGGACTTATCATCAGAAGCAGACAATACGGCAGCAATCACACTCAGAAGAGAACCAAGAGACACTGCAAGTGCGAGTGTCTAAACACGAAAATTGTTTTCCTCTCAAATGCAGGTCCCAGATAAAATGGAACACAGGCAACAAGAATCCTTCAGGCACTGTCTGCATCCCCAAGGGTGCCGAGAGGCAGCACCGCCCTGCAGAGCTGCGCTTGTGTTTCCCAGACACCTGCTTGGTGACTGCCGGCTTCCTGGAACTGTGCTCCCACCCACAGCCACAGTCGGGAGAGAGGGCGAGGGAGGAGCCAAGCACCCGCGTTACAGGTGGGAGAAGGGACACAGGAGTCAGGTGCATCAGATGGCAAACGCCCGCCAGGTTAGCGCCCACTTGATGCCTTCAAAATGGTGGGCTTCCTTAGTGGAATATTTTAGAAAAAAAACAAAAAGGCTTTGCTGTTAGAAGCATTTAACATCTGCAAAGTACCGGAGCGCCAGTAAGTCATATAAGACCCTCAAGTAGCTCGGAGTCAGACAGGTAAGAAAGGAAAAGGTGAGAATAGCTTTACAATGTGCTCCATAAAAAGTGCCCAGTGCAGTGAATCCATGACACAAATGATTACAGGCATTCAAAAAGAATAAATGCAAATGAAAAATAAAATATTCTAGAAAAGGAATTTCTCATAGCATGAAAACACCTTAATAAAAAAAAAAGTATCCCCTTAACATGAGGATGACTCTAGGTTACCAGGGATTTATCAGACATTTTCTATTTAATGGGGCCATGAAAATGCTTTTTGAAATGTTTCGCTATGTATGGTTAGAGGCATTTTCTCCTCTTCTTGCATTTGTATTTTGTTTTCTCTATGCTCATGCTTGGCGTGCACGCTTGTGGGTACACACACACACACACACACACACACACACACACACAAAATCATTCCTCAGGGCTTTTCAACCATTGTGAGTTTGTAAGAGCTAAAAAACGGAATAAAGTCTAGTGTCTCTGAAGAGCTACTGAAATCAAAACATGTCCTGACATACATTCTTACCCAATTTATCCCAGTTAGAACTGCAGAAAGTATCTAGGAAGAAAAACTAATAAAAAGTGCCCACAGTTAACTATCTCTTGTTAGAATTCTATTTTCCCCCAGCAGTACATTAAAATGGTCTGTTCAGATTGATAGCTTCAACATTCAATGAGTATTAAAATAAGCCAAACCAAGTCTGCATACCAATGCCAGGGAGCAGCTCCTGCCGCCAATTAAAAGCGACATTTCAGTGAAACCAGTGACTCCCGAGCTTGACACTGGAGAGAGGTCTTATTTATTTCTTTACGTTTTGGGTTCAGTTTCAATGACAGTCATAGTATCACACATTTTGTTCATTAGCATAGATGAGGTTTAAGGTTATAAAAGCTGTGGAAAGAATCATCCTTAATTGTGTGGGCAGTTCTTTTTGGATTTATTTTAGAAGTGATATTAAAATGGTGCATAAGTGCATCCCAGCATACACAGGCACCTGTTGATTACAGGCAATCTGAGCTGCTAACACAACTTTCCCTTTCAAACACACAATGCATCTATCTCTTCTTTAAAATGCCAACCACTGTAGCTAGCCTATAAATTCTATGACCTACAGTTTTATTTCATCTGGAAAAAATAGAATAAAATACTTCTCTTTGAAATTCAGGATTCCACCCCCCCCCCCGATTCCCTCTTTTTTGTGAGCTGATGAGTGTCAGCAGAACTCTCCTTACTTTTCCAGAGGCCACCAAGTCCTTCCCACAATCAAGGGGTCTCAGGAGGACGTCAACGAATTCCTGGTCCTCATGGAACAGCTACATACATGTCACCTGCCACATCCAGTGGGAGAGATGCCTAAGACTTTGCCTTGTGCCATGGGCTGATGGAAAAGAAGAGGGAGGCTGGCCTGCCCCACATTCCCCTCTCCTGGGCAGCCACGGAGGTCTTGCGGGGAACGCTTAGGAGGCGGGTCACCTGGGGGAAGCACCCACGTGAAGGCTTTAACTGCTGGGGACAGCAAGAGTCCCTCTTTGGTCACATGATGGGTCTGTCTCCACCTCCAAGGCCAGTCATCTCAACTGGGAAAAAGATAGCCTTCTTCACAGGCTTCAGCCACAGATCAGAAGGAGCGCACACTGAGCAGTGCCGTGGGCCGAGCAGAGAACCACATGCAATGTATGGTTGGTGCCCAGCAGGTCCAGGATGTGCGCGCAGCCCTGCACCTGCTCATCCTTCTGGCGATGTCCTGCGGCTCCAGCTGCCCTACCCTAAGTCTTCTGCACCGACATCAGCCCTGACAATTTTTCCGGGAGGTCGATGAACTTAATGAGGCTTTTATAGGAGTGAAGGGTGGGGTACATTGTATGCATCTGTGTTGTTTGTTTATTCGTTTATTTCTTGATTCTTGCCCTATGCGCTGTGAAGTTCGCCTGTCAATCTCTGCTTTCTACAGAGGGTTGACAGGAGTGACTGGGGCCAAACCAGGGGGTGAAGCCCATCATGAGGATATGGCATGCTGGCTACCTCCCACACCAATTTAGTTAATAACAGCAATGTCCTGCTGCTATTTTTGCTAACATGCATTGAACATCAGTCACATTCCAGGTGCTGGGTTTATCACTTAATTCTTAAAACAACCTTGAATGTCAACCCCTAAACTTGGTTGATTTAGGTAATATCATTGAGATCAGATCGGCATCCTTTGTTATTTGAAATTAGCGATCCATAATACAGGAACCAATATTTTTCGATCATGTGTTTCTCTCACTCTCTGAATTCATGAAACCAACTCAGGAGACAAATGAATCTGGAGAGCAAAGGATACTTATATTATTAATCTTATTTTACATGAGGAATCAATCTAGCATATGGAGAAGTTGAATACATGGTCCTAAGTCACAGAGCCACTGATTAGAATTGAAATTCAAACAAAGGACAATGTGTGCCTTTGGTACATTAGTACCTAGGCTCTTAACCACAGTTAATATAATCTATATGCTGATTTAAACCAGCAGTTGGCAATTTTTTTTTTAAGATTTTATTTATTTATTTGAGAGAGAGAATGAGAGATAGAGAGCACGAGAGAGAAGAGGGTCAAAGGGAGAAGCAGACTCCCCGCCAAGCAGGGAGCCCGATGCGGGACTCGATCCCGGGACTCCAGGATCATGACCTGAGCCGAAGGCAGTCGCTTAACCAACTGAGCCACCCAGGTGCCCGGCAATTTTTTTTTTCCTGGAAAGCCCAGATAGCAAGTATTTTAGGCTTTGTGTGGTATGGGTCTCTGGTGTAAGAACTCAGCTCTGTCACTACATTGTGAAGGCAGCCATAGACAATCCATAAACCAAAGCATCTGACTATTTTCCAGTAAGCTTGACTTACAAAACCAGGAGTTGACTGCACCCCTGACTTGGACTTTCAAATCATCCATATTCTCCTAATAAAAAACAAACATGAAATCATAATGCTGCTGCTGATCTTTTCATTCGGTCCAGGTTAGTCTGTATGAACTAACCCTTATGATCATCTGCGCAGTACTCGGTGATCTGACCCCCCCCCCCCCCAGAGGCACAAAAAGATAAAACTGCTTGCCCAGGCTACACAGCCAGGAAGCAGCAGGGCCATGATCTGGACCCGGGCAACTCTGCTCCTGAAAGAGCCGTGTCCTTAGCAGCCATGTGATCCTGCTCCCCAAGGACCGCTACTGCATATGCCAGAGCTCGCAGCCCCGGCTGCACTTGAGGTCCCCTAGAGAACTGTTAACAAACATGGATGCTGTTAAGGGCTGAATTGTTCCCCCAAGTTCACATGTTGAATTCCTCATCCCCAGGACCTCAGAATACGACTGTATTCGAAGAGAAGGTCTTTAAGGAGATGTCGAAGGAAACAGATGCCATTAGGGTGGGCCCTAATCCAATGTGGCTGGGTCCCTATAAGAAAAGGTCAAGACACAGACACACACAAAGGGAAGCCCACGTGAAGCCACATGGAGAACACCGCCAGCCACAAGCCAAGGTGAGAGGCCTCAGAAGGAACCAACTGTGCCGACACCTTGACCTCAGACTCCAGGCTCCAGAACTGTGAGATGGTAAATGTTGTAGCCCCCAGTGCGTGGTACTTGGCGTGACAGCCTAGCAAACTAATACAGATGCCAAGACCCTCTCACATCAATCCACTTAGAATCTCTGGGGTGGGACTGCGACGCCCTTATTTTTTTTAAAGCTCCCCAGGTGGTTTCTCATACATGGTGGAGGTTATTGATCATGAGGGATCCATGCCAAGATGCTTGTGTGGTTTGGTGAGATTCTCTGAGGCTCGTGTACGTCCCTCCCAGGCACCGGCCTTCTTGGGGACAAGGGCCTGTCAGATTCCCTCTGGAAATCTCCCCATGAGGGCTTCACTGGACCAAGTTTTCTTTGAGGATTTTGCCAAATTCCCTTCTTCACTGGAGTTTTCTCATCAGTAAGATCAGTAATAATTTCCAATATGAAAACAAGTGAACGTGATTTATAAAACAAACGAACATAGGATCTGTGAATTTTTCCAGCAGTAGAACTCTGCCTTTACTTAGTAATGATAGTAGGTATGATTAGTAACTGCCAAAACTTTATCCATTAATCCCCATGCTTAAATTTATGGCGTTTGGGTAAAACTGCAGCTTGCTCATTTGATCTCACAGCTTTACCTGATATGAAATTAGGAAAAAAAAAGTTTCACTTTCATTTTTTATTCACCTTGAAATAATGAAAGTCAAAATAAGTCCAGTTGTCTGGAAAATGTGTCTGTTTCTAAATTTTCAATAAGCCATTTAAAGTTTTGCAGATCATTAAGTGTTCCCCTCTATAAAACCTATGGTTCCTCATTTAAATTTCTATTCCAGCTTTCACTGTCCAAACAATATTATGTTAATTTGCTATAATAGAAATTAAAACTAGAATATGTATTTCAGGAAATGGAAAGGTTTGAGAAACATTTTGGAACAAAATCACACACACTGACACACACACACACACGCATATACTCAGAGGAGTTAATGTAGTTGGTCTCCTTTGTTTTCTGATTGCCAAACAAGTTTCTCTGCTGAGCATATTGTGAATATGTGTCCTTATGGTTCTAGTTTATCATAGAGTATTTTTATCTTTCTTCCAATTGAGGATGTTGTTCCTAAAAATACAACGTTCCAAAGAGTCTACTTCAATTCCTGCCGTATTCCTTTTAGTGACATCGAGTCCTTACGACATCTGCTAAAAGTCAGGTGCATTAAACTAACAGCATAATAGGGCTGGGATCTGTGGAAATTTATCAACCAAATTAACATTATTGACTTTTAAACAGACACTGTACAGAGTTGCACAGATTATCACGAGGATTTTGTGAAAGCTCCATCCTACTGTGGAAGGGAAGAATGTGCAGATCCGAAGTGTTCCTGGTGGAATGAAGTAGCAAAGCATAGTTAAATAGTCTGAGACACCATGAGGCCCAGGAGCATCCCTCTCCCCTCTGGCCAGAGGAATCGTCAAAGGAAGAAAAGTGCTTTTTCCCACTTGAGAGGCGGCATTGTTTCCTGAAACTGCCCTAATCCAATCACAGAGCTCCCTCTGTGAGCCAGTCTGGTCGAAAGTGTCCTTCCTCTGTGTGCCAGTCTGGTCGAAAGAATCACTTCACTTGATGTTTTGCACCTGGGACTAAGTAAGATACAGGTGGAGCAGGGAGCTGCTCCCAGGGCATGAGGTGGGTGGGGGGGGCTGTTGGTCCAGAATCTCTTTTGTCAGATGAATAAAAACAACGATGGCCTAACGCTGGGTGCTGAAAATGTGTACAATGGGCTGGAGAACTCTAGAAAAGCACACACTGCTGAGAACAGAGTGGAGTTACGGATGCCTCTGACCTGGCAATGTGGCATGAGGTAGGTCAGCACAGCCCCTTACCAGCTGTTGACCTTTAGGTTTGGATGAGTTGGAGAGAGAGTAGCCAGACACCTCTGCAAGCTTCCAAGGGAGTGAGTTCCATCTGTAGATTGTGTCTTTGAAGGCCTAGAGCACGGCGGCGGGCTGACTTGGACCCATCGATAGGGGGATGTGGTATTAGCCCATATTTCTATCATGTGCAACGCTAAGCGCCTTACCTGGAACAGCTCATTGCATCCTTACAACACCATGGGTTGCTACATGGCTGCCCCCATTGTACAGATAAGGACGTGCATCCTTAGCTAAGTTACGTGAATTTTGCAGGTTGAACAGCTAGGGAGCACTACAGAGGAGGCTGGAAAGCAGGGATTCTGTCTCCATGTCCTAACCAGTCCCGAATACTCCTAACTTCTGGCCTATTAAACATCTTGGGAGAGACAGGGGGATTCAAGGGGAAATAGGGATCATTTGGAACTCAGGATGGAGGAGACTGAGGCTCGCTCGTGCCTTTGGGGTCTGGCCTTTCCTGGAGAGAAGAGGTTTGGCATTTACCTGGAGGGCATCCATCTGGGACCTAATAAACAGACGCTTTCTATCACAGACTTTCCTCAGCACTACCAGGCCTCAGCCAGGCAATGAGAACTCAGAAAAGTCAAATTTATAAATGGTAGTAATTTCTCTTTTACAATTCTTTCTCCTAGTTCAAACAAAGGAAGAGCTAAGGGTCTGCTAAGTGGCTGGCATTGCCCTAAAATGTTCATATGCCCATATCCCCAGAGCTATGCTGTGGTGTTTGCATCTCATCCCCGATGCAGCTGAGAAGAAGCTGAGGCCAGGTCAAAAGCTGTTTGGTGGTGCAGATGGCACTTTTTTGAGGCCACAACAAAAAAGGCACAATACACAGCAGTTGAAAGAGACCTTGAAAATCATCTCATCTGACCTCATTTTCAATGGAGGCCAGCAAGGCTGGTGGTAGCTGATAACGTATCAAACCCAACCTCCTAACGGTGGAGCAGAAAAGAGAAATCGGTTTTCTGATTCCTACTCCAGAGCCCTTTTCCTTAGGCTGGGGCAAATAAGATGCAAAAGAGCCATCAACCAGGAAAATTAAAAGCCAAAGAGAAATCATTTTGGAATATAGTAGAATCGCATCCTTCCATAACTGACTATAATCAAAGAACAGGTAGACTCCTGTTTAAAAGAATACTGTTAGAACATCTGGTCTTATAAAATGAAGCTATTTACGTGTGCTGACAGATGGTCCACAGTGAAAATGCTTTGCTAGTCTGATTACAACAAACTCTAATAAACCCAAATCCTCTGTCAGGTGTCTTCCTTGGCCCCTGCTCATTCGGGAGGCAATTTCTATTATGAAGACAGTGGTGTGTAGGCACTTGTCAATAATTTGCCATATAACTCTCCCAGTGCAATCCAGGGCATTTCATTTTCACGAATAACAAGTTTGACGCAAAGTTGTTGGTTTGGTCCGGTTGTGTTGCTTTTTTTCACAAAGGAGGGCCCAACAGGAGAAAGGCTGAAAGCTGCACAGTGACAATGGGGCCATCCCAAGTTGCCAACTGGGGCAGGGGCAGGGTAAATGAAGGTTAAATTGCTGGGTGATCAGTGGTAAGGACTAACTATAAAACACTGCCCTGGAAATGCTCTATTTATTTATTTAGTTTTTTTTTTTTTGGAAATGCTCTATTTAAACAGAAAATAAATATGGTGATGCCTTCTTATATCTCATCAAACGTATGCAGGAGAAAGCCTCCTTGTCTGAGCTTTGTACATGCGCACAAAGGGCTCAATGTGCAGAGACATGCCTCTGGGCTCCCAGATGCCCATCAAGGGCCTGTGCCTCGGGGGGCTGCCCTTGCCCTCCCCACCATGCTCTGTTAGTGCTCCTGCCCGTTTGCCCTTGGGAAGCCCAGTGCTCTGTCGCTGATCTTCCAGGCCCTGCAGGCAGGTGCCCCGTGAGGGCCGCAGAACACAGGGTCTGACGGGCGAAAACGGAGCATGTGAAGTGAGGCACAGGGCTGAGGACTATGGGCATCCATGTAACTCGCCCATGTGGACACGGGACAGCCCAACGCAGAGATCCTCCCTCTGCCCGCTGTCCAACCACAGCTTCCACGGATGGTGGGCCATCTCGGCCACCTAGCCCTAGGAAGCTGGGAACAGTGGCTAGCAGGGGCGAGGCAGGGACAGGAGGGGCAGGTGAGGCTCTCACCCCACGTCTCGCAAGGTGGCTGTCCACTCTGAGACAAATGGGCCAGCCCTCCCCGAGCAGACGATTCTTGTCCTCCGAGATGCCCACGGCTGCTGCCGGTGAACACGGCTTCTGTGAGCGCTGATGCGTGCGGCTGACAAGAATGGAGTGCGTCCCTCCGTGGACCAGATAGAACATCCCTTTTACACAGCATTCTTCCTGACTTCAGTGCCCGCAGTGAAGAAGCGCTTCTCCCTCACCTGGAATGCCCGGGTGAGTCATGGCACTGGTAAAGGGCCAAAGAGCCACGTCGGGACTAAGAAGGGAGTTTGTTGGGACCGCGGCCTAAAAGCTCTGAATCCACGAGGGGAGTTGTAAAGCCTCAGCCCAGCACTGGAAGGGCACAGTGATGATGGGACCAACGTCAAGGATGGTACAGACACTTGAGACCAACTGTCTGAGCATTAATTTAAATGAAGTCTTGCAGAAAAATAATGCCTGTGGCTCAAAGTGCCACGCCGTCACTCATAAAGTGACTGCTCAGAATTCCTGGGCCACTGACCGAGCACTAAGCACCCCCAGTGGGCTGACGGAGCACAGCTTCATAAAGGGACTGACTTAACATAATAAAATTAAAAAAAAAAAAAAGGAAGCTTAAAGTAAACTTTTGTTGATGGAGGAGGTAAGATGCTAGGAAAAACCACCCAATCAGGCTAAAATTGGAAGCAACTCAACAGATAATTTCCAGTTTCTTTTTAAAGTTATTCATTCATGTGCGAAATGCTTCCGAGGCTCTCTCCACCTTGCCCGCACCCTGCCCGCACCCTGCCCCCGGCACCCTGCCCCCAGCACCCTGCCCCTGTGCAGGCTGCTGACGCACCTGCTACAGCTCCGAAGCGCATTAATACCAAGGCAGGGAGGAGGTTACGTAATCGGGGTCCATTTCATTACCATAAATTAATGTCAAATGGCTGCAATACATTTTCTCTGATTAAACTGTCAAGGGCAAAATCAAGTAAGAATGATTTCTTATTCCCGTGGCAAAAAGAAAAAAAAAAGAAGAAAAGAAAAAGTAATGAAAATATCTACATAATATTATGTCCACAGGTCCCCAACTGCTAACCTAGAAAAAAATAAAACAAAAAGTCCGGCAATGTATAAGCAGATAAATATCTCATTGTAAGCTGTCTCACAAATTGTCTTTCACATGGTTTTAGAGACCTTGCATTTTTCCCCCTCCATGCCCAGCACTGCTATCAGCTCTATAGAACCACTTGGAGTTACCCCTTTAGGGACTAGAGCTCACCTGGGGGTGAAGACTAAGAACAGGCTTCATTTTTTTCTTTTCCCAAAAAAAAAAAAAATACAAGACAGACATTAGGGTATGTGAAAAGGCCAGTCCTAGAATTTGCCCCCCGTCTATTTGGCAGACTGCGTTTCAACTTTCCTTATTTTCCAGTAAATATCTGTTGACCTAGAAACAAAATGTGGGGGGCTTGGTGGGCTCCTGCTACGAGGTCTCCCAACAAAATGGCAGTCGAAGTAGAGTTGGTTTTATCTACACTCTTAAAGCTTTTTTTTTTTCATGTCTGCATGTATTTTTCTATCCCCTTCCTGGGCCAAGGTATTTTTTGTCAGTCTGAGGGTAAAGGATGCCCACCACGACATGGTAATGAAGCTGTGCTTTGTAGCTTGTAGTCTTCTTCAGACTCACCTCTGATTTCTATAACAGCCGTCTGCATCCAGACAGGTACTATTTATTCCCATCTGATAAATGAGACAAGGGCTCAGGGAGAGTCACTTGTCCCAAAAGCCACACGTGAGAAAGTCCTGGAATTTGGCCTTGAAATCTGGTCTCCAAATTTAGAGCCCCTTCTAGTTTATGCTGCAGTCAAACCTTTTTGACTTTAAATAATCGAGGAACGAGTATATTTACATCTGGAGAAGAAATTTTTGAAGATGAAGAAGAAACAAAAACTAGTTTCCTACTCTGGGGATGATAATGACAACTGGTGTGTGCCTCTGTGTGTGTGTTTCCGTGTGTCTGTGTGTATGTGTTTATGCACGTGTGTCTATGTGCTGTGTGTGTGTGTGTGTGTGCGCGCGTGCATGGGTGCGCCCTCTTTCCTGGCTTCCCCTTTCCCCGTGGAGGGTCACAAGGAAGCGTCTGGCCTTTGTGCCACCCGCCACCCCCTTTCCCCCCGGGCAGGAGGGGATTACTGCTGAGATGTTTGGAAGCAGGGGCTGGCCCAGACTGCCCAGGCCCATCTCCTTTCGCGGCTTTGGTCGCTAGGACTAGATGCTACCTGATCTGCACCTCCATGAAATACAGGAGAGGGACAGGTCTCCTGTGTAGAGGAGCTGAGAGGGGTTCAGTATCAGTCACCGCTTGTTCTGCATCGACACCACATTTGCCATCGGTGTTTTTCTCAGTGACAAGCCACTCTGTCTGGCTCAGTCCAGAACCCAGGCCGGGAGGAGGGCACAGCAACTGGTGTTTTGCACAAGGTACGATGCCTACACCGCCCCCCCCCCCCCCCCCCCAGCAAATCATGCTCTGCAGGTGACTGCAGACTCTGCTACTCTGGCAACTCCAGAGGCAGATTCTGGCCAAGTTCTTTGTCAGATGGATTGGGCTACCCTGCTATTTCATTTGAAACTGCTGGAAAGCCCCTAGGGGCTTTTATTCCTCGGAGAAGCAGAGCTCTTAGCGGCTACTGGGGACCACAGTGCCTTGTGCTTAGGCTAACCATTACGTTCGGTATTTTATTCTTCTTTTTGCACTTCTCATTTATTTCCTACCACTTCATCCTTTTTCCCATTAAAATTATGCAAAAGCCTTACTCTCTTCATTCCCATGAAAATACATTTTGTTCTCTTCCACCATCATTTTGCTGATTGTGGTTTTAGTCCTAAAATCAGTGAGACTTGTTTCACATAATGAAAGAAGCCATTATACATCGCAAAAACTCGCTTTTCGTTAGCTTCTAAAACATACATAGAATAAATCGAAAATCCCCAAACTTTATGAAGCATTTCAGTTTTGTGGGGACTTGGAAGCACAGGGGTATTTGTAGGACACATTCAAGAAGCCATTCTATGCTCAGCTCTGCTGTAGCAACAGATGTGATTATTAGTGCCAATTAGGCTAAACTGGTGTGAAATGGGAGACAAAGAGGCCTGGAATATAAAAATGTTGGCCCACATCTCAGGCTACCTCTTCAGCTTGACAATAAACAGGCACTATAACCCCTGTTTCCACCCAAACACACTGGGGCTCTCACAGCAGTGGGCAAGACCCTACTTTTCCATCAGTGTTGAGTTGACAGAATCCACCACTGCCTGAACCATCAGGGTTTATTTCGGAAGAGGAAAGGTGCCAAGAGAAGGGAAACTATCCAGGTTAGTGACACCGAGGGCAGTAACCATGTCCTCTCCCAGACTACACTTAGAAATAGGAGTCAGGATTGCCTGGGCATAGTAAATCTTTTCTTCCCATTAATCTTTGCTAATTCTATACAGTTTTCTCAGATAAGGTGGCTGACTGGGAAAGAAAGAAAGAAACAAACAAACAATCACTCTTCTGAGAGACGAAAAGTAAGTTTAAAAGGTACCACACTAGGTAAATGCAAATTTACAGTAAGGGGACATCCGATGATCTTTCAAAACACCTCTTCGCTCAGTGAGCAGATTGGAAAGTAGGGACTGTGCCCCTTCGAAGGCACCATTCAAACTCTTTATCCAATATTTTGCATTACATTCAGAATACGTCCCCACCCAAGACAAGAAGGAGGGTAACAAAGGGAAAGTGTCACTTGGTGCTTTAGCTCCGGGACCTGATGGGCCCAGGGACGGTCATGCCTTCTCAAATTCCATCATGGCCAATGCACCACACTCACCGTCCCACATTTCCCAATCATGCTGAAGTATCTGCTGGTGTAAAGAGTTTGCATATTTTTTTTTTTCCTCTTGAGTGTGTGGAACTAATCATTGAGTAAAAAGTTTAGTTTGGAAACTTCTGGCTGGCATAAAATAATGTTTTCTCCCCCTACTACTTGGATTACATTATCTCATGCAATGGGATGGAAACTGAAGGGTCTGTCTCACTTAAAATAAGAAAATCTTTGCAAGCTGATTTGAAAACCTACCCTGAAGTCATCTGGCTGTCTGTTCCTTTTGTTTAAGTATTTCCATCCATCAGGGAATGAGTTTTGTCCACGAATGTAATCAATATGGAATATAAAGTCATCAAATTAAAAAAAAATAGATTTGGAGTTGTCATGATGAAGTGCACCTTAAGCTTGAAGTAATACAAATGTAAGTCAGATATAGATATTTGGATGTCTTGCTTATTGCATTTCTTTGGTAAATGACAGAGAAATGATTGCAGTGCTTGTTTATTTTAATAAAAATTTGATCTCTTTCTAGAATTATTGTGATGTTTATGGAATATAATAGAAGATTTCTGATGTGGACGAGAACACAGTATCATCTTTCATTCAAGAAATAAGAAAGGAAGACCAAGGGGACCTCAGTTAAGTTTCTTCTGGTCACTGCTTTCTAGAAAAAGACAGAAGCTCAGGAGTCAGGTGGGAGAAGGTCTATGAAAGCAGTGGAAGGATTTGAGGGAAAAAGTCCACAAGAGAGATTCTGGTGAGGAAAAGGGCAGGAGGAGATCCCCACTCTGATAAAAATTTGGTAGGTTAATGAGCAAACTGGTCCACATTTTATTGTTTTAAAAAAACATGTAGGCACATATTTATAGAACAATCTTTTGGTGAGGATCAAAGCCTTTTTAATTTTTTAAAGCATAGATGCACATATTACAATGTCATCATTCTTTTATAATGAGTTTTTCTAGTTCCCAGTTTCAATTTCTCTACAACAAGGATATGGAGATGGTGGCAAAGCAATCTCAGGGTAGAACCACTTTACGGTTTTAGTGGTTTTTTTTTTTTTTCCCCTTCTGTTTTTATAGTCATTCTGCCTGCAAATAATTCAACAATTGTCTTCTCACACGCCTGCTTTCCAAACCTCTCAACTTAGTTTTTCGTAGAAACAACTCTTTTTACATTAATGGCTCCTTGGTTTACTTGATTTTTAATTAAGAAATTCAATATTAAGTACAACTAGCAAAAACAGATCTGGAGCAAACATTACTGACTTTTGTTGAAACTCTCAAATTGGAAGAAGGAGATGTGTAGAAGGTTGCTAGCCTCGGGTGTCAGGGTGCCCTGGGCATCACTTGGGATGTATTTCAGAGGGAATGCAGGGTGCTGATAACTTTCTGTATGTACTGCTAGACATTCTTCATGCTTCTGAGCTCAGATAACTCAAATTCAATAGTGTTTACTCTTGGAAAAAATAAAACATTCTAAGTGGACATCTTTACTGAAAAATAAATGTGCATTAATTATGGGCCAGTGAATTGATATTAAAAAGTGTACCTCACAGCCTGCTTGATCTGAATGTTCTAAAGGTGTCATACAAGTATCCTTGGTTAGCTGAGACAATTCAGTTGTCAAATTTGCATTAATGAGTTCAGATGGAGAGGGACACCAGTCTCATCTCAAAAATTATGTGAATCTTGAGTTTATATACCTACAATATCATTAGACTAATGTTTCTCCTGACCCACTTTTTTACTTTGCTATAACAAGCAAAAAAGTCAAAAGGGAAAAATGAACTTTATTTTTTGGCACTAATAATAATGTTATCTCTAAAGTTAATTTCTTTCTCCAATATCATTTAATTAACATTAATTGAATGTGTGCAGTATTCCAGGTTGGTAGATATGTGATTTTTTTTTTTCCTTTGGCTGGCAAAAGATCTCTCAGGAGACCATATCATCAATGCCAGAGGAACTGGTAGAAAGCTACTGACATCTATGGCTATTCTTGCAACAACTGGTAAGGTCCTACAGGAAAGAGGCAATCTTTCCTCCAAGGTGGCTTACTTAAAAGCACAAAGGAAAAAAATATATAGCATTTCTTAGAGGGGCTCTAACCCCTTGTGTGCCATGAAATATGTCCAGGAATCAGCCGAGCAGGAGCTTTACACATTTGGCAAAGCCAGATTCTCTGTTCCAAATTTAGGCTGTTGGGTGCAAAGTCAGAGAGGTAATATACTGAACATGGTGTAAGATGAAGGTGTTGGAACAGAGACTGACAGTACAGGGAGGACTGTATCTAGGTCAGACCAAGAAACACACATTTTCAAAAGGTATTACTCTTGTTGTTGTTGCTGTATGGGAGGCAGTCACATCTCAGACAAGAGTATTTTTGGAAAAGTTATAAATGGGAAGAAAGTGTATGTGGAACCTGACTAGCCTGCAGGGAAAAGATGGCGGATCTCATCTGCCTAGCATGTCTTTTTGCATGCCTATCATTTATTTGATTCAGGTGGGGTTGCCCCGGCTCCTAAATCCATGTGTGGGCACCTGACTTAGGTATAGCCAATCGGGTCTTTTTATCTCTTTGTGGCTGCTGTTGGTTTGGACATGTGATTTTGGCTAAGCCAGTGGAATATAAACCGGGAGCTACCTGTGATCATCTTTGGTATCACCAGGGGAGAGTCTGAGAAGAGTCGACATGGGAGGAGGCAGAGCTGAGTAATGGAAAGATACACAGCATCAAGAGGACATCATCGGAGGACCCAGATCCAGTCATGCCAGTGACCAGGGCTGCCCCAACCTACTCGGGCGCACAAAATAATTTTGTTGTTGTTGTTGTTGTTGTTGTTGTTGTTAAAGCCCGTTTAGTTGAATTCTGCTACTTACAGCTGAGAGAATTCTGATACTGCCTGCCCGGAAACAGAAAGATGGGTAAAACTTAGAATCTGTCCTCCCAAACCCTCCTATGACCATCCCATGAAATGAGTAGAGTAAGTTAGATTCCATTACCACGTTATTTTACTGATGATAAAAAAAACAAACATCAAAGAAGTGAAGTCAACTGTCCAATGTTAGATGCTTCACACTTGGGCAGAGCAGGGACTAAAACTCAGACCTTCTGATTCCACATTCTGTCCACCTGCCACTGTAACTGTGCAGAACACATTACAACGAGCTTAGGGAATAATCTCAAAACTCACTTCCTCACTAAAGAGCCAAAACAGAGTTAAGGAAGCATACTAAGCAATATTTTTGGATATAGATGCTTCATTTTACCTCCAGATACCACTCAACTGGTTGAACATGATCTGGAATATCCTTGACAAAGGTATGTTCAGGCGAGCTCAGCGAGGTTGGTTTGAATTTTAGTCTCATTTGTTTTTGGGGATTAAATGATAACATTACTGAATTCCTGAATTCCTAAAAAAATCACTGTAGTCATTATAGGAATCATTTCAAAACATTCAACTTACAACTTTGTAAAATGGAAATTCCCATTAAGGTCTTATGTAAGGCATAATTCTATAAAGTGGTTTGATTAGTTTTACTTTATTCTTATCCAACTATTAACTGTTTTCACTCAATTTATTTCATGTGGGTTGTTAATTTCCTAGTTGTATGTGCACATGGAATTATTGCCTAATTAAAATTTCCCTAAATTCATTAATGAAATCACAATGAAGTGACTATCACTTTGCATTACATGGGCATGGTGTGTAAGGTCAGAAGAATAACACTGTGCCCCACTTCAAATCATTACACAGATGAAATCATGACTGTATGCCCATGAAGAACAGACTTGAGAAGGAAAAGAAGTTACAAAAGGATAATATCTCAGCCACACTGATGGTGGTGGTAGGGAGGGAGAATGGTAGGTCCAATGATTATTGTATGGACGGTTGTGCATTATGGAGCCTCCTAAGCTACCGATACACTTAAAAATGGCCCTTGTTGGGTGAGCAAGGCCAGAATATGGGAGTTGGAATCCACAAACATGACTGAGATCGTAAACCTGGGACCTTCAGACTCCTGAAGGTCTGGTCTTCTAAAGTTTACACTGACATTTCCATTATTGCTCTGAATTCCTGGCACTTTTCTGAAATCTATAGTAAATTTGTTTTGCCCCTGTAGGAAAGTAAGTACATTTATCAGTCTCAAATTTTTTTCTGATAAAATAGATGATCGTATTTGCTCCAAAGTATGATGAGACCAGTGACAATCAAGTAGAAATACAAGACATTGGGTATAGATATGTTTCTCCATGAACGTTAAGAGGAAAACTGGCTGAATTACATCATATAGTGTAGTAGAAATTGGGGTAATAGCCGTGGTACAGACTGGTGTGCCAGACCTGCCACCAACTAGCTGTGTAATGCAGGGTGATTCATTTAACCTCCTTAGGACACATGTCTTTCCCTGGAAGGACTTCCAGTCAGAGTCTTTTAAATATCATTTCCAACTGTACTTTCAAAACATTGCGTAGAACATACAGAAGACGACAAGGGGGTGATAGGGCCTGAGCACAACGTTGGGCAGAGCAGATGGAGGTAACATCTCATGAACAGGCAGGGTTGTCTGCTCAGACTCGCCCAACAGCGGCTGTCAGTCAGGGCAAGGGCTTTGATCAGCCTTTGGTTGCAGTGTGTGCAAAATCAATGCATATTTAAAAACAGGGCAAAATGAGCAGAGATGGCAAGTGCCAACATGAAGATCCAGTCAATTAAATCCTTATGCCAGCACAAATTGCCTGTGTTTTAAAACTACATCAAGATGGCCCAGATAGAAAGAATATATTCCTTTTCAATATTTTCAGTCAATATAAATAGGAAGAGTGTTCCGATTTGGGCTGTGCTGATATAAGCATTCTCAAAATACCATTTAGAAGAACATATTAGCCATCTAACTGAGGAAGTTTGCTAATCTAAATCTTTCTATTTTGGAATATAATTCTGTCTTATTTATTTTCTTCAGTGTTAAGCACATCGTGTCACAGAAATGCTTTTGGCATTAGGAAAAAATTATGTTTTAATTTTAATCCTTTTGGATCATTTCTTTTTTAAAAAGAGTTAGCATGCAAAGAGCATAATTAAATTGAGCAATAAAGATCTTGATATTTTCATGCTTCTAAGAAATTTAATATGTCATGTGACTTGCTGGAATAAAATCGATTCAATAAGCATTCCTTTTTCCTCTTGTTGTTTACTTGGGCTTTTATTACCCATATGATGTTCAGGATGGGTGGAAATGCTGAATTCTGAAGTGTTCTGGTCCTCCATCACACTAAGGGTTATCAGGTGGAGACAAAGGCAAATTTGCTTCTCCAGTACATGGTCTCATGCCCTGAGATCCCCACATGGTCTTATTTCAAGGACAATGGCCAAAGATAATTGTAGTTTTGTCTCATTACTGTTTTTCTAAACTCACACAGATCACGAGTGAGAAAAAAATGCATTTTCATACTGTGAGAATGTGACACAACTTTGAAGTCAAGCAGCTCAGTAAAATGTGGACAAACAAGACTTTGATCCATCAGGAGGATTTGATGAATATATATCACTTCTGCCCATTATCTCAGTATGGGGCAAGGGTCTGTGTCCATCAGGGTTTAATGAAGCACTGGGAAAGTGAACAACTACTTATTAGTTCAAGTTTATAGGGTCAAGAATAGCCAGTAGACTTTCCTGCGATTGTCTGTAGGGTCAGCCCTATAGGTTGTAATTATCAATTTGGATCACCATATAATTAAGCACTGTTGTTCTGTACTAGGAATTAAGAGTAGCTATAGTAAATCACCCCACCCCCAGTTTTCTGTCTTAACTGTGATGTGCAAGTTCATTCCTGGGATAGTGATGGCTTCTGCTTGCCTTTTTAATTCACTGCATGAAACCTATTATTTGCATTTCAAGCTTAGGTTCAGGTGTCTGTTGTAGATCAAAGGCATCATTCTTTGTACTAAACTTAAGCGTTCAAACTCAGTCTAGAACACATTTCATAGTGTGTCAGAATGTCCTAGAGCCAAAAGCGTACCCATAGAACCATCTCAGAACGTGGAAGATCATCCAAAGTATGCAAAACTATCAAGGGAAAAAAGCAATCAGCTTGGAAATTAAATTTTACTCTTCCTATAAGACCTTAGCCACATACAAGACTTTCTTCAGGGATTCTTAAAACCGTATTAGCTGCGATTTTGCAAGTAGCTTAATTCACTACGTATAATTATGAGTTTAATTACTGTAAGATAATATCACAAAGAATTACAAGATTTGTCAAGTGCCCTGAAACCGGTTCTAACCTGAGAAAATGGTGGGAAAATACTAAGATAATCCTTCTCAAAACTGGAAGGAAAGTTTTAAGATCACGTTGACTCACATCAGTGAATTTGCACAGACTGACCATGACTCTCTTCCTGGTCTACTTATGGAGACAGCATTCACAGCGTTCATCTGCTATCACTTTGCTTGGCCTGGGTCCCAGGTGTGCCTGTACTAACTGGTCAGACCCGCCTCAACTAGTGGCACTCAACTAACTTACTATTGTCATGATGCAATGCTCAAATTGCACTTAAAAAAGTAAGAACATTTTCTTTGGCCTAAAGAAAAGGCTGAGTGATTGTTTGCGTCTGTATTTGCAACCTGAGTGTACATAAAATAAAAGAAGTACAGTTGACTCATAAACAACATGGGTTTGAACTGCGTGGGCCCACTGATATGTGGGTTTTTTTTTTTTTTTTGTAGAGTACTATAAATGTATTTTCTCTTCCTTATGATTTTCTTTATAACATTTCCTTTTCTCTTTACTGCAAGAATACAGTCTATAACACAAAGAGCATACGAAACATGTGTTAATTAACTGTTTCTTATTGATAAGGTTTCTGGTCCACAGTAGGCTATTAGTAGTTAAGTTTTGGGGGATGTTACACCCAGATTTTCAACAATGTAGGGGGTTGGCACTCTTAACCCTTACATTGTTCAAGAGCCAACTATACAAGTTTTATTGTACCCAGGGGCTGATAAGCATGTGGTATACATTTCTATAAGGTGCATATGTAAACCAGGTTCAGATGGTTTAGAAACATAGTTCATAGATCAGTATCATCTGAGAAGGGATTTTTCCCAAGATGGCTGCCATGGTATTTCTTATTTCAAATGCTCATCTCACAGTGGCATGGTGACACTCCTCCTTTGAGCGGTGGGGCATGCATCTTCTCTCCTTGAACCCAGGAAGAACTTTGTGATGGCCTTAACCAACAGGATATAGGGAGGTTATATTGCTATATGACTTCCGAGGCTAAGGTCACAAACATGCCCCAAACTTTCACCTTATTACCTTGAGAGACTCCATCATGGAACTCAGCCACTGGACTGCAAGGAAGTCCAGGCCACATGGAGGGGCCACCACAGGTGTCCCAGCCCTCAGCCAGGACCTACTGTGAAGATGCTTTCATACCACATCAGCTCTCAGAGGTTGGGTTATCCCCACCTTCAAGACTTTCCAGACTAGGACCCAGATGTGGAAATGGGACAAGCCATTCCACCCAGCGTGGATCCCTGCCTCATGAAGTCCTTGAGCACAATGTATGGCTCGTTTACGTCATGAACCTGTGGGATGGTTTATTTTTCACTAACTATTTTTTAGAACTTTGTCCAGAGAGAGAATGAAATGACTCAGATGACAGACTAAAGATAGAGGTCTTAAGTTTTATGAGAAGGAATACTCTTCCAGACATGTATAATTGGAGGTATGTTTATTTACTCAGTACTTGAATGGCCCAGCATGCTATTTCTATGTGCTTTATATAGTTTCTCTCACCCCTGCTCCCCAGCACTACAACCAATATATGTAATAAACCTGTGCCATCAGAAATTTTAAGTGACATTTGCAAAGAGAGAGAGAAAGACAGAACAGCAGAGAGAAGGAGAAAGAAATAGAGACAAAGACAAACAGAGAGAGTGAAAAGCAGACAGGCAGAGACAGAGAGAGTGAAAAGCAGACAGGCAGAGGGGTGGCTGGGACGTTCATATCACGTTGCTTGGCCTCTTTTGGCAGTCAGCCTTTCAATTTTATAGGATGGCTACTGTGGCATTTTGGTGTATCTCCTATGCCTAGTAGACATGGTCATTTATGAAGTTCTTTGTCTGCCAGTGGCTGTGCATGAACTGGGCCCCTTTATGGTGTCTTGCCTTGAATGCAGACGGTCTGTCTTTGAGGATGTTTACTAAATGCACAATGAAGGGCCATGTGCACCCAGCTTCCTGGCCACCGCAGTTCCCAAGACATCCTTCAACTGGTTCTTTCCAATGACTATTGGCCATTTCCAAGAGTATGCTACATTTTGTGTTTGTTTAACATCTTGAACTTATTACACAATATCTTCGTCATGTTAAAATTTCCTTCGGGACCCTTATAATCTGCATTTTTGTTATATTTTCATATGGATCAGTGCTTTACCGAACAGATTACGTTTAAGACAAGCCATGGATTCAGACTGCTTTATCACAGGGAAATCTAATGCTTATCTTTAAGAAGAGAGGCTTAGCTTTAATTAAGACATATACATCTAAGATTTATCACTGTAAGTGATACTTAATGCCTGTGTTTGGAATGTACTAATTAGGTTCTAATGGGCAGGGCCAACATGGGGAAATCAAAGGCACTTTATCCTCTTGGATGTCTCTGTCTGCCCCCCAGCTAATTACCTGAGCTCTGTCTGGTCCCAATGGGGACCAGGAGTCAGCTTGCCTTTAACTCTGAAATGACTTCTCCAAGTGTGGTGGGGACAACAGACGGCAGAGCAACCTGGGTGGTTGGTAACCCTTGGGTTCCTATGTACTGTGCAAGTCCCTGAGGGTGGGTCCCCAGGATCTGTATTTGCCAAGACTGTTAAGTAATTCTGACACAAAGCAGATTTTGAGAAGTACCATTCTTCAGCCACTTAGGCATTTCTATTTGGATATCTTTAGGGGCCATCTGACACACCTTTACCATGTGCCCATTTTCTGTCCCCTGGCTGGAGGAGTCTAAGAATCCCTAACCCATAGCCTTGCCCTGGAAGAGCTGACAGGTTAGTAAGGGCTTGCTCAAAGGACAGCTATCATACAGGATAGCCTTTAGGTTACTATTAAGAAACTCTCAGTACTTCCCAAGTCAGGATGTCTTTTAAAAGTTCTTTTCTAAATTAAACACTGAAAAGAGTTTCTTGTCCAAAGAGGTTTCAGATGTCTCCGTGTACTGTTTCTTGTTTAAATCACACACTCATTTACTGAGAGCCCTCAGCTGCAACCCACACATGGAAACCAAAGGTAATCTGTCCATCCATCATCCAATATGGATTTAATAAAAGCCATACAATTGTCATCTGGGTCTCACATAAAGACATTCATCACCATACGTTTGCACATTTTGATGTTTCTTAAGTGCAGAATTCATGAAACTCTGCAGCTTTTCCAACCAATTTACAAATCGTTTTCATCCCTCCTTTTATTATCCTACCCAGAGTCAACTTGTCCTTTTGGCACAATCAATCTGACTGACTGGTAGGGTTTCATGGTGTAGTGTTTTAATTTATGCAGACGTCTACCTGATAGCATCTCAATCACTCAGAGCATGAAACAGGGGCGGCATTACATTCATCAGGAAATGCGTTTTTGTTATACATATATATCTAAGGACAGGGTCATTTATATCCAAGAAAGCCAGGGTAGTGACATACAGGACTAATGTATCAACGTGAGAGGAAAATGAAAGCCAAGTTATGGCAGCAAACGTCGGCCTCAGAAGGTACTTGGAATGTTATAATTTAATGCCCTTCTGGGTAGAGGGGATATGATATAATCACTGAATTATCAATCATGAATGAAGGTCTATCAAATAGGATATACCATCATATTTCTATAAGAGAATCTTTTCGTCTAGGGGTTTATGTTGCTTTAAGTATTTTTCTAGTTTTATCATTGCACTCTCCAGCTATAGTTCAGGTTTCTGAGATATAATACTGTGCAGTGATAGAAAGATTACTGATATTTACAGGTTACCTGTTACTAGTTTTAAGCAAACAGCATTAAAGTAGAAAGTAAGAAGTACCTCATTTATGTAGATATCAAAAAGTAAAACATTATATAAGGTGCTGATGGAGAATATGATGCGACACCCTCTTGGAACTACCTGTGACTTTGTCAATTACTTACTGCATGCTGGAATTTAACCAAAACAGCTCTTAAAAATTAAGAGGAGGTAGCAAACTTGAATGGAAACCTCCAAGGGGCCCCAGGTGACCCAGTTATAAAAGCTGAATTTGCTGTTGTACCAATTCCACATAGTTTTACAAACTTCCCCCCAAATACTTAGATGATACGAGACTCAAGCATTAAGTCTGCCTATTGTTAAGCATCAATCCTTCGCTAAAACTGTACGCACTCCTCACTTCATCAGACATCAGTGCTGACTTATTATGATGAGAGAGGTCCCTGTTGCCTCCAAACTGTTCGCCATAGACAACGTACATAGACGTTACTACATGAAGCCACGCACGCCAGGTGCTAGCCAGGGCTGGGCACTCGCGGCGCTCCATCAACCAAACCGCCACTTTCATACCATCCTCCCTACCCCCCATGCTAGAATATTCCCAGGGAAGACCATCCTGGTCCATGCCATGAATTTCATGCATTTTCTCTAGGAGCCTCTCTCTGTGGACTGCAACATCCTTTCTAGCCATACGGGAACAACCAGCTCACACTCACCACACGATGGAGAAACACATTGCTATTAGTTACCGTAATGCCTTGTGTAGTGACTCTAGTCTGAAGCTGCTGTTTGTTAGGAATGCATATTTAAGTGTAAGATTCAGAAGATCAGAAACTATACTTGACGATGCACTCCTCATTGTCACTGAAGACTCCTAAGGGGACAATACCACTTGTAAACCGGTCAGCCAGCCTGAAATCTGTGGAGAAAAACCACACACGGACACTCTGGGGCCATATCGTGTGGGACATAACAGGACCCTATTAAATACCTGTCATCTGATTGTTTCAAACATTACTTGGATAATTGAATAAGATACAGATAAAACAGCAAGGAGAAAAAAATGAAGTCACTAAAAATTTAGCATTTTTTTAAAATCCAAAGAGACATTTTTGTTAAACGTAATTACATTATTTTCCCTTTGCATTGGTCCTGCTTATATAAGTGTGCAGATCTGCCAGTTTATGCTGTTCATATGTGGCTATTCGGACAAATAGTAAATCATGTGACCCTGAAGCCCTTCGGATATGATGGCTCCAGGAAAAAGGAGAGCAAATGCCACTTCCGGGGGGGTAAGGGGGGAGGCTGGGGGGAGAGAGAGGAAGGTGCCCGCCAATCGGGGGGAAGGGAGGCCCCCTCCATGCTGACAGGGGGAAGGATAAAGAACAAGCCAGGAAAGGCCAGTGCTTAGACTCCAGCTACTTTCCCTGCTTTCCTTTCTGGTCCCCCAAGTGGTTGTCTCTTAGAACCTTTCTAACAGCTAAGTTTTAGGAAATTCCAGAGCAACGTGTCTTTTTTTTTTTTTTTTTTTTTTATTGCTTCTTCTCACGCAGACAAGGAAAAGGCCAGGCCCCTTTAGAAGAGCGTGTGTTCCACGTGGAATCTGGAGAGGACAAGGAGGGCACAGTGGGTGTACATGTGGTCTGCGGAGAGAGCTGACCCTGGTTGGGACGTGGAGCTTTCCTCTGGGCACAGAGAAGGCCAATGACGGCCGCTGGGTGGCTCACCACACCCCGGGGAGGGACCCCTGTTCTGAAGGGAGTGGGGCACCTGCCCAAGATGGTACATCCAGGCCTGGAGCCTGGAGGACAGGGTGATGTGAGTCGGCACCCCTTACCTGTGCCGCTCAGGATGCCCAAGAGGGTGAGGCCAGGGGCAGGCAGAGCCACAGTCCAGGCCTGGCACCTCATTGCCATCAACACACACCAGCACGCGGGTGGAGCTCCCAGGCCCAGCTGCCATCTGCGCAGGCCAGCATCGGGCAAGGAAAGAGGAAAACAGGGAAAGACACTGTCCCCTGCATGAAGCTCACGCCATCTGGGGTTAGGCTCTATAAGCTGACAGAGAGAAAAGGCTCTGAACTGTGGACAGTGTCCAAGGTGATGGGGATACTTGAAGCGACCAGATAGTATCAGAAAGAGACCAAGTTTCAAACTGGAAGTGGCTCAATAATGATTAAACTGAGTTCACTGAAAGGCCCCAATTTAGTTCTCCTGCTGCTGAGTGAAAACAGCATCTTGCCGAAGAAAAGTTACAGAGAGTAAAGTGAGTTTGCACATGTTGACGGTTGACTTTCAGTTCAGACCCGCCACACACACACACGCACACACACACGCGCACACACACACACGCGCACTCACATGCATAAATATTTTAGTCACCCTTTTTGATTTCTGTGTGTGGCATAAGTCAGAAAGCAAGAGAGCATCTGCCTGGTTGCCTCCAGAATAAACTCTGTTTGTCACAGCTTTCTAGTCGGGGGACATGAGGAGAGGTAGACCACGGTCTCCAAGAGCTGCTGTGGCAGTTCAGACAGCTTTGGAGCTTGTTTTTCCACTTCAAATATTTTCAAACTTCAAAACTGTAAACAGTGAGCAGATGCCATTTTGAAAGAAGACCTGTTCTTCAAATATTCTCTCAATGAGCAAAATACTTGGGGATGGGAGTGAGGTGTGGAGAGCCAGCACCCCGAGTCCCTGCGTCGCCTCCGGAGCCGTGTCTAGAAGCTTCCCAGCTTCTGCTCTTCCACCCGTCTGCGGCTGTCACAGTTCCCTGCCCCCCCCCCCGCTGCAGACCCTGCCTGCGTGCCCTTGGACTGCTGCTCTCAGTATGTGCGCGCTGCTTTGCCTGGATTGTCAGCCCTCGTCCACAACTCTGCAGCAGCACCCCTGTTACCTGGCTTCACAAACCAACATTCAAGGAAAGGGGCTCTCTCCACAGCACCACCAACCACCCTGAGTTGTTCTACATGGGCCTTGGGGGAGGCCTGCTGAGTGCTTTTAGGGAATCTGCGGTACCATGCAGGGCACGTCCATGCTCCGCAATCCAATGACCGGTCTTTCAGCGACCATTTCAACAACGATGGCTCCTGACGTGTGTGTCTAGTTCATTCATCTGAACTCCACATCCTGGCAAGGGAATGCAGAGGCCTTCCCCGAGACTGGGAAAGTAGCTCCCTATTCCTCAATCCTTGGTCACCCTCAGCCAAAGTGCCCCAAGACCTATTAGCAAATTATCTTTGCTAATTATCTTATTATTAACTTTTTTGCATGTTTATTTTATATTTCTCTTCCCTCTTGCCTCTCAGATTTACCAGGAAGCTGACATGATATTCTGAGAGAATCATAAAATACTGTTTTGGTGTCAAATAAAAGAGGCAAATGGTAATGGAAATTAATTGAAGACAGGGACTCTTGTAAGTTCTGTTCTCCTGACCCTAGAATGATACTTGGCACCAGTAGGTTCTAAATAAATATTTGCTTACTGACTCAGCAACCCATATGTTGAAGTCCACTTGACATTTCCACTTGGACATCTTTCGGACACTACAAATGCAGTCCAAAGTTGAGTTCATGATGGTTCTCCATACTTTTAGTCTGGCCAATTTTAAGCCAAGGGCACCATGATCTGTCCAATTGCTAAATCGAGATCCCTGAACAACATCTTCTCTTTCTTCTCTCTTTTCCCTCCAACTCATCGGACACAAATTACCTGGTCAATTTGTCCCTGAGACCTCATTTCTCTAGAATGTCCATGCCACCACTTCTCACATAGATTCCTGGACAGACTTCGTTCTGGTTGGCCTCCAGTTAGACCCTCTTCCATGTAGAAGACATACTTGTTTTGTAAAAGGCAAGTATGATGAAGAAACTTCCTTTAAAATCCCCAGTGGCTTCCCATTTCTCCTAGAACACAGCCCCATGTCTTTGGAAGAGCACTCATGTCCCGAATGAATGGGCTCTTCCTCCCACTGGCCTCTCGTAGGCACAATATGGTGGTTCTTCCTCAAAATCTCATGCTCTAGCTTATTGTTATTAATTTTAAAATCCCTCAGTTACCTGTTGTATTTTTCTGAGGAGGTAAAACTCTATCCCCAAACTTTCAACATTTCAACAACCAAACTCTTAACAAGCTGCCAGTTTAAGGGCTGGGAATAAGCCTTCTTCTTCCTGTTTCTTGACACCTCTTGACTTGCCATTAAAAATAAATCGCTTTTCCATCTATCAGGAGGCACACATTAAAACTATGTATGCCGGGTGAAGTTACTCACATTTTAAAAGAAGGGTGTCATGCAAATTTTGGCCATATCACAGAGTTTTCTCATTTTCATTTACCCCGAGTGATAAACTCCATCCACAGAAGGAAATGTGTATACCGAATTGTATTTTCTTCAGAAATGTAATTTCATTCTGAGATCACTGTAATCAAAAGCATAATGGCATTATTCACCAGCCATGTTCCATTAATTGGAAGAGTTGGTCAATTATTGCACAAGATAGCATCACCTTTCAGTAAAGAGAAAATAGCTCCCCTTTGCTGTTCTTTCAACTGCAATTATCACCCCTGAGACAAGGGACTTACAACACGGCTGCAAAGTTAATCATTTAAAACCAGAAATCATCTTTGGAAAGCCAACCAATGGAAACATGTCTCTAACAACAATAACAGCTGGAGAGTGTACTTTGGAGGAATTCAGAAGTGCCTCTGCAACAGGATTTAGATAAAGGTCATATTTTAAATTACTACGGGTACAAATTTTACAAATCACAGGCTGTCTTTATTGCTACAGAATATTGTCAGAGGTGGAACTTGGGGATCTGTGGAATAATAGGCCTTTGTGTACTTCCTCAAACTTTACAAACGTCTCATCATTAAGTAGCAGAAGGTAGAGAAAAACTCAACAAGAAGGTGATGTGATATGCTAACACAAGCATCAATACCATTTTATGATAAAATGAAATATGCAAATGTCAACAGCCAGGAGCTGTTGGTCAAGTGGTCTCTATTTTAATCCCTTATGTTGTTTAGGTCCTGCATGTTAAAATTCTGTGTGTGACAATTCATTCCTTGACTCATTAATTTCTTCTGTCCAGAAGATTCCAGGCCCATTTCAGTGGACACAGAAAAATAAATGACCAAGGACTAAAGGCAATTTGGGGGTGAGTCCCTGGGATCTCAGGGTGTGCCCAGCACAGCACCCCCATATAGCATGTGCTTACATGTGTCTGTCGAGTTCAGTAGGCAAGGGTGATATATCTACAGTGTCTCTACACTGCGCTAGGCTCAAGAAAAAGAATTAAAAGATTCCTCAAAGAGGCAGACATCAGATGCCTATAACGGAAATAAAATTGTATCATTCATTTGACACACTGAACGGCATAAATCCTATAAGTGCCCAGATGCATTTACGTCTCAGTCCCTTGGAATAATAAGTGACATTTGCTTAGAGTCCACTGTGAGCAGAACACCGTCAGCAGAACCAACATTCATATACCTTACAAAGAATACAGAACTCAGTGTAACTAAAACCACAATGTCCATTTGTCAGACAATCGCAAACATGGAGAATGGACAGAGCAGCAGTCACGGGAAAGGGGGGGTGAATGGTGTAGTGGCTGACACTTCTATTTGTCTAAGTTGTCATGAAGAGTTCAGTGTGGTGCTGTGTGTGCCTTCTGGAAGGTCATTTTATTGCCGAGGTTACAGAACAATGTCAAGTGTGGGGTAGAGAGAAAGTGTCGGCGACAGGGGTGCTGAGCTGGATGTGAAGGAAGCAGAGGAGGGAACATTCCGTGGAGAATGGGGCTGTGGGGGTGGTTAGCGTCACAAAGAGCCCCCAGCGGGGAGGCTGATGAGGCGTGGGCAGGATGAGGCCGTGCAGGGCGTGATTGCCAAGACCAGGTCTGGGGCTCCGTCGTCAGTGGGAGTGGGACCTTGACAAGGTATGAACGGTGTCTCAGCCTCTGTGCCTCTTCTGGCAAGAGCGGATGGTCCAAGTGCTGCTTAATCTCTGAACTGATTCGGGTGGTCAGTATGGCAAATGAGAGACTCCATAGTGAGTTTGGACAGCGATCTGTTCTCTAACCCCATGTAGGTACTGAGCTCACCTAGCGAAGAATGTGAGGACGTGGGGAGAGCAGTAATAAGGACTCTCTCAGAGCTGCTGCAACAATGAAATGAGACAATGTACGGACATGAATACCTGGGCCATCCTCAGGCCTCAGAAGGTGCTACGGTGTTGCTGCTACTGATACAGGTCATGTTTCATTAGCGGGATCGTGCATGGAGGGTGCTGCCCAGCGACAAGGAGGCGATCCGGTTTTGATTCAAGAAGCAACGGTTGCTGAGCTTTGGTGCAGGTTAGTCACAGGGTCGCACCGGCGCTGGGGGGACCACACGGGGTAAGCGGCCAGGTGCCAGGGCGAATTGGGGAGTCAGGGAAGCCCCTGCAGTACCTCAGGGCAGAGCAGTAAGGGCTGAGAGTTCTTAGGGTCTTTCGGATCCTTAAAAGGTGGGGCTGATTCTTAAGCAAGAGCAACAACAACAACAACAACAACAACAAAACAACAACAAAACATTGCAGAGGAAGAAATAGGACAAAATAAAACCTAAAAGGATATTTCTGTGCAGATGGAAGACAAATGGATGATGCTTTGCAAGAAAACTTGGTGACCTGGCAAGTCAGGTGAGTCTAGGGCCATTCTTTTAAAGAATGAGTTTGCCCAGGAAAAAGAAGAAAAGAGACGTTATAAGTGGCCAAGGGGCCTCACTTCCCGGGGCTGTCTTCTTGTGTCCGGGCCAGCCGTGCCCTTCTGCTGGCTCCCCTTCACCCCCCAGGCCTGGGCGGTGGGCCTCATCTTTGCTCGGTGCTCAGTGCTCACTCCCTTCTGACAGCGCCCAGCCCCCGGGCCCCACAGCCCCCGGGCCCCACAGACCCCGGTGCGTTGCAATGGTAAGTCCTGACGTGCTCTGAACATCATGTTGGAATATCCATCTGCTTGCCTCCTATTCCTGCTCAGATACTGAGCCTCAAGCTTGCTCCTCCCTCAGCCCTCTCTGTCTCGGCAGCTGCACGTCCGGATCATCTAGTGTCTCAAGTCAAGTCCCTCGGGGCCATCTCTGGTTCCGCTGTTTATCTCACTTGGCAGCTGCTCACTGACCACCCTCGGCTGCCTTACTTCCATCCATGGACCGTTCTCCACACAGTAGTTCCTCCAGTCCTCTGTAACTCCCTTGCTTAGAACCTTTCAATCTCATGCCATTTAGGGTTCAAGCCAAGTCCCTTACCAAGTTCAGCAAGGCCCTCCAAACCTGGCACCCTGCTACCCGCCGGTTGCCCATCCCCAGCCAGTAGGACTCAGTCTGCTCTGGCCATGCTGGATTCGCTGCCGTCTGCACAAACCACTCCCACAGCTGGCCTCTACCTCAGGACATTTGCACTTGCTCTTCACTCGGCCTGCAACTTCCCTCCCCCAGTATTTACATGGCTGTTCATCCCTGTTCCTTTGGGCCTGCATTCAAATCTCTATCCCAGAGATCTTCTTTGCCCACTCCATATAATGCAGGAACACCCTTGCACTCTGACATACCCCAGCCTCTGTAATCTGTTTTAGCTGGTCTCATAGCACCCACCGTCTCATTTACTGCATATTTACTTCTTTATTAATTTTTATTAATTTTCACCACCACAGTGGAAGGGCTCTGAGGGCAGAGACAGCTCATTGTTGATAGCCGTACCGGCAGCATCCATCTAGAACAGAGTCTGACAGATAAGTAAGTACTGAATCAACATGTGTGGTACAAATAAATAAGTTTTTAAAAAATGTAAGTATTGTATTTCTGTATCAAAGCATAATGAAAGAGCTGCATGGAAAAAACATGGAAAATGTTATAAAAGGCTTTAAAAAATGCAAGTAGTAAAAGTTCTGAGGAGTAATGTGTCGCTTTGCAATGAAATTTAATCTGACAGCACCTCTTTTGCTTATGATATCCCAGACGGTAGATTGCTATTTCGTCCATTAACTGGTGGTGCATCCACTTGCCAATTCTAATTCATTTGGGGAGCTTCCATGATGACTGTAATGGAGGTTGGGTTTGTTGTTCAGGGGGGAGGGGGTGGGGAGGGGTATTGCGGGCTTGCTTGCCTGGAAGCTGTAGAGATCACCTGGCCAGGAACGCTCAGTGGTGCTGGGCTCCATCTACTCTGGGAGTAAGCCCTAGCTCCACCACTGCCAAGGCCTTAGGCTGTGCCTAGGTCCCTAACCACCTTGCAGGTTCATCCTCCCTCATCTGATCCCCTGGCTTGCAGAACTCTTCAAATTTTTGGAAGGTGATAGAGTGTGTATACAGTAACATACATTATGTAACATACACAGCAAGGTCTGACTAAATCCATTAAAGTATCCGTGGTGAGATACATGAATATTCATATGTAGTGGGATATAAAGTAAGGATACAAGTAGCTTCACATTCGTTCATAAGAGGTTTCACCACCAAAAGAGGTCAGGTCAGGCAAGTTTTGCTTCCAGATGAGTTAGAAATATTACACCTTACCTTACTGTTGGGTTAATGTATTTAAAAACTTATTAATTTTCATACAAATGCAAATGACTTTCATTATTTATGAGTGTAAGGAATAATATTCCATTATCTTTAGCTTGAGTTAAACACTGTCTTGGTCCATTCTTTCTTCCTGTGAGACTCCAAGCTCCCAAGGGCCGGGCCTGTGTGAGAGGGTAGGTGCTAGAGCAGGGAAGCCGCTCAGAGAGGGTAGGTAGATGCAGTACAGCGAGTGCCTGGGGGTGCGGAGGAACGTGGCTTTGGGCAGTAAGCCCCCCAAAACATCCATGAGTGTCCTGGGTCCTAATCCACTCCCAAATAAATGTAACAGTCGAGGAAAACCGGTGCTTGTAGCAGCTCATCTACAGCATCCTCTCCCCTACACTTCTCCTAAACCCTTCCGATTCATAAATTCTAGCCCGTCAGTCACCCCTGGGAAGGAATCTGCCTCAGGGCATGGTTAGTCTGGAGCTGGAGGACTGTTGTCCCCGCCTGGGTCCATTACCCACTGACCCTGCTATTTAAAGCAACCCCGGGCACCCAGCCATGGGGAATCCATTAGGAGCTCCAACAGACAGGCACTTTTTGGAGGAAAAAAAGAGATATGGCTCCTTCTCACAGTTTAAATTTTTCAGGTAGAGACAATCAGAGCAAAAGAAATAGTGGGTCTTACCATTAGGGGAAAGAGGTTTAGAAACAGCATTTAAGTCAAGAATGTTTGATATGTTCATTTGTCAACAGAGTGTGAAGTGGTTCCATTCAGGCTTTCTAAATGGCCAGGCTATTGCCTGAGTACAGTGTACCTGTTCAAGTAATCGTGGTTTATTTATAGTTATGACAACCTTTTAGAGCTGGTATCCTTTAAAATACAGCCTAATACCAAAGCCAAATGGAAAAAAGAAAAAAAAAAGTCTAGAGTAGAATATCAAATTGTGACTGGTCACTGAATAAAGCAAAGGTACTCATGACTACTTATATATGTCAAAGCCTATATAAATTGGCAGATGGAGCCTTCCCAAATACTGAGAAAAATTTCAATTTGGGTTCTAAAATAAGTGAGTTAATTTAAAACAAAAGTAACCAATAAAAGGACCAATGAAAATTTGTTTAAGCTTATTGTATTAAAAAAAAAAAAAGACTTCAAAATCCATAATCTCAGAAACCGGTGTTAGTTAGGTATACTGCCAAAAAAAATGAAACATTCTAATTTCTTTCTTTCTTTTTTTTTTTAAGATTTCTTTATTTGATAGAGAGAGAGCACAAGGAGGTAGAGCGGCAGGCAGAGGGAGAGGGAGAAGCAGGCTCCCCCCTGAGCAAGGAGCCCGACGTGGGGCCTGATCCCAGGACCCTGGGATCATGACCTGAGCTGAACGCAGACGCTTAACTGACTGAGCCACCCGGGTGCCCCTAATTTATTTTCTAAACAATGAGAACATTTGAACAGAAAATTTAATATTTCAGTATTAATGCCATGTTTCTAAGTCTGGGGTCTATTCTCTCTGCTGAAAAGCCTAAAAATGCCATTTCTGTGTGGACAGAATAGATCATGGAGGCTGAAACACAGGAAGAATTGAATGCGTCCACCAAATAGGCTCAACATCTGTAGATCTTCAAAAGGAAAGGCGTTCCTATTATGTTCTCGTGTCTTCAACCGGGTGCTCCCTAGCCCTTCACACTTACATGGCCTGTGACCTCTGTTGTCTTGCAGCCTGTTTATCTCTAAAATGGGGAGTAAACAATACTACCTTTCTCTGACATGCTCTCAGCTCTCCATAGGGTCCAACACTCACATGCCATTTTTTTTCTTCTTTGGGGGAATGATAGATTGCATCTACTGATGGTTGATTTTAAGTAAGGTACTGAGAAGATCGATGTGCCATTGCAACAAATAAAGACAACCTACAAAATTGGGAAACTTCCTTTGACAAGCTTGACTTTCCTGGAAATGAGGTTTATTTTTTTAGATTTTTTTAAAGAAAAGGAAAAAATAATTCTGCCCCTCCTTGTTCTGAATGACGTAAGAGTATTCCATGGGATGCTGATATGTGTCCATAATTTCTGCCACGAAGAAAGCAGGAGGAGTTAGGATACTTCTTCCTGTACACCCAACACACTCTGAAATGGTCCAAGAGTTTTGCTGAGAGAGGCTCAGCTGGACTCAGCTGGACTCTCTAATCATCAGACCCCCTTGCTGGACTGAACAGCCCTGGGGTGCTGGCCAGTCATGTAATTGAAGATTCCCAGGTTCTGTGAGCAAGCAGAGCAGGGTGATAACATCCAGGATTTACTCAGTGTTGCATTTTATGGGAAGATAAAAGACAATGAATGAGCCCCTCTGGCCAGTCTCTGTCACGTGTCCTGAAATGTCTGTCTCCTGATGATCAACATAACCAAGGAAGGTCTGGCCACACAGAAATGGTAGCCACCAGTTACCATGGGGCTGCTGGGAAGCTTATGGGAGCTTTTGGCTTGAACTTTTCCTAGCGCATCTCAACCTGCCATCTAGAAAACTGGTAATAACAGCCACACGAAGTGCCATCATCACTGTGTGGTCAGAACCTGGACTTCCTACAGCTGTAGGATAAACTCCACAGTTCTTAGCACGGGCCACCCAGCCCTTCACTCCATAGCTCTAGCTTTCTGCTCACATTCATCACTGGTCACTCCCTGATCTGCAGGCTGCGCCCTGGCCTCACCAACCTCACCGCCCTCACGGTGCCAGGACACACCCCGGATGTGTGTGCGCTCTGCGAGGTTTGCACGGTCATCGCGTCCCTCCGCTTCCCTGCTCTCTCCCACACCATCCACCTTTACGCAGAGTGTACCTTCTTCCCTGGATCACTGCGACTCTTAGCTGGCTCTGTCTTTAGGGGATTCATGAGGTGGTTTCAGGAGAGCCAACTATAAGCTCCTTGAGGTCAAGAGCTGGCCTTCTTTATCTCTGTATTCCTGATGTCTTGCCTGGTCCCAAGTATATAACAGATAATCATTAAGTTATGTGCTGACTAAATAAATGGTTGAATGAGTAGTATGTTTCAAACTTTATTTTTGGATAGCAGAAAACCAATTGATTTCAAAAACGCTAACAGTTAAAAACAGGTTGTGGGGTGTGGGTAATTCTTGTTATAATATTTAAACTTTTCCTCATTTCCCAAATTTCATGCCACACCAAAAATCTGAGAAAATAAAAGAAGGAGTGAGGAAAAACTGTGAGAGTTAATTTATGTAGCAATGCAAACAATCAGGTAATGTTAAGTGTTAGTGTTAGCTTTTCCTAATGATTGTATGGGCACCTACTGTTTCCTATATGAATGTATGGATTCGTGTAATACAAATCACTGATGGAATTCACTTGAATTTGATGAATGTTTTCCTAATTTATTCTGATGTAATTCATTAGCTTAGGTTGTTAACGCATTTCTCAGCTGTAAGTTTTGTTCATTCCCCTAGGAATAAATCTATTATAGATGCTGACGGTTATCAGAATGTATGGGTATGACCCTATCTTTCTATCAAGACCTTTAGCCTAGAAATAACATCTTTTGTTTTAAAGAAATCAGGTTTGTCTTTTAAGCAAAAAAAAAAAAAAAAAAAAAAAAGACCACTACAACTAGCGATTTGAATTTCATCATCAAAAACCAGAAACCCGTGAAGCTGGGTACAGACCTCATTTAAGGATTAAAAAAAAAAAAAAAAAAGAAGCACTAACGGTCTTTTAAATATAATGTAAAGCTGCCTGTTTGTTAAAAAATAGGAACAATAATAAGGAATACTCATAATTACTAGAAAAACGGATCTGCAAATACTATACTATAATCATTTAACATTTCCACACAAGGGCATGTTACAGCATTGATTACCATGATGACCAGAAAGAGGCAAACCGACTTGAGCACAGCTGAGCCCTACAACACCAAATGCTATGAATTACTGCCCCATGAAGCATTAGGGTCCGACAAGTGTCAGGGGTCTGGGCCTGTCATAACAAGGACTGTGATGATTTTTTTCTATAATGGTCTACACCATAAGGAAAACACACATCGTTCTTACAAGTCCTTGGCACACAGGAGATGGGTATTGGATAGTAATGAATTAATAGTAATTAACAGTAATTGATTGACAGTTCGGGGGCACTGTAACTAGGTTCCAGGAGACCTAAACAGGAAGATTTTAGTGACTATGTGGTGGTGACTGTGATGTCCAGCAGGTCAGCTGGTGATCTGACCCACGTTCTCCTCTCCCCAATGGGGTCTATGACCAAGGCCCCCACAGCCTCACTGAGGTCCTTCTATTGATCGCCCTTGTTGTTATGGGTCTATGTCCCTTTCTCCACCCACTCTGCACACAAGGGTCAGCCTACAGCCAGATCACTGTTAGGATTTGGACCACCACTTTCTAAGAACGATTATTCCTTTGGCTTTTACTATGAAACTTTCATTAATGCTGGGGTTGTACGGGTCCAATTTTCACTGTAACCAAAGCCAAATTGACTAAGAGTGGTCTTACAAGAGTCAATGTGCCCAATATGTAAACTCACAACAGAGGATTAGGTTCATTTATCTCTCTTTGTAAGAAGGCTTTCTGCTCCAACTGCTGGGACTTCTCAGCTCTCAGAAAAAACTGAAGGGTGGACGGTGTTTTTATTTGCTGCAGTGTCAGGAACAACAGCTAACTGGAAGCTTATCACTGGTTCCAGACACTGTTCTAGAAGCTTCCTTGTATTCACCCATATAATCTTTGCAACAGCTTTTTGATTTAGGGCTCTTAGCCCCATTTCACATATCAGTTACTCCAGTTCTGAGTCAGGGCTCAAACCAGACAGTGAGTCGGCAGAGTCCAGGCTCTCGGCCTGTGCACGCTGCCTCTGCACAGAGCAGGCCTTGAGAAATGGGAAGCTTTGGTTGTCAAGCATCTCTTTCTTTCCACCTGGAATCCAGTACATTTGTTGTTGTGTGAACACGTGCTAGAGACGACTGAAGTTCCAAGAGATGTAAATGATGTGGGAGAGGCCTTACACCTTAACGCTTTATGTTTTAAAGCCCTGGGTGGGCAGGGGCCCAGAACAGGGGTTCAGCTTCAAGTAAGTGACACATGAAAAAATGTTCATCATCATTAGCCATCAGGGAAATTCAAATCAAAACCACGTTGAGATACCACCTTACACCAGTTAGAATGGCAAAAATGGACAGGGAAAGAAACAACAAATGTTGGAGAGGTTGTGGAGAAAGGGGAACCCTCTTACACTGTTGGTGGGAATGCAAGTTGGTACAGCCACTTTGGAAAACAGTGTGGAGGTTCCTCAAAAATTTAAAAATAGAGCTACCCTATGACTCAGCAATTGTACTCCTGGGTATTTACCCCAAAGACACAGACGTAGTGAAAAGAAGGGCCATATGCACCCCAATGTTCATAGCAGCAATGTCCACAATAGCCAAACTGTGGAAAGAGCCGAGATGCCCTTCAGCAGACGAATGGATAAAGAAGATGTGGTCCATATATACAATGGAATATTACTCCGCCATCAGAAAGGATGAATACCCAACTTTTACATCCACATGGATGGGACTGGAGGAGATGATGCTAAGTGAAATAAGTCAAGAGAAAGTCAATTATCATATGGTTTCACTTATTTGTGGAACATAAGGAATAACATGGACGACATTAGGAGAAGGGGGGGAAAATGAAGGGGGGGAATCGGAGGGGGAGACGAACCATGAGACACTATGGACTCTGAGAAACAAACAGGGTTCTAGAGGGGAGGGGGGTGGGGGGATTGGTCAGCCCGGTGATGGGTGTTAAGGAGGGCACGTACTGCGTGGAGCACGGGGTGTTATACGAAAACAATGGATCGTGGATCACCACATCAAGAACTAATGATGTATTGTATGGTGACTAACATAATAACATTTAAAAAAAAAAAAAGGAAGTGATTTTCCAGGAGCTACACTATGAGCGTACCATGGCAGTCCTCCCGGAGGCACTTCACCCACGCGGTATCTGGTTCTGTTTAAACCGGTTCTTAAAGGTGAGTTGGGGAATAAAGGGAGGTCATTAGTTTCCGAGGGCCTCCCTAACAGAGGACAACAAACGAAGTGGCTGAAAACAGGGAATTCATTCTCTCATGGTTCTAGAGGCCAGAAACCCCAAATCCAGGTGTCGGCTGGGCTGTTTCCCTCTGGAGATTCTGGAGAAGAGTCTGTTCCAGGCCTCTGTCCGAGCATCTGGAATTGCCGGCGATCCTTGGTGTTTCTCTGCAGCTGTATCACTCCTCTGTCTGCCTCTGTCCTCACGTGGTGGCCTCTCTCTATGTCTCATCTCATCGGGACATCAGTCCAATTGGAGTCCGCCCACCCTAACCCAGTAGGACCTCATCCTGACGCCGTTTATAAAGATTCTATTTCCAAACATGATCACCTTGGGAGGTAGTGGGCACTAGGACTTCAACATATCTTTTGGGGGGACACAATTTAAGTCACAGAAGGAGGGAGATTTTATCCAAAGGAAGAGGGCAATTTGGCTCCTGATGACACTAAAATGTCATTCCCTAAGTAAGGAAGTCAGCTAGGGATTAATCCTCTGCATTAATTACATTAATTTTTCGGTAAAGGAGAAAACCTTCTTCCTCTCTACTCGTCCATTACTTTCAAAACTTCGCTTCTGATACCAGATGTGTGGGTGGTTTTCCCACACCGAGCAATTCTCCAGTTCTCTGCAGACACCAACTGGGCATCATCCTACAGTTCAGTTCCATGGTGACACTACCCACCTGTGGCCCACCTCCCAGACTAGTCCCCTCCAGGTGTCAAAAGTAAGTCCAGGTGGTCACCTGAGCTTTTGACCAACTGGTTATAAATCAGAATTTCCCAGGACTCCCTCCTTGGGTTTGATCATTGGCTCAGTTGGCTCAGAGACTGCAGAGAAACACTTTGGTAACCAGATTATTCAACTCAGGAATGGCCAGAAGGAAGGGATGCACAGGGCAAGGGATGGAGGAAAGGGGTGTGGAGCTTCCCGCCCTCTCGAGGTGTGCTACCCTCCCAGCACCCCCACCTGGGCAGCAACCTGGAAATTCTCTGAACCCTGTACTTTAGAGACTTTTGTGGAGGCTTTGGTGTGTAGGCACGATTGGTTAAATCATCAGCCTTTGGTGATTAACTCAACCTCCAGACCCTCTCCACCTCCCTGGACTGAAAGTTCCAACCCTCTACTCACATGGCTGGTTTCCCTGGCAACCAGCATCCACACCGTGGTTATGGAGGGGCTTTCCAAAAATCTTCTCATTAACATAACCTCAGTTGTACTTGAAAGGGCTTGCTATGAATAACAAAAGACACTCCTCTCACCTTTATCCCTTTGGAGCTATTTTAGGAACCTTGGACAAAAGCCCAAATATTATGACAGAGGATGCTCCCATTGATCTCACCACTCAGGAAACCCCAAGGGTTTTAGGAGCTGTGTGTCGGGAAGGGGGACAAAGACAAAATATAGATTTCTTATTATAAATCACAATATCATGCTGTGGCTGGTTACAGAAGGGAAAACTGCAGGCAAGGGCTTGTGTTTTGCTCACAGAAACATAATAAGCCAAGACAACCTGCCTGATTTTCCATAAGCCTCTATGAGCAGCAGTGCACACCCTTTTTAAGTATTAGTAGTAAGGCTGACACTACCAGCCAAGACTATAAATGTCTCCCATACCATCATTTAATGGGGAGGAGAGGCTAGAGGTTCTCACATTATCATTGCGAAGAACACACATCCATGTCGCGGTGCGTCCTGTTTCTGTTACCATTCACGCTGCAAGTCAGTGCGTTCACCATTTTAATGCTTCATATATCAATAAATTAAGTGCACTTCTACATGGATTTGACCTTTTCAGTATTCCACAGGATGACTGACTGCCCCCTCTAGTTGCTCCCCTGCTTGTCATTTTAGTAACCTGGATGGGAGAAGCGAGCTGGCCCACCTATAAAAATGAACAGCCGAAAGAGCAAAGTTGTAATGCTGCCCCCGCCTTGCGGAGACTATATTAAGGGATTATAATTTTGATACCTATTTTTTTTCCTTTCCAGAGCAAGCAATCATAAATTGAAACGAGAAGAGAGAGACAAAAAGTAATATTGCCCCAAATAAACAATCCTGCTATTTTCCTCAGTTAATGTTATTACCCAGGTCCCCGGTGGTCTTGGCCTCTGCTATTGTCTTCAAAGGTTTCATTCTAGAAACATTTTCGTCTCAGTCAGATTTAGTAGAAACTTTAATATGAATTTCTGTTACTCCGCAGAGAACCGATGGTTTTCAAAATTATGGTGAAATCTCCTGAGCCCTTAAGAGGTTTCCTCTCTTGGTGTAGGCTGCACGGTTGCTTTGTTTTAGTGGTCCTGAATATGGTATCCTGCGCTGAGTTCAACTTTCTCGGCAACTCATTACACAAATCAACAACACCAATAAATTATTCAACCTGAAGGTAATAGGAATACCAATCGGCAACCCTGATGTCTAGGCAGCATTGCTTAATTTCTGACAAAAAACAGGAGAGGTAGATAATGGTTTAAATACCATGTGTATAGATTGTATTATGATTCTGATAGGAAAAAAAACCCCTCAACACCATTAATTCGCTATTTTTGGACATAAATATGTCCATTTTTAAAATGCAATTGCTAGATGATGAACAACTCTTCATACCCATGTGAATGTCTAAATAAAACAGCAATAACTAAATAATGTATAGATTTCTTAGTAATTCGTATTTTTTTTTTTTGAAGATTTATTTATTTATTTTAGAGAGACAGTGTGTATGCACATGTGTTGGGGGAAAGGCAGGCAGAGAAAGAAATCCTCAAGCCGACTCTGTGCTGAGCGCACAGCCTGACGTGGGGCTCGATCCCAGGACCCTGAGATCATGACCTGAGCCGAAATCAAGAGTGAGCAGCCTTACCGACTAAGCCACCCAGGTGCCCCAGTAATTAGTTTTAATAAGCTTTTCACTTAACTATGTTATGGAATGCTAATAATAATCTTAAAGGTATCATAGCACATTATCAACCTAAAATTAAAAATACTAAAATTAAATAAAGCCTTTTCTGTACTAGTCTATAAGTGATTTATTTCACAAAAGATTCTGGCCTATTCTAGAATCATCCAAAATTAAAATTATTATAAAATATTTTCAGCTAATTTCCTATCAGGCACAAAATTACAATGTCAATAGAGCATACCTTACTTAAAAGACTCTAGATCACCACTGATTAGATCCTTCATAACTATAAATTAATGGAATTGATGAACAACACACAGAACCCAGCCATATAATTTTATCATTACTCATTCATTCGGAACATAGTTTTGGAGTGCCATCTGCTGAGCCCGGCCTTCTGGGCACTAGCGATAAGAAAGTAAATAAAATTGAGATGGACTCTGCCCTCATGGCACTTTTCATTCAAGATGGCAAAACAGAAAACATGATGAAGACTCTGGGAAACTATCAAGTAGGCGAGTAAGCCTAAGTCACTTGGTAGTAAGTGCTGTGGAGTAAGGGACCCCCAAAGTCCTCAGAGAAGGCGATTGTGATAAAGTTGCTTTGAGCAGGTAGAAGGTAGAGGGTGAAGCCACACAGAAGTTGGGAAAGAAGCCCAGACAAAAGGAATGGGACATAAAGACCCCGAGGGGGGAGCACACTTGAAGATTCGAGGCATGCAGGGCTGGTGCGGGCCATGTGAGGAAGGCTTGAGGAGGCCAGGGGCTTAGCTGTGGCGAGATCCCGTTTGGCCTTGGCGCTACTTTAGCTGCTTTGGCTAAGGAGCCCTCAAAGGAGTTTGAGCAGAAGACGGACATACTATGACTTAAATTTTAAATTGCTCCCCCTCCCCCCCAGCATCTTTTTGGAAACCAGATAGGAAGGAGTGGAAGCATAAAGGCAGGGAGAGCAGGTAGAAGGCTGTTGCAATAATCCAGGCAAGAGGCGATGGTGGCTTGGACCAGATTCTGGAAAGAACTTTGAAGGAACCATCTGTAGGATTTGCTGATGAGTATCATGAGTGCTGTAGAGAAAGAGAAGAGTCAAGGTGACTTGGAGATGATGCCTTTGGCCTGGGCACTGGGATGTCCCTTTATGGAGGTGATGAAGACTGGCACAGAAGGATCCAGCACTCCTGTTTGGAAGCGTGAACTACAGAGGCCCGTTAGGCGTCCATGGGGGAAGTCAGGGAGGCAGCTGGAGGTTTCATTTTGGAGGCCAAAGGAGAAATTGGGAGAAGGGGTGTAAGTTTTATAATTGTCAGAATATGGTGAATACTTAAATCAAGGAAGAGTAGAAGAAACTACCTAGAAAGAGATGTGGGTAGGGAAGAGAAGAGGAAAGATAAAGGAGAAGGGGTCTAGGTCTGAGTCCTGGGGACACAACCTGCCGACTGGGGTCTTAGGAATGAAGAGCCAAGATATCCTCTAACGGAACAAAGTATCCTAAGAATGATCTGGAAAACTTAGCAGTCAGCATAGTGGACTGGCCATGAAAGGGTGGCTTTGTCATATCGTTTTTTTACTGATTATCTGAAATAAACAAATATAAATGGATTACACTGTAAATTTTATATGACTATACTCATAAGAATGATTTTTACTGCTGCTATAGTCTCTATTAGGTTAACTTCAGTTGGCAGCCATTCAAGGGTTTAATCCAAGATTTGTATTTCATTAATTCTAAGATGAACATTTTTTTTTCCACATCTTAACATCTCTGAAATCAAACTGTCTCCTACAATTGATGGCATCTACAATTATAATGGGTGGCATTTTTTCCTTCTCAGAGGCACGCACCAAGAAGGTACACAATTTGTAGCATCCTAGATTTGATTAAATAAAAAGTATATATTTTAAGTCAAGACTACTTGTCGCTGCCCCCAGTTGATGTAGGCGCAGAAGAACTGGGCCCCCACACAAGCTGCCCAGTGGGCGGGTGTCTGAAGAGCCCAAGGGAGGAAAGAGGCGGCCACAGGCAGTGACTTGTGGGAGATTGTTGTCAGTTACCCTTATTTTGCCTGGGCTTCACTATGGATCGGCTCTAGTGGCACACACCTGCAGCGACTTTGGCTCTCAGGAGGAAGGCGAATACAGTCCTAAACTTGCACAGAGGATTGTTCTAGCCTCATTCTCCAGACGGGTCCTTTCCTAGACTCCCACATTCCTGAAAAGCAGAAGCTTGTTCCTTTTCATGTTTCAGTTACCATTCCTTTTTTTTTTTTTTTTTTAAGATTTTATTTATTTTGAGAGAGAGTGAGAGCACATGTGAGTGGGGGGAGGGGCCAAGGGAGAGGGAGAGAGAGAATTTCAAGCAGACTTCATGCTGAGCACAGAGCCCAATGCGGGGCTCGGTCCCACAACCCTGATATCATGACCTGAGACAACATCAAGAGTCAGACGCTTAGCCGACTGAGCCACCCAGGCGCCCCTGTTTCAGTTGCCTTTTAATCCCCAGAATTTAGCACAATGCCTCATATCGCTGGTTCTCAAAAAATGATTAAAAAAAATTTAAACTCGGGACGCCTGGGTGGCTCAGTTGGTTGAGCGACTGCCTTCGGCTCAGGTCATGGTCCTGGAGTCCCGGGATCGAGTCCCCCATGGGGCTCCCTGCTCGGCAGGGAGTCTGCTTCTCCCTCTGACCCTCTTCCCTCTCGTGCTCTCTATCTCTCATTCTCTCTCTCTCAAATAAATAAATAAAATCTTTAAAAAAAATTTAAACTCAACCCTCCACTATTTGGGTGTAAAGATTCGTGGCCCACAATTTCAGAGGGAATGTACGGCCGTTTCCCTTCCCCAGCTGTGACGGTTGAAGGTTACCATCTGACCATGTTCACGGAAGGCATCTTATCTGAGTGCCGAGGACTGGATCCTGGTGTTGTCTCCATGGAAACACCAAGAGGAGCTCTTAGATCCTTGCACAGAAACAACAAATGCATACTTTACAATAATAACAAAACGCAGCATTTATAGATAGGATAATAACCTATGTTATGAAACATGCAATTTAATAACTCTCTCTGATAAAAAGGCAAAGACAACTGCAAAGCTATAATTTACTTCTGGTGGTGGAGGTGTCAGGTTCACGGGCAGTGGTCCTGAGCAGCAAGAATTAATCTTCCTCATCTGCTTGTCAACCCATTATATGCTCGTTTGCTGCTCACTCTGCTATTTTGTCCTTCTCTTACTATATTTTCCAACTCACACACCCTAACCTACTATTCTAATTAACCCTCCCCTTGCATCCTGACCCGTGTTCTGTATTGCTTTCAAGAATGTCCTCAAGCAGTTACAAAGGACTTTTAAAAATAAAGACATAAAATGTTTTACAATTCCTACATAAGTCTTTTTGTGAAGATTGTGCTTTACATGTATTGAAAATGCCTAGAAGAGTAGTCATAAAAGTGAATTTGAAAATGCATTTGAAATGTAGATAATGTTTGCAGTGGTCACATAATGTTGCTCTAGGGCACAACACTGAGCAAGAGCTCTCTCTGCTTCAGTCTTGAATTATCCTCTCCTCACAGCATCTTCAATTATGTGACCTCTCAGAAATACTCCGAGCCCCGGATGGGGAACATTCAAGAGTGACCACAGTTCCAAAACAATTCCTTTTCTCTCTTGGACTATAGAATCTTCTTCTTTTTTTCTAACGATTTATTTATTTTAGAGCGAGAGGGAGGGAGAGAGAGCAGGGGCAGAGGGAGAGGGAGAGAGAGACTCTCAAGCAGACTCAAAGCTGAGCGCGGAGCCCAACACGGGTCCAACCCCACGACCCCAAGATCATGACCTGAGTTGAAACCAAGAGTCAAATGCTCAACCGACTGCACCACCCAGGTGCCCCCAAGGACTACAGAATCTTCTAACACCGCAGCATCTGGGAGCACTCCTCGGGGTGCCAAGAAGAGTCACTGGCCCAGTACAGAAGTAGAGCTAGTAGAATCTAATAGTATCTGTTAGAGTACTATTAACACATACTTTTAGAGGAACATCTACCAGTACCTATTGAAGTAGTATTAATAGAAACTATTAAGTATCTAATAGATTCTCTCAAATGAGGATTTTTCATTTATTTTTAAATCAGGAGCCACTGTTTCATGGATTTGCACCACACGGAGTTCAATAGATGAATGACTGAAGAGAGAAGCACCTGCTGCAGCAGTCCCTGAGACTGGCCATTTCCAAGACCAGTTCAAACACCTTTGAGCAGGGGTAAGTAAGCTGGCCCAGACGCTAAGAATGGTTTTTATGTTTTTTTTTAATGGTTATGAAAAAACTTAAAAGAATACTGTTTCATGGCAAGTGAAAATCACATGGAATTCAAATTCCAGCGTCCTTGAAGTTTTCTTGGAACCAGCCATACTCATGTGTTGAGGATTGTCTGGGGCTGCTTTTGTACTACGACAGCATGGCTGTAGCTGAGACAGAGACCGATGGCTTGCAGAAAAATATTACTATCTGGGTCTTTACGGGAAGTCTGCCAATCCCTGCCTTAGAGTTGCAGGCACAGACAGAGGTTAGTCATCTGGATTTGCTTAGGATGCTGCCATAGGACTCCGATCAAATTCCGAAGGACAGAATGGGCCACAACCAGGGAAGAACATTCCAGCAGAAAAGTTGGCCCTGTCAGACTATAAGGATGAGAAAGAAAAGCTCCTTGGTGGTGTAATTAGTATTTTAAGTAGCTTTGTCTGAAATGATGCTAAAGCAATCTTCAGTCCTTTATCATGTTCAAGCAGAGTGCACAAAACCACTCAGCTCACTCTAATTGCAAATATCCCTTAATGAATATATATTTGTTTTGGCTCCTTTCCTCTATTTTGCATCAATCCTAGTGATTCCTCAAGTCATAAAATGGCCCACGTTCCTTTCGCTGAGGTATTTTCACCAGGATAAAAAGATATAAACAGATTAGCACATTTCTATGTATGTGAGTTTCCCAGGAAATGGGTGATATGACTGGATTCTGTCTCTTTTGATCTAGAAAAGGAGGGCTGATGGAGAAGACAAACAATAATTCTCTTTGATGATATCTGAGCCTTCGAGAGGTGTTTGGTGAGGGGGATGGGGTGGGGCAAGGGGTGAGAAAGACGGAGTCATTCACAAAATTGCTGGATGCTTACGGCACCTCCACATGATACATGAAGAGCAGGCAGATGGAATGTGAAGGGCTAGAGTGGAGTCTCAGGTTCCCCACTTCATAGCTGACAGATCCCTGCCTGTCCCCTAGCCTTGGCTTCCAGAGCCATGAAGTGGCAGCATAAGGCCAGTGTTGCTACAATAGTCAAGCCAGAGGGTGTAGTACGAATGTTTTCTGAGCTGTCTCACCACATAGTCTATTATGGATACCAAAGAGTGCATGGAAAAAGTCCATTAAAATTTGAACGTGGGCGCCTGGGTGGCTCAGTCGGTTGAGCGACTGCCTTCGGCTCAGGTCATGATCCTGGAGTCCCGGGATCGAGTCCCCCATCGGGCTCCCTGCTGGGCGGGGAGTCTGCTTCTCCCTCTGACCCTCCCCTCTCTCATGCTCTCTCTCTCTCTCAAATAAATAAATAAAAATCTTAAAAAAAAAATTTGAACGTGATGTTAGTTATCCTAAAGTTGAAATTTAAAAATGCCTAAGTGGCAACTGTCAACCTCAGGGAACTAATGAGAAAGGAACTAATGAGAAGAGAAAGGGAAATGTTGTTACTGAATCGTGGGCTTAACTAACACTGGAGAACTTGAGTTGAATCAGAGGAACTAATCAGTGGTGTTGAGAAAGACGAAGTCATTCATAAAATTGCTGGATGCTTACGGCACCTCCACATGATACATGAAGAGCAGGCAGATGGAATGTGAAGGGCTGAACCCTTCAGTGTCTAAAAGACACTGAAAACATTTAGACTGACAACCAGCAAACAAAAATAATATTTTACAGAGGTGAAACCAGCTACCCAGGGACCCCAAATTTTCAACTGTAGTGAAGGGAACTGGGCAAAAAAATCTTTTAAGAATTGCTATCAGGGGTCTTGGCTATTTATGGAAAATAATCAAGGATATTGGTTTTTTTTAAGATTTATTTATTTACTTGAGGGGGGAGGGGCAGAGGGAAAGGGAGAAAGAGAATCTCAAGCAGACTCCACGATGAGCGTGGAGCCCAACTCTGGGTCTTAATCTCGGGACATTAAAACCAAGAGTTGGACCCTCAGTCGACTGAACCACCCAGGCCCCCCAAAGATACTGGTTTTAAGACTCTCAAGATACCTTATCCTTATCATGAAACTCAAATTATTTGTTTTAAAGGGGAAAAAGTAGAAAAGCTCTATTTTAATGGAATTACTTTTACTTTAAAAAATCTCTTTAAAGAAGGAGTCAAGAAATAAAAGACATGCCGATTTAGAGCCTGAACACTATATATTGGAGATACCGTGATTAGACATGATATAAACCATGTTTTCCTTAGTGAGCCGTTTACCCACAAGACAGTTAGGAAAAGTAAACCACCAGCTTCTCAATGGAACACACAGGCTATCAAAAGGCTCAAGGGCACAGGCCTTAGAGAGAAGTCTGGGTTTCAGTTCTTGCTTTACAACTACTGGCTGTGTGAGCTGGCAAATTACTTAATTTCTGAGGCTCAGTTTCTTTTTTTTAATGTCCTAAATGGGGACAATTATAATAACGGTAAATGTGAAATAACAAATATAATGCACTCAGCACAAGGAAAGCACACTGTAAAAGTTATTAGGAGTGGTAGTATTTATATCATAGCTTATAAACGTGGACTTTATATCAATTATGGTACTTACAAAGAAAAAAAACCTTTATAGTTCACCTTCACTTTGGTCCCTGCTTTCATTTAAAAAGATAGTTTTCAGGCTTGGAAAGAAATGCACAAAAGTACACATCCATTTCATGATACTCTTGCCTATTGGTGATCCCAGGTAGAAGTTTTTGCAGTGTGAATCAGTGAGGTATTTGAGGGAAGGAAGGCCACACATACACACACACGCGCACGCATGCATGCGCGTGCGCGCGCACACACACACACACACACACACACACACATCAAAACCTCAGTTGATTAGTATGGAGAGGTAGCCCCAGATGTAGCCACATGTCTGCTCTAGCGACACCTAATGAGCGGTTGGTTACCCTTCGCCCAGCTTCTAGCTTGGATGGAGACAGACTTCCAGAGCACCAGCCTGGGGTGGGTTTGGGGCTGGTAGGTGTGACTAAGTGGCTACTGTAGCTTCAACACCTACAGGACAAATACAGTGAGACACAGTGTTTTATCTTTTCCAGGCAAATGCATCCCAGCGGGCCTTGTCTCAGCAAGAGTGGCCCAGAGCTCGTCCCCCAAGCCCCTTGGGGAAGGTTGAGCTCTCCAGAAGACACGCTCAGGAACCTCCCACCCCCGAGCAGGCCTCAGGAGGACCTGTGCTCGGGCTGCAAGTCAGAATGTTCTAGTTCCATCTCTCTCCCCTCCCCCAGGGACCCTTGAAGTGCTTCCCACTTGGGCTCTTCCTTGGCAAGCTGGGGTTTCAAGCCTTTTTTTTTTTTTTTAAACACTAACCTAGGGCACTCCAGACAGTAGAAAAACACCATCAAAATGGGGAAACTAGTTTTAATAATAGAAACCTTTCCTTTGGGATCCTACCTTTTTTATCAACAGGAAAATTTTTCAACATTTTTTTTTTTAATCAGAAACAACTTATTGTAAAATGGGATAATTCCAGGACAACTGGCCTTGTTGCTGGGAAAAATAGTAGGAATACATGCCGTTGTTCTCAACGACCTTTTCGATCAAGAGATGGAAATGCAATGACACATCATAAATGATGCAAAAGAACCTCTCCCCCCTCTCTTTAATTAGAGCACTCAGTATTGTGATAAATTAGTCTGACTCAGTAAACTACAGGAAATAAATCTGCTGAACAGTTCCATTTTCCAATTGCTAGCTAGGTTAACACGCTTTAATAAACAAATAAATATCTCCATATGGACTATCATCCAAAGCAATTGTAAATCCTGGCAGCACTGGGCCACGCGAGGCAGGGACATCCTTGGAATAGCTGAGTTCCACTGCGGTCCTCCAGTGTCCGTTTGAGTCCCTGCCTAAATGCGGGGTGCCCTTCACTGATGGAATAAGGTGACACTTTGATTAATGCAATGAGCACGCTGCTGAATGCTACAGTGAGTATTAAAGTGGCATGTGCTAATTTAAAATCTCAGCCGTCATTAGACTGGAGTGCAAAGGGGAGTCACCTTCTCAGAAGAGCGTTTCCATCCCAGAGGGAACACGAGCAAGGCTGACTGTCCACCCCTGCAGGTTTCTGGTAAGCCTGCGCTGGCTCTGGAAACATTCTGAAATGATTCTGTTTTTCTTGCTGGAAACAAAACCTCCAAAAAGGTGCCAAGCAGCTTCCGTGTGGAAAGGTATGAAATGAAAATTAAGACTTTAATAAAACCAGGAAAAAAGGAAAAAAATGGGGAAAAAAAGAGGATAGAATTAAAATGATGTTTTAAAAATTTACCTGTTAAAAAAATCATCAGATCTTAAAACACTCGAGAACATGTCTTTCATTTTGACTGTTCTCTGTCAAGACCTCAGACAAGGTGTGCACGGCTGTCAATAGATAGGCATTTTTTTTTTAAACGTTTTATTTATTTATTTATTCATGAGCGTCAGAGAGAGAGAGAGAGGCAGAGGCAGAGGGAGAAGCAGGCTCCCCACTGAGCAGGGAGCCCAATGTGGGGTTTGATCCCAGGACCCTGGGATCATGACCTGAGCCGAAGGCAGAGGCTTAAGCATCTGAGCCACTCAGGCACAGATGGGTGTGTGCTTGCGGTCAAAATGCAAAGATACATTCTTGCGAGCAACTAGACACAATCATTTGGAGTTTCTCCCAGTGATCACTGGAAAATACCACATAAAAGTATATAAGTTCTGAGTCATCAATATTGTTTACCTTTTTTCCACTTGGAACTCTTAAAAAGGGTCAAAACAAATCTGTTTTTCTTCCCGATTGTATCTGAGAGTATTAAGAAATAGTTTCATTTTCATGGTTTTTAAGTGGCAATATATTTAAAATGACATACGATTCCCTAAAATGTCAATTTACATATTTTACTTTAAAATCACACACTCATGTAACCATGAACCATGGTTCAGTCCTAGGTAATTTTTCTTTTACATTCTGACCCACAGCATGCGCGATATTTGAGTTTCCACTGACCAAGTGCTCAATGGAGAATTCACTGTGCATCAGGTGTGGTCCTCGGCAGAGACCCCCGCTGTGTTTAGTTTAGCATGTGCCTCTGTCCTTCAGGAGCTCATGGTCCTAAGGGGGAAACAGATGCATGTGGCAGGATGATGGACCGAGCTTATTTTGTTCACCTGAACTTCCTTTTCTCAATTCCAAGATGGTAGCCACGCCCTTTGTACCTGCCTCAGAGTGTGTTTATGCTGTGCGGTGAAAACAAAAGGGGGCTGCTGATAATCCACGACACTATTCTACTCTTGGTGGAGCCTAAGCTCACCAATTATTCTGGAAGAGCTGGAGGGGGAAGAGAGAGAGAGAGAGAGTGGCTTTGAGGGGAAGAGAATCAACCGGATAAAGATGGCAGACTCTTCCAGAAAAGGCCCAGAATTTGCATGTCCTAGGATCAGCTCCCTGAAAGAGTCTGAGGGAAGCAGTTGGGCCCCCACAGAGCGCTCCAGAAAGGTCGCTGCACTGGCATGGCAGTGGACCTTCTTGGGACATGTGGGCTTAGAACACAGCAATATCGGGAGATTTTTCAGATACCGCAGAAGCCTCCCAGATTCTTGGGTGAGGCAAGAGAGGGAAAGGGAGCCCGATAAATACTGAGCCTGAATTTCCTGGTCAGCCTGGATTCAGATTTCAGTCCATTTTAAGAAACTAAGGAAGTGTGGCTTTCTTGCACACTTAGGTTTGCAGTTTAAAATTTGCACCCACCAAAACATGAAAACGAGTCATCACCATGGGTCACGATAGCAGGATGAACAAGACTCCAGCAGGCAGATGGAGGAAAGCAAGGTGAGAGTTCCAGAAAAGGCTTCCGGGACAAGGTTGCACTGAGTGGGTCCGAAGGCTGAGGAAGAGTGAATCAGGCAGAGAAAGAGGAGGGGTGGAATTTTAGGTACTGAGTTCCGGAGAATGACATTAGGTGAAGTGAACGGGCTTTTTGCTTTTCTGTTCACTCGGTTTAGGAGTCTCACTTGGAAACACTTGGCCTCGTAGGAGAGAGCCAAAGAAATGCATTGAGGCAGGGGAAGACAGTGAGAAGCGGGGCAGGGAGAGCAGCTCGTGGTTGTGGTATAAAGAGCCATTCTTGTGTGGCACAGGGAGGGGCTGGGAGACTCTTCGGATGGACCCAGAAGCTCAAAAGGAAAGTCTTCCACCACTTTGTACCTTTGGTCACCTCAACAATATTGTCCCCAGCCAGGCTTTTGTGCATCTATGGAAAATGACCATCAGAAGATACCATGAGCTTGCCTGGCACGTGACAGGTGCTCTTTATACCTTCCTTTATTCTAAAAGCAATGGGGAGTGGTGACAGTGGTTGAGGAGGAGCCTGGCAGGCCTGCACCTGCCCTGCAGCACCTGCCCCAGGTCCCCGGGGAGAAGGTACACCTGACATCCTGCAGAGTAGGGCCCTCTTCCACCCAGTCCCCTGACACATGCGTCTGGGTCCTGGGAAGAAAGGGAAGTGATTTCATCCTGCCTTGTAAGCAAGGGGCATGCGCTACACAACTCTGGGACCCCTCTAACAGGATAAAACAAGGGGGCAGCATCCCTTCCTTCCGTAATCTTCATTCCTGCCCCAATGCCTTGGATGGCCAAATGGCTCTGACATCATGTCAACCCATGCTGGTTGGCAGGGCAACAAGCAAATTCTTGACAGTCTAGACAAATCTGCAGGGCTTGGCAGGGTAGTGTGCAATCAACTAGATGAATTTGTTCCCAGGTACCTGAGAAATGCACTCGGAGGGCTGCCAGAATTGAAGAAGGAGAGCTTTGAAATTTTAGACTTATTGTGCTGTAATGTGACCAGACGGATAGCTATTGGCTGGTGGGGTCTGGAGAGACCGGATTATAGAAGGATGACTGGCAATGGTGTGGAAGGGTTGCTGTGGGCCAAGTGGTGGCACACACACCAGTCAGAGGATGGAAGCAATGACTGAAGGGGAGGATAAAGGACTCTGGATGGAAAAATGGCAAGGGGACGCAAATTCTTCAGTATAGTGCTATATTACTGAAAGGGAAAGTTTGGGTCATTAATCTTAGCACGGGGACACTCATTTCTAAAAGTAAAAATAAGAAGACATTTCAAAGTATTTTTAAAAAGTACATGTTCAAAGTAATTGAAATTTTTCTCATTTCTTTTAGGAACAAGATGTTGTATGCAAGATGTTGAATAATTGTTGAAATTGGTCTGAGAGTATTTAAAAATTAGGTCCACTTGGAGAAAATATTTTAAAGATTTATTTATTTATTTGAGAAAGAGAAAGAGAGAGGAGGTGGAGGGCACAGAGGGGGAGACAGTCTCAAGCAGACTCTGCGCCGACCACGGAGCCCGACACGGGGCTCGATCTCACGACCCTGAGATCAGCACCTGAGCCGAAACCAAGAGTCTGAGGCTTAACTGACTGTGCCACCCAGGATTCCCTAGAGAAAATATTTAAAAAATATGTTTAACAAGGAGAAAATCCACTTATTGGCTCCTATCACTCAATGATCAGAAACTAAGAAATTGTTACATGACAGAGCTCATCATATTCACAATATTATATTCAAAGCTTTGTGTGATATGTCATTATTCCAGTGCCAATAAAGTCTGTTATAGATCTCACTAAATTTAAAATAATGGCCAATATTTGGAAAATGTATATAGTAATGACCTGGAAATAACAAGCATTTCCTACACAAATGTGGATTTCTAAGCCTGTGAAACATTTTCAAAAAATGGGATAATCTGGCAAATAAGGATTTTAGTGACAAAACCATAATTATTTCAACAAGGTTTATATTTTAGGTCATAGAAATTGCCTTCTATGAAAAATAACTATTCTTGTGCAGCACTTTACAGATTTCAAGGCATCATTAAACAACTGAGAAATGAATTTCTTTTCAGAACAGAAGGGCCATGCATCACTTCTATTGTATCTGCATCTAGTTGATTAGCAATTGAGTTAAAATTCCTTCATTAGGGGGCAGAAGCCTTTGCAAATTGAAATCAGTTTGTTCTCAGGGCTGCTGGTAACATAATCTTGTTGCTTATTGGAAACAACAGAAAAACTATTGTTTTTTCTATCAAAATGTGTACAATTTTGATGGCTTTGCCAATACTTTTACTAGGCAAATTCTCTTACTTCATCTTCTGGTAACACTCTAGGAGGCCTCCCTCCTCCCTGTGTATAATCTTTATAACAAATTGTGCAAATTTTCATCAGCCACAAACATGGGCTTTGGGGCCGAGAAGGCCAACATTGCTCATTTCGTTATGGTCCAGGTTCCAACATGTTGGGTCCAGGACAATGCAGCCCGTGAGCGCCTGACTGTCCAGCAACTTGCCTTCTCCTTTGGGAAATAGAAATTGCAATAGAAAGTAAATGTCATGTTTCACTGCTTAGAGAAGGGGACTTTGGGTCACCCAGACACACTAGAATGGAGAAGCCAAAGCTCTATCATTAAAGAGACTTGGCCTTGACTATCTGCCTATGTATGTCAGAGGGCTGCAGTGTCCTGCAGGGAACTTGAGACCCATCACATCATTTCTTTGGTATCAGAACCACAAAGACACACACTTGGCACACATCCCTCCTGGTGAGCAACTTCCAAAAGGACTAATTGCAACTTCAAACTTGATGGATACCATTTTCTCAGAGTAAGTTTTCTAGTAACAAGTCAGTGGTCTAGCCCTTTTCAGAATCGAACACGTCACCAGTACATTATCATCACACTCAAATTTATACATACTATGACTCTTGTGTTGTTTCTTTCTCAGAGAAAAAGCCTAATGACTAAGTATCTGTTTGAAAAGATTTGGGGTAAGTTGTTGACCAGCCACGATTTTATAGAGCTGCGTTTTACTCTATGAAAATGGTACATTTGAGAACATAGGCTATTTGTGATAAACTGTGAAGTTCCTGGGAGGTTAGGTCATCAACATTTAATTATCAACACCACCTTTTCGCTGTAGTTCTGTGTTTTGTTTTTAAATGAGTACCTAGAAGATTTGTATAAGATTTTGATGTATTTAGCAGCTCTCCATGTAATGTGTCGTCATATGGAATAAAAATGTGGGTGCGATGACACATAATACCTACCTCTCCTCATTCCTTCTCACCCCACACTCTTACCATGTGTTTATGTTCTACATTTCCACGTGGTTGAAATTGTAAATGCCTCGGGTAGGAATTATGCATACATTATAATGCTTTTACAACCCTGACACCTTGTTAACACTGAATAAATATTAAAAAGCATAAATCACAGAAAAAAACCGCAAGTGAGTTTTCTTACCGATCTCATCTACGTAGTGAATCCCCATGACCTTCAGAATAAATTTCAAACTCCTTAGGCTAGTATTAAACAACCCAGAGCCCGTTGCCAAGATTTTCCAATCTTCTCTCAAACTACTTCCTATCAACACACAGGGCTCCGGTTAAATCAGGGTTATGTTTTGAGAGGGACCGGAGTTTCTGCCTCCGAATCTTTGCCCGTTCTGTTCCTCTGACCCGAAACGCACTTCATGCAGAGTCCCCGGCTAAAACAAACCATGCTGCCGCCATCTCCCCTGAAGTCTTCTCAGTTCCCAGAACCCCACTCTCTCTACGCCCACAGCACGGCACACACCACTAATGTGGCAGGAACCACGTGTGGGGTTGAACATACAGCTGTCTGGTGCTCATCTTACCTCCTGAGGACAAAGTAAACTCACTGAAGACAGAGAACGTTCCTCATGGCTCCCTCCCTGCCACGCACATTATCGAAGTCGAAAACATGTTACGCTGAGTGGAATGGAATCAAGACACAACGTGTGGGCCGTAGAAAAGGAATGGACAATGCTATGTTTTAGAGCATAAAAGAGAAAATATTAAAGTAAAATCTATCTTTCTCAAGTATACATAAGACATGTTTTCCTGTCCTCAGGATATGGCAACATACAGTTGTAACATCAGAAAGCCTTAAGTATTTGCTCTCAAATGGGAATTTTGGCACAGTTATACTGCACCCTGCTTTCATCATTAATTGAAGGAGGTAAAATTTAATAAGAAATTATTTCATAATGTACTTTCCTTAGGCTCCTCTCTACCTCTTCAGTTATCCAGAGTGCATTTTATGTCCTTCCCTCTTTGATCTTTTAAAAAAATGTTCCCCTAATGTCTACTTCTGCAGTTCAACTCTCTGCGCCCAAACCAGCCTTCCTGTCGCTCACAACTCATGCTAGCCTTTGAGCTGCACTGCTTTTCTGTAAATCAGGCTGACTCTTTAATGAAGGAGACAGAAACATGTCTGGAAATGGTGTGCAAATGCCATCAGTGGGCACTCAGTGAACTTCTGATTATTTTCAGCTCCAGCCCTGGGACTGCCTCTAGGCTCTCTTCATTGTCTTGGGAGGGTTTCCCTGTTGGTTATTTGGGGAGAAGTGATGGCACTGTGATTTTCTCCTTTCCCCAGAGACAGCTAGGAGGATAACAGGACAGAAGGGAGTTATTGAAGAGTGTATCAAGAGTATATCAGAACACATGCAAGAGCCCATGTTCTCATGCTTATACGTTCTTAGAAACAGGTTTTATCAACAAGCTTCGCCTAAGCCTGTAAGTCCACGCAAGACTCACAAAATAAGAAAATGACATTTTAAAGACATAAATTTCATTTATTTACAAACTTCAAATTTGCTGCCACCAAAAACGTGCTTGTTCTGACTTCTGCCCCCAGGACTTTTCTTTCAGTGAGTCTATGCTGAGTGCATGTCATGGGTGAGTCCTATTCTAAGTGACGCAAATACAGCAGTAAACTAGACAGGCACATCTACATTCTGAGGATTTACATTTTTGTGCATGAAACAGACAATAAGGAAGTGAATGACTAATCCACCATTTTGCTCTTTTAACTAAGTTACGCCACGTGGGCTCAAATGGGCTATGGACCATACTCTCTGGAATGCCAAGTTCAGCAGCCGACTGTTAGCACTTCTCTTATGTGGCACAAAGTTCAACATGAGACACAGGAATGGAGGGAGACACAGAAGTTTCAAGTTCTGCTTCAAAGAAAACAATTCTACATATGATTGCCAATTCATTTGTAGATTAGTCTGTGGAGCTGGGCTGAGACCACCAAGGGAAACTGGAAGTTTATTGCCTTCCAACTTTATTTCTTTGAGTGTAGACACTATGAAGATAATCTGTTTTCAGTCAGAGAAAAATTTAATATAGTGCTTCCTGATTTCTTCTATTTAATTCACACTCTCCTGGCAGTCCCTACAGTGTATTCACTAGGTGTTCAAGTTTTGCCTTGATTGTTTGTTTGCATCAGAGGGAGAATTAAGTTGTCCACAAAAAAGAGATTCCAGATCCCTATTCCCTTAAAGCTGGCCTGAAAGTTATTGTTTTTATTTCAGTTTTAATCAACTGTTTCTGTAACACTCTGTACGTCAACTCATTCTACTGCTAACACTTTTGTTTTCTAATGATTAACCTTAACACACGCAATTTTGCCTTAGCTTAGCCACTCTAGGTTATATAATAACTCTGAAGGAAAAGGTCAAATTTATGAATTTCTGGACTACTCACTACCCTGTAGGGACTGTCAAAACCCTTTTTAATAAAAGCTATTACTTTCCATGCCAAGAAATCCCTGGGTCATTGGAAGCAGTGCGTCTGCCTTGTTCACCACCCCAGCATGCACCAAATGTCCTCAGTTAATGCTTTCCTGAGGGTTAACCTGCTAGTTGTCCTCTTGAAACATTATTTTCATTTCCCGCTTAACCATATTCAGAGGTTTTCTTTTAAAGTATTTTGAAAAAGAATAAAAAATTTAACTTAGAATTAAACGACTTAGAATAGTAAGTTTTACGACTGGAGGTGGATTCCACACTCTAATTTCCTCATACAACCAGTGAAAAATGCATGAACACGTGATTACCCTGTACAATGTATCCTAAAAGATGAGGTCATTCTGTGGAAACGACGCGTGGTATGATCTGTACGTGGGGAAAGGGCCTGTCCGTGTCTACATCTTTGAGTCCTGTAGGTGCAGGTTGTCTGGATCCTGTATTTAAATGGTTTCAGGCTCTATCAGTATAGTTAACACACATTCTGCTGTGTGTGTGTGTTTTTTTTTTTTTTAGATTTTATTTATTTGAGAGAGCACTCAAGAGCGAGCATGAGCTGGAGCGGGGGCAGAGAGTGAGGAGGAAGCAGGCTCCCCACTGCGTAGGGAGCCTGAGCCTGATGTGGGGCTGGATCCCAGGACCCCAGGATCATGACCTGAGATGCTTAACTCACCGAGCATCCAGGCACCCCCACATTCTGCTGTTTTAAGCAAACATGAAGGATGAAAATTTGAATATGCAGAAAAGACATGAAGGATTGAGAATAAATGGTTTGCAAAAACTTTAACTGTGATATTCTTTAAAAGAAGAAGTCTGTTACATTTAAATTAGAAATCAATGATTAAATTTTGATTTAAAAGCCCACTTTTCAAAACACAAATACTGTACAATGTGATGGACACTTAAACACCTTTAATTCTTATAATTTGTGGTAGTTATGTTGTATCAAGCCACCTTGAACACTGATTGAACAAATACTGAAACATTGCTCCCAGAGGAAACACAAGGTTAGGTCCCTGGGAGCCTCTGGCCGCTGCATTTTCATCAAGTGACCAATAGACAATCTTGTTTTATGCGGGTTTCTGTTTAAAGACAGCTTATTTAATATATATTATTGACTTACTAACATTGAGCTCATGGCCAAGAACACTCTAACTCCCGCCTAACAGAGCTTCTCTAACACATATATTTTTCTTCCTAAGGTACATCACACATAGCCTTGTTGTATGCAGAAACTAGCCAGCACTTGGGTACTATGCTTAGGGCCACTTTAAATAGCCAAGTCAAAGGGGCACCTGGGTGGCTCAGTCGTTAAGCATCTGCCTTCAGCTCAGGTCATGATCCCAGGGTCCTGGAATCGAGCCCCGCATCAGGCTCCCTGCTCAGCGGGGAGCCTGCTTCTCCCTCTGCTGCCCCCGCTGCTTGTGCTCTCTCTCTCTGTCAAATAAATAAAATCTTAAAAAAAAAAAACCAAAAACAAAGTCATCAACGAAAAGCACAAAACGGTGAAAACATGGCACTAAACGGGCCATGGAAAGGACACTTGTTTACAGTGTGGGAGCTGAGATAAGAAGGAAGCGAGGCCCTTCCTTGGCCTCTGCCAGGAACGTGTTCCTTGTGGGACTCAAATTTTCGCCAGTCTATGTGTGTCTGAACATGTCCACAGAAGGACCAAGCGTGTTGATTTTGGGGGTTACAAGTAACTTTTAGTGAGCAGGTGCATTTGCAAATACAGAATCTGTGAATAACCAGGGTTGACTGTAATTGTGTTTTGAACACAGTATTTTTGGAGTTGGCCAATTTGTGGATTATCCAGAATTTGTGCTAAATTTTTACTCTCTCCAACTTCCTATGTTTTGCATCTTTCCATGTCAATACACAGCATCCTAGGAAGGAAAAGGGATGTAAAGACACAGGAGAACTTGGATATCAGTATGGGGTGGGCACTGAAGCCAGACTGGCCTCTAACAGTCTCTGTGTGCTCAATTTGTGAGAGCATGACTTTCTCTCCGAGGAAAAAAATAACTGGAGGAACTTGAGTCTTAAAATAAATACCAAGAAGGAGAAAACATAGCAAAAACACAAAACAATTTCCTTTTACAGACTAAGTTTTTAAAGAATCACTCACCCAAAAAAAGCAAAATTAAACCTCCAGACTATAATCACCCGTCAAATGAGTACTGCGCAGATAATTACTCTCTGTTGCTAAAATCAGCACATGTTCCTCTCGTTATTGCTCTAAAACGTGAATGAGTTCAAGGAGAGCCAAAAACAGTACGGAGGCAGTGGTTTAAAGTATTTTTTTGCAAGCACTGACATTCTGGTCTTCATGGGGATCTTTGTGAGGGGAAATTGTGGCTATGGTTTTAGAAGCAAAAGCTTTCATCTTAATGGCTGTAGGTTGAGAAAAAGGTAAGAAGCTGACATAAGAAAAGTGGGTACATACCACTACTTATCTTAAAGTGAATTTAGTTTTAGCAATCCTGGCAATTTTTTGTCCTTGATTTTAAAGATAATACTTTTCTGATTATAAGAAATATTTTTCTGATCATAAAAATAGATGCTGCCTTTAGAATTTGAAAAACACATGAACATATGAAGATGATGATTTAAAAAAAACTATAAAAAAATAGAGGGAAAACCAGTCCTAATGATTTTTGAAAACTAATTACAAAGTCGTTTTAAATGTGTCCTTCACAGAACAATACCAATATAGATTTTTTTTGAAAAGATAGATTTCTTTTTCTCTTCTTAATTAAAAAAAATGGTTTTTTTTCCCCCTCCATTTCTTTCAGGGGAGTAGATGGTTTATCTTACTAGATTTCATTTCAGAGGGAAAATATATGTAACTTAGTCCCTCATCCAGGTGATAGATGAATACAGGCTGACCAAATAATGAAATTGGCAAATGTGGGGCACCTCCCTGTATTCAAATTCTCCATATTATCTGTCTCTCCTAAAAGACACACCGAATTATGACCAACAGTAGGATTTGGGGGGCTATAGCTCTAGGGTTCACAACAGAAATCCTCCATTTCTAATAGTGGAAAAACCACATGTCTTTTAATATTAATAAGTATCATGAACAACTCAAGCTTTCCCAATTTAATCTTCACTGAAGCACTTAACGATAGGTTTTCTATCCCAGACTTAATTCTTTAGAAATTCTTACATATAATTATTTCTTATAATTGGTGCACAGCTATTAAATGATGTATGGCCATTTCCCAAAGTTTCAAATGGATAAATATTAGTCTAATGTGCTCAATCAATGCATAGAAATAGCTCTAAGCCCTTTTCCTGCAAGGGAAAATATTTACCATATATCACAGTTAGATTAGCCACAGGCACTAAGCAGCTGATGGAGAAGCCTAGAAATTCTTGCAAATGTCCTTGCACTTCTGTAAAGGACATCTTCAAAAGACAGAAAGGAAAAGGGAAACAAAAAACAAAAAACAAAAACCCCAACCCCACAGTGTTACCTTGAGCGTTCTATAAAACAGAGTGTTTGGAATCCGAGTCATGTCAGAATATCATTCCTTGAGACAGACAGTCTCTGCATTTAACAAAAACAAGATGCACTAAAAATTATACAGAGCTTTTAATGTGCTTTGTTTACCAGATTATCTATTCCCTATATATAGGTTATAACAAAAGACTGTCAATAAAAAAGCTTTTGACTATGAATTACGGAGTAACCAGGGTCATAGCTGACCAACTGTATAATGAACCTGACTTCAGAAAAATCAAAATAGTGAAATACTAATGAGATGCACTTTACATAATTTTGCCCTTTGTATTTTAAATTGGGGTAAAATATATATAACACAAATGCCCTTTATTATTTTAAAAGCAATTAGGCATACAGTGTTCAATTTATAACTACTATGAACCAACTTTGCTCTTTTCCACTTGAGTCAAATCAGTATGGAGTTTTTGGCAGGGGGATGGGGGTAAAATTTTAATTGTAGAAATGGATGGTATCTCCTCCTTTCCTCAAATAAGAAATTCCTGCCAGTCATACTAGGTCTGTCACATTCCAATACTCGGTTTTGGCTGAGAACAGGAAGTACACGTAACTGTCCAATTCCTTTTATGGATTCCAATAAATTGATTCTTCTTACAGTAAGTAGTTCCATTTCATACTCCTTCAGGTGCTCTGTGTGGGGGAGGGGATTCCTTTTCTAGCATAAGCAAAAGAGCTACGGATTTTAGTGCCACCCAAGGACGCATTTTTGGGTAGCCTTGCTCTGACTACAAAATGGAATTGGCTCCTTTATGACATGGGGGCCCCTGGTGCTTGGAAGTACTGAATGCTCACATGACATTACTGTACATCAGATTTTCCTGGTCAGCTGCCACAGAACTCAGGTGCCCGGGCCCTAGCCCCGTAATTCAATTTCGATTGTTCCTGGGTGAGACATTGGTACCTTTAACAAATCTCCCAGGTGATTTCAACGTGTAGTGAAATTTGAGAGCCCTTGGATGCACCAGAGGCCAGAGATTCACAGCTCAGCCAAGGTGGCCTCCTGCTGTGCTCCCACTCTAGCCCTGAGATCCTGGGATGGGATGCTGTCCTGCCTTGTGACTACGCCTGCCTCTGTCAAGGGAGAATGGAGTTGAAAAGCATGGCACCAACTTCACTGACTAACCAATGAACTGTAAAGCTCAAAAGAAGACACATGGAGACAGAATATACTGTAAACCAAGGAAATGTATTCCAGATACCTGAAATTGGAGGTGAGGGTGCTTCTCTAAAACAATGAATAAAGGACAGAGGACATAGTCACCATATTGTTTTTGATCTAATGAGGACCAGTTCAGAGGTAAATGGGACTTTTTTCCCTAGGATACAATCCTTGGTGTACATGTAACCATCATTTTAAGACATTCAACTTCTTCCCCAGCCCAAGTGTGTTCTCAGGAAGGGCCTGGACCTCACGAGAGAGATGATGTAACATCCCCTGGTAACCTGACTCAGAAGCACTGCATTTTGATGCTTCACTCAATGAAATGAAAAGCTTGATTATTTTGAAAGGGATTTCAAGAACAGTTCATAGAGTGGGAACTTCCTTCTTCTGTAAGTATGAGATCTCTGCACAGAAATGGCCACCATGGAGGAGAGACACAGGTGAGAGCTAACGTGGGGGTCACCTGAGAACAGAGAGCTGGGACCAGTATAGGCATCCTGAGGGCATCAGAAAGTGACAGAGAGGAGGCACCAGAGGTTAGTCACTTCCATAAAAGATACAATAAGAACAGAGTGGGCTTAAATCATAGTGTGAAAAATTTCAAGCAAATAGTCTATGAGGAACGCCTTTCTGATTACTTAGCTGAATGGGTGATGGATAGAGGCTGCAGAACTCCCTTTAATGAATGGATTTAAAAACAGGATATCTTCACTTCTGTACAGTACATCCAGGACAATTATGTGTATTTCTCATTCCTTCCATCCACGAGAAAAGAGAGAAGCCAGACAGCTATAAGGCTTGAGCATGAAAAAATACACCTGTCGGGGAGTCAGACGAGAACCAGGAGATAAAAGGGTTTGGAAAAGGTAAAGCATTATACAATCTGGGGATATCATTTCTTTTCCACAGTGAAGATATCCCATCAGGGTCTTTCATTCTCAAGGTATGTCACCTGAGGGGTTGACATCCTATTTTCAAGGCCTAAAATATTTGGGTAGGGTATTTGGGAGTTTCTATTCTATGGAACTAAACTCTGAATGCATAAGGGACAGGACTCAGTTTAGTTCCACGCAATTTATTTAAAAGCCCCAGTACAATGTAAAAGTAGACTGGACCAAGAGCCTCAGGTTTGCAATATTCCATATGTCTAGTTTAAGAACACTCCTAAATCTAAGGGTATTCCTGTTTATGCAAAGTTTTAGATGCTATTTGATAATAAAATATATTTAGTGGTCAGCTTAGAGGATAATGTTGCCTTTTCTATTTATGTAATAGTTTGCACTGTGTTGTGAATGTGTGTATATGTATTCTAACCACACACTGCCCAAGTATATGGTTATACTTCCTTATGAAAATTTTATTTATTTTAAAAATTACTTTAGAAGCACAGAACGTCAATATGAATGTATGTTAAATTTAGGTAATTAAGGCTATGCATGCAAATGCACTACTTTTTTGTGATTTTTATTGCAGAAAACAGTATTTGCATGCTCAGTTGGCCTCAGTAGTGAGTATCTAATTTCCCAATTTGCTAAAATTTTGTGGTTCGAACTGGGCATCTGGACTCAGTAACTAAAGAGAACATGTAAACTCTACATTCTTTCATGGAAATGCTGAGTGCCTGAATAACGTGCCACTATTTGTGAGCACACAATGCAGTTTCCCTGTTTTCAACAGTACAGTGGATTTGAGAGCAGCTCAGGATCACCCGAACTACACAAAATTTTAAGGGCTCCTGCTCTCTTTCTTTGTGTGGTATCAAATAGCCTATTAGTCCCTAAGCATCAATGTATGAGTGAATCATAATAGATCATTTGAAATTTGGAAACGATGGGCAGTTCTCCAACTGGTATGACACCTGCTTTATTTCCTGAAGTGCACCTCTGATGTAGTGGCATTATGAGAGCTATTGTTTATAATCTCCCACTTCTGGTATGGAAGGAAGGGCAATGATATAACAGAATGCACACATTACAATATTGCTGTTAATTCTGGGCGTCCTATAAAAAAGCTAAAAAGTGGATGCATTTTTTTTTCTCTACACAACTGTGTTTTAGCCGTCCCTATAGAACATGGCCACTCATAGTAAAAAATTCCAAATCTAAACTTGACCAATCATAAGGACCATCAACTTCATTCTCCAGTCTTAATACCCTTTACTTTTGTTTTTGGTTAATCTGCTTCTCTTAATTGGCAGTATGTAAAATATACTTTACCTCCTTAAGACTGAATAGCAGGATTAGAATATTTTCCCTCTTTCTCTTCCCTAATCTTTAAAGCCATAGGTAGGTTCAATAGCTGCTTCCAAATACATTCTCATCGACCATCATCTAGAAAGACTCAATTCACCGTGACCTTTAAATTGAGAATGCTCTTCAATTAAACACAAAAAAGGACAATTATTGAAAATCAATCCCTGGCATTTCCTAATTGTAAAATAATTTTCCGTATCAGAGTCCATGTTTATATAAACTAATTTGCATTTTTATTTTTCATTTGTAATTCTACAGTTATAGATTCATTCCCCACTAACAATTACTCTTATAAAATGCTCCAAGTTTCCTCCTCATCTTTGGCTCTGCAATCCCATGCACAACACTTTAGCAAGGCACATGTTTAATTACAAAGCATACTAACTTAGGTCAAAATCCAACCAAAGCTTCTAGTAGGAGATTAATCAAATCAAATTAAATTAATCATGATTGAATTAATTAAATGAAGCAGTTAAAATAAGAATAATATACATTTCAAATATACACGTAAAGATCTACATATTTAAAAATTTTAAATAACAAAATGCAAAAATCACACTGCATGCAAATAGGTTGTAGAGAGAATGGTCTAATAATATAATGTGCTTTTTTTAAAGATTTTATTTATTTATTTGTTTATTTACTTAGAGAGTGAACACACAGAGGTGGGGAGGGGCAGAGGGAGAGAGAGAAAATCTCTAGCAGACTCCGTGCTGAGCGTGGATCCTGACGTGGGGCTCCATCTCACAACCCTGAGATCATGAGTTGAGCCAAAATCAATAGTCGGGCACTTAACTGACTGAGCCACCCAGGGGGCCCCATAATGGGTTTTATATACCAATAGATTTGAGAATTCACAATGGATTAAAATAACATAAACACATTTGAAAAACTATACAAGTCAAACAAAGATCAATTATTCATCCAATGAAACAAACATTTATCATGGATGGTTGGAGTCTAAATTTGTCTAAGAGAGCATACTTGTTAGCATGCACCCCAATTTCAGGATATAGTATGTTTTTTATATTGAGTATTTTCTGTATGACAGGCAGTGTGTTAATCGTTTTATTTATGTACCCCATTTAATTCTCACAATAAGACTGTGAAGTTGGTATGGTATATTTATACTTGGCCTTTGAACAATACAGGATTAGGGGCACTGAACCCCCCCCCACAGTTGAAAATCTGCATATAACTTTTGACTCCCCAGAAACTTAACTACCAATAGCCCACTGTTGTTTGGAAACCTTACCGATTACATAGTCAATTAGCACATATTCTGTATGTATTAAACACTGTATTCTTGCAATAGAGTAAGCTAGATTAAAGAAAATGTTATCAAGAAAATCTTAAGCACAGTACTGTCCTGTATTTATTGAAAAAAAAAATCTGTAGATCCACACTCCATACCTGTGTTGTTGAAGGATCGACTATATACTAATTTTACTGAAAAAGTACTGGGGTCTTAGATAGATTGAGTAAACCGACAGTACCAGAGAGCTAGGAAGTAACAGAGATTGAAGGTAACTAAACTTTCTCTGAAGTCAAGAATTGACTTGTCATCTGTGTAAACTTAGGGACTGGCTTCTGGCAAAGATGCTAATTAAATGAGTAGTTGGACAAAAAAGTAAATGAGGAGGGTCTATCTGGGGACTTCAGAGCCTGTGCTCTTCGAGAATGTATCAAAATTCCTTTGAAAAGGAAGTTTCCCCCAAATCTCCAGTTTTTCTTACCAATCCATTCTACACATGAATGAATCGAACTTGAGCATTACTTCTTAAAAATACTTTGTAATTCAAATCAGCAACAAGAGGAGAAGAAAGTGTTCAGTTATATCCAAAGGAGCAGAAAGGTTAAGAAAGAGCAAGGGAAAGGGCCTTTGAAACTTCCCGGTCTTGTTGACTTCCCTCTGGGATTGTTACAAAGCTCCCTTCATAAGTGTGGCTCTTCCTAGCACTACACTTCTGCAACTATCAATGTTATTATTCATTTCTATGAATTTAATTAAAACCATATGCTTTCACACTTGTGCTTCCGGCCAAGAGGGAGTAACGGGGACCAGACTTACCCTCCCTCCTGGAAGAAACCAAACAGGCAAAATAAATGAAACAATGGTTTTCAAGATACTGTATATCAGGCAACAATCCCTGAGAGAGGTTTCCCAATTAGATGAGTCCTACTTGTGCTAAGCTGGCTGTCTTGAGAATTTCCAGGCTGCAGCTTGGGAAGGGGAAATCCTGAAACTCCACCAGCTCCCTAAGTTGAGGAGATGGAGTGGAGAGTTTGGGGAGAACAAGGAGGCTGGTTCACAGAACAGAGTTCCAAAGAGGGAAGAGCTACCTTGAGAGAGAATCCTAGATGGTCCCTTTGAATAGTCAATGGGTATGGATCAGCACATATGAGATAACTATCCAAGGAAAGCACTATGCTTTAGGATAAAAGAATAGTGCCTGATATTCACTCTGGCTCAGGAGCAGTGTCTATTTCCACCATCCAGATTAGAACAACTCCAGCAGTTGGGGAATAATTGGTCTTGGACCAATTATTAACTGCTCAGGACCCAGCTATCAAATCATAAAGGCAAGACGCAAAAGGATCAAATGGTTTCCAAATAAATTAATGGCACTCCACGAGAATATTAGTAGAAATACAAAAGTATCTAGCACCCAACTTGTTAAAATCCACAATACCTGGCATCCAATCAAAGATCACCAGGTATGCAAAGAAGCAGAAAAACACAACTTATGACAAATTACCCCACAAATGGCATGTTAGAATTAGCACACAAAAACATTAAAATATTACTCGAAGAAACCAAAGACTATCTTAATGAATGGAGAGATATATTTGGTACACGGGTCAGAAGACTGAACACTGTGAAGATGTCAATTTCCTGATTGATCTATAGATTCAATGTAATCCCAGTCAAAATCCCTGCTAGGGTGTCTGTGTGTGTGTGTGTGTGTGTGTGTGTGTGTGTGTGTGTGTAGAAACTGACAAATTGATTTTAAAATTTACATGGAAATGCAAATTACCTAGAACCTATAAAATACTTTAATAAAAGAACAAATCTGGATAACAAACACTACCTGCTTTCAAAACTTATTATAAAGCTCTAATTATCAAAACAATGTGGTATTGCTACAAGGACAGACAAAATAGATCAATGGGATGGAACAGAAAGGTCATAAATAAACACCCACATGTGTGGACAACTGATTTTTGACAAAGGTCCTGAGGTGATTCAATTGAAAAAAGAATAGTCTTTTCAACAAATGGTGCTGGAATAATTTGATATTCACATGCAAATAATCTTTGATCCATGCCAATTACCACAAAATGGATAACAGACCTAAAGTACCATAAAACCCCAACCTATAAAACTTCTAAAAGAAAAAGAGAAAAACTTTGTGATCTTGGATTAGGCCAAGATTTCTTAGCTGTTACACCAAAAGCATGATCCATAATAAAAGAACGAACTGATAAATTGGACTTCATCCAAATTAAAATGTCTTCTCTTGGAAAGATACTGTTAGAAAACTAAAAAGATAAGCCACGGGCGCCTGGGTGGCTCAGTTGGTTAAGCAACTGCCTTTGGCTCAGGTCATGATCCTGGAGTCCTGGGATCGAGTCCCGCATCAGGCTCCCTGCTCAGCAGGGAGTGTGTTTCTCCCTCTGACCCTCCCCCCTCTCATGCGCGCTCTCTCTCTCTATCTCATTCTCTCTCTCAAATAAATAAATAAAATCTTTAAAAGTAAATAAATAAAAAGATAAGCCACACACTGAGAGAAAATATTTTTGTAAATCTGATAAAGGACATGTTACCAGAATATGGAAATAACTCTCAAAACTCAGTAATAAAACAGTCTTATTAAAAAGTAGTCCAGGCACCTGGGTGGCTCAGTCGGTTGAGCGTCCAACTCTTGATTTCAGCTCAGGTCATGATCTCGGAGTCATGAGATCAAGCCCTGTGTTGGGATCCACATTCTGCGTGGAGTCTGCTTAGGATTCTTTCACTTGCCCTCTGCCCCTCCCCCTCCCCCTCCCACACTCTCTCTCACTCTCTCCCTCTCAAATAAATAAGTACATAAATAAAATCTTTAAAAAAATGGTAAAAGATGTGAATGGACCTTTTACCAGGGAAGATATAAAGATGGTAGACAAGCACATTAAAAGATGCTCACCATCATTAGTCATTAGGGAAATGCAAATTAAAAATCCTACCACATGCTTACTCCAATAGCTAACATTTAAAACACTGACCACTTGCCAAGTGTTGGCAGAGATGTGGAGGAACCGCTGATGGGAATGTAAAATGGTGTACCCACTTTGGAAAACAGTCTGGCAATTACTTAAAAAGTTAAGCCTGTATTTACCTTATGACCTAGCTGTTCCATTCCTAAATATTTGCCCAGTGGAAATTAAAGCTTATATTCATAAAGACTTGCACACAATTACTCATCACAGTCTTATTTTTAATAGCCCCAAGGGGAATGTCCCAAATGCCCACCCACAGGTAATTTGATAACCATCTATGATCTATGTATACAATGGGAATGAATGAAAAGGAATGAACTATTGACACATATTACAACTTGGAGAACCTTAACAATCTCAATACAATATATCTCAGTATCATTATGCTAAGTGTAAGAAGCCAGGCAAGAAAGAGTATACACCATATTATTATTCCATTATATAAAATTTTAGGAAGTGCAAAGTAATCTACATTGACAAAAAGCGTATCAGCTGTTGCCTACAGATGCAAGAAGGGAGGGAAGGTTAAGGGGAAGGAGGGAACTCTTAGGGGTGATGGAGATGATCATTATCTTGATTGTGATGGTGGCTTCACAGGATCACACATATGCCAAAAATTATCAGATTGTACACTTTCAATACACACAGTTACACCAATTAAATTGTTTCAGAGTTATATAATCCCTCAATTTTCCCTCTCCTCCAGTATCTACAATTTTGAAGTCATTGGAAAACTTCAGAAGCTTTTACTGAACCTCCTATTACTTTGCCTGAGAGGTCTGCAGCTGTGAGTCTTTCTAATCTTCCTTTGGTTTCCAACCGTGAGCCATGACGAACTCTTGGATCATTGCTGGTATCATGACTGCAACCCCATATTCCCAATGGTCTTTAAACATTTTTTCCATCTTCCTTTCTAATTATAGTGCAGATGGAGCCCTTGCTTATGTCCCCAGCTCTCCCAAGCACTGTGATGTCTGGCTATACTAATTCTTCTCAATTCATTCAATGCTCCATACTTCACCTTGGCTTTCAGTCTTATGAGAACTTCTCTATTTCTGGCAACTACAACATTTCCTACAACATTCTTTAGGCTCAGCCACGCGTCATTTTCTTGGGAAAGTATATTTCTTCCATCAGAGTTTTCCTTAAGTGACCCTGACACATGACCCCTGCACTTTTCCTACCAGCATTTGCCCCACTGAATTTTACTTACCTGTTTACCTGTCAGTATTCCTTTAGGGTATAAGACTACTTTGATCTCAGCTGACTGGGGATCTGATACAAGCAAGAGGAACTGAGTCAACTATGTGGGTCTGCAATTTCTCTGTTTATCCGGAGAAAATTTAAGGACATGTAAAGCCAAAACAATAACAAAAACAAAACCACATTTATTTACTGCCCTTGAGCATAATATAATAAATTCAAAAGGTGTGATCAGCTCTATTATTGAGCATTTACACCATTTATACTTGGGACATTTTGGTCCTAAGAACTTCTTCCCTGTAGTGTCTTAGGATAAGAAAAGTTTGAAGTTGATATTGCCATAAACTCCAAAGTTTTCGAAATTCGGCATTAGTGTGTCTTAGGGACGAAATGGTGCTCTGATCTAATCTGGGACCCTCAAAAGAAATTCTAGGGAAGGAAACATTCCAAATTACTGAGGTTGGTTACAAGGTCAGTATGCAGTAGCTGACTGCTTGGCTTTTGTCTGTCTGTATAGACGTAATATTTCCAAAAGAAACAACTTTGCTTTCATAGAATTGGGGAGGAAATCTCTTGAGATTTATCATGTAAGTCTACAAATCCATCATTCTTATAAATATATATGTTGATCTTTAAGTGGTTAAGAAAGGTGATAGGAACTTGAAGTAACCAAGGTAGAAAAGTGTCACAAGTTCTTCCTGATAATTCTAACTGTTCGTAGGAGGTGCACTCTGGGCAAGAAAGAGTTCTGCCTGTGGATTAAACAGTAGCATTACTCAGCCTCAAGCAGAGATGACTGTCTTTTTCAATTTTGAAACACAGTTTCCATCATTTGCCTCCCTGCCATTTGTGGGTAGTTGGAAAGTGTTTATCCGTATACTTAATCTAGTTCCCAGAATTTCTTGGAATAAGCAAAATAAGACACGGAAATGAAGTTGCTGGTTTGTTGTTGTTGTTTTTTTTTTTTTTGGTCTTTTTCTGGTTTGTTTTTATATCTTAGCTATAGATTTCTGGCAAACATTTTATTTAAAGCATAACCTTTCAAATAAGCTAAAGAATACTCATAACCTCCAGCTATAGTATCCATAGTTTTTTTTCTTCCTTCCTAACTTATTATAAAATTATGAATCATTGAACTATATTCTCTTTGGCAAAAAATCAATTTCTGATAATTAGCTAAAACTTTAGGAGTATGTATTAACTAGCATTGACCAATGTGATCTACATGCACAAAGCATATCTTAAATTTTGTCCAGTGTAATTACGATGATGCATGGTTGCTGCATATATATACATGTATGCATATATATTTATTTATATATTTATAATATTTCTAGATACAAATATATATATTTCATATACATTCAGAAGTTAACATTTCAAGGTATACTTCAACTCAGCATGCTCTATTTCTTAAACATATTTTGGGAACAGAAATACCTTCATTCACAAATAGAATCTATCTCAAAGAAACTATGGGAAACCTGAACATGAGTCATTCAGGATTTTCAAGTAGTAGCCAGTGGGAAATGTATTCTTGATAAACTGCATACACTAAGGCCAGACATGAGAGTAGTGACAAATCAATGGCGTTACTGGTATTTTACCTATTTAACTGTAAGTTATTGCAAGAGTTAACTGTAATAATTCTGTTATTTTCACAGAATAATCTACTCATCCAAAGTTATACTCTTTACTATAAATGTACATTTCATTTTTCAGTTATTTGTGGTAACTTAAAAAAGAAATATAAGTGTCTTATTGCTAGACACACAAGAGAATGGAAGGCTGTAACAGCAAAATGTCATTACAAGAGAAGAGGATAGAAATTCTATCAGAATTAGTGAAAAAGATAAATTTTCCAGGTTTCAAAAGTAAATGCAAGGTGGAAATAACCCAAGTGTCCATCGACAGATGAATGGATAAGTGTGGTATATACATACAAAGAAACAGTATTCAGCTTCAAAAAGGAAGAAAATTCGGACACCTGCTGCAACATGGATGGAACTTGCGGACATTATGTTAAGTGAAATAAGCCAGTCAAAATAAACCAAATACTATATGATTCCATTTAGATGAGGTACCTAGCGTAATCAAAATCATAGAGGCTGAAAGTACAATGGTGATTGCCAGGAGCTAGGGGGTGGGAAATGGGGTGTTAGTGTTTAATAGGTATGGAGTTTCAGTTTGGGAAGATGAAAAATGCTCTTGTGATGATGGTTGCGCAATAGTGTGAAACGTACTTAATGCCGCTGATCTGTTCATTTAAAAATGGTTATAATGGCAAATTTTATGTTTTGTATACTTTACTACAATAAAACAATAAATGCAAGATCTAAGCATAAAATGTAAAAGCTATAAAACTTTTATAAAGAAAGCAGAGGAGAGAAACTTCATCATGTGGAGGTAGGCAAAGGCTTCTTAGACTTGACCAAAAACATGGGTCATAAGAAAAGGTGATACCCCAGACTTCATCATAATAAACACATTTTTTCTCTGCAAAAGACACTGTTAAGAGAATAAAAAGACAAACTAGACCAGAAGAAAATATTTGCAAATTACATGTCTTCTAACAAAGGACTCATATACACAATATATAAAGAACACTGAACACTCAATGGCAAGAAAACATAAAACTCAATTTATGAATGGGTTAAAAGAATTAAACAGAAACTTCACCAAAAGTAAGAGAGGTACGAAAGCACACGAACAGATGATCAACATCACTAGCTGCCAGTGAAATGCAAACAGGATTCGTGATGAGATGCCACTGTCTGCCTATTAGAATGAAAAAGGAAAATGTCCTGACAACGCCTTGTTGTGCTGACAAGGATGCAGAGCACTAAGGACTCCAAATGACAAGGCTGTATATGTAGAAAACCCAAAATAACAAGGAGTTTTAGAGCTGATTCCCCCACATAGATACATGATTCCTTCTCTCATCTTCTGCCAGTCTCTGTGCTGCCCGCTTTTTGGTAAAGTCTCCTGCTATAGTCTGAATATTTGTGCCCCCCACCCCAAAGGAATATGTTGAGACCTACTCTCCAATGTGATGGTGTTAGGAGGAGGAGCCTTTGGGAGGTGATTAGGTCTTGAGGGTGGGGCCCCCCTGAATGTCATTTAGTGCCATTGTGGTAGAGGCTCTAGATGGCTCCCTGGTCCCCACGGCCATGTGAAGACACAGTGAGTGGGTGGCTGTCTATGAACCAGGAAGCTGGTCCTCACCAGACACCAAATCTGCCAGGACCCTGATCTTGGACTTCCAGCAGCCAGAACTGTGAGAAGTAAATTTTGGCTTTTTTAAGCCACGCTGTCTGTGGTATTTTTGTTACTGTGACTGAATGGACTATGACATCTCTGTGGTCCACTCTGTTCGATACTATGATGTACCCTACACCCAGACTCTCCATCCCTCCTTCATTCTCTCCCCTCCTAACTTAGCAGATCACACCCTAAATGCTATTTACTTAGTTTGTATGTAGCAGCTACACCTGCTAGAATGTCAGCTGTGGGAGGACATATATCTTTGTCTCTTTTGTTTGGTGATGTGCCCCAGAACCTCATCCAGTGCCTAGCAATGAATGCACTGCATCCCCCAAAAATGTATGTTGTGTGAATGAAGCCCTTCGGAACTTTTTTTTGTCCAGGAGTCAGATGAAGATCTCCCCCCCTTGTTTGGTCACCCCCTTTCCTCATGAGGCTAAGTTCATCCCTATTTGACTCACACTGGCATCTTTAGTCAGTTTACCTTTATTCTCTACTTAAACCTCACCTTTCCATTTTATTTTATTCTTTTTTCAAGATTTTATTTATTTATTTGCCAGAGAGAGAGCATGCACAAGCAGGGGAAGTGGAAGAGGGAGAAGCAGACTTCCCGCTGAAGAGGGAGCCTGATGGCGGGACTCAATCCCAGGACCCTGGGTTCATGACCTGAGCCGAAGGCAGATGTTTAACCGACTGAGCCACCCAGGCGTCCCTCACCTTTACATTTTAAACACTCCCTAAGAAAATGAGTTTTTCTGGTTTCTCTTCTTTACTTTACTCATGACTCTTGTTACCCTGGGATTCCTTTCTTGGCCTTTTTAAAATCTTGTCCTCAGGCCTCATCTAAATCAGGGGCATTCACCGTCAACCCTAAGTGGTAAATCTGCACATCACAGGACTTCCGGTCTCCCACTTGGGCTGCACCTGACTGAAGGGTCGCTACCTGACTCTACGTGGCAGTGTGCCAAGTCAATGCCCCCTACAACCATTCCTGACCGCTGTTCAGGGCTCACCTGCCTGACTCTACCTGTCTGTCCAAGTAATTTTCCCCATTGCTCAAGCTGCAAACTTTGGCATCATCTATGATTCTTCCTTCTCCAACATTCCTCACATTGATCCACTCACAGAAGGTGTCCCCTTATCCACAGTTTCAGTTTTCCACAGTCAACCATGGTCCGGGAGCAGATGACCCTTCTTCTGACTTATTGTCAGAGGGTCAGTGGGAGCCTAATGCTGCACCCCAACACCTATGTCATTCCCTTCACTTTGTCTCATCACGTGGGCATTGCCTCCTCTCACATCCTCACAAGAAGAAAGGTGAATACAGTAAAGTATGGCGTGTGAGAGAGAGGGACCATGTTCATGTAACCTTGAATACAGTCTATTGCTACAGTTGCTCTATTTTCTTACTGTTGCTGTTCATCTCTTACTGTGTATAATTTATAAAGTAAACATTATCATAGGTATGTACGTATAGGAAAAGACATGGTCTATATAGGGCTCGGTACCATCTGTGGGTTCAGGCATCCACTGGGGGTCTTCCATGGATAAGGGGATTGCTCAGGTCTCTAGTAGTGTGGTGTTTCTCAGTCCTGGATGTGCTTTAGCATTAACAGGGGACTTTATAAAAATGTTGAAGCCCAGCGTCCATCCCAACCATTCTGATTTAATTGGCTTGGGGTTGGGTCCAGGCTTTGGCATCTCTTAAAAGCTTTCCGGGGAACGCCGGTGCACAGCAAAGGATAAAAACCACTAAGAGTGGGGGCCCGGGGGCTTTAGAGTTGAACACATTTGTGTGGCACTTTAACCCACAGGAACCCCAGATCCTCTGCCATACATGGGGATTCCAGCTTCAGCCTCAAGGGCTAAAAATTAAAAATTTCTAATAATAAGTGGCAGGTACTCAATGCATACCAGTTCTCTGTCCCTTTCATTTTCTAATCTGTAAAATGGGAGTAAAAGTACTTGCTTTGCAGGCAACGAAAGTAAACTTCCAGCAAAGGAGCCTCCCCTAACACTTTCTACCTTGCCAAGATTCAGTTTAGATGCTGCACATGAACCTCCTCTCCCCATTCCCTCTTCCTCCGCCTTTCTCCGGCTGCCACGCTGGTGCTCGCGCCATGGCAATGTGCCTGCTAAGCTTCTACTCCTGTGCCGGATTGGAAGTACTAATGCACAGCTCCAATCATGTCATTACTCTGCTTAACGCTCTCCACTGGCTCTTCACTGACCACCAAATTAGATGTTCCCTGTGCCCTCACCGGGAAGGAACCAACTGTTCAATTCAGCCTTACTTCCCCTAACTGCCCCTCCACCCTTGTAGATCATATGGATCCTCAACCTTCCATAAGCGTGGTGGCACGCTCTCTTCTTCCTCTTTGCTCCCCGCCATCCTCAATTCTACCTATCAAAAGTCTACCTGATTTTAATCACTCTTTCTTAATGCATTCGTCATTTATTGGATGATTCCATAGCTTTCCTGGGGCCCTCTGAGTGCTGTCAGGAAGGGCCTTTTCCATTTCGAGAAGCTCGCTTGCTCTGTCAAGGCATGCAGCAGAATTACCCTTAGTCTTCGCTTCAAAGCATTGAAACGCCTGAGCTTATCAGTCTTCAGTTTCTGAATTTCATTCAGTTTCCTGGCCCAGAGCAGTCTCCCTGGGATGGACACCAGATGGAAATATTTCAGTGGGGAAGAAGGACCGACAGCCACCGTGCATCTCATGGTCACCCTCCAGACTGCTTTTCAACCCTGCAAATCACATCTGTAGATGAAGTCACTGCTGCACACATCCTGAAGCCTTCTCAGAGGCTGGAGGATAGAATCAACATTCGCCTGGCTGTCATTCTAAGTCTGTTAGCCTGGCCCGGTTCCTTTCTAGTGCCGTCTCTCTGCATGACCGCTGCCTCATTCTCTGGACTGATTTGCAGTCTCTTCCCCGCCACCCACCCCCACCTTTACCTCTGCCCATGTAGGATCCTATTCTCGCTTTAGGACCGAGCTCAGGAGTCACCTCTTTGAGGTCACTGGCACTGGCTTCAGAGGGTTACATGCCCAAGATGCTCCCATGGCTCCCTGGGTTCACTCCTCTCAAGGTGCTTCTCGGACCCACAGTAGAACTTTGTCGAGCCGCCCCTGGTGTCTTACATACCTGCTCTAGCACTGGATTGGCACACGTGAAGCAATCGGCAAAAGACACGAGAGAAAGGGAGGATTCTAATCTGTGCCTGCAGCATTCCAGGTGGCTCATTTATTCTATTCTTCTACTTTACCGAAATATTAAAACATCCAGAAAGAGAATGATGTTAAACGTTATTTCATAATAATTAGCAAAGGCAAGAAACAATATCTTGTAGAAAAGTCATAGTGAAGAAAATTACAGAAATTTTCATTTTCCAAACCACGGTTATCACATATTTCTCATAAACTGTTTAATTTTTCATGTCTGCTTGTTAGCCTTACGTATGTGTTTGGTAGATATAAAGCAATAATAGATAGTTTAGGTCTAAAAATACTGACTTCAACTTTACGGTTAATTTCCAGTGGGATGCTGTGCCATCTACTTAAAAAATAACCCTTAGAAAAGTGGTTACTTGTCATTTACATATTTTAATGTTAGCAATAAAATGGAAAGTGGCTAAGCTTAATAAATCTGTATGGTCATAAGAGAAAGATGGAGATTAATTCTGAGTAGGTTGTTGCTGCTACAATCAATAGAGCATGCCATAATTGTGCATTAAGGAAATGTCGGTGTGGTAAGGTGAAAGGACAATAGTCACTAAATAAGTGGTCTCTTGGGAGTTAATGAAAAATCTCTTTCTCCAATAGGAGAGGAACGCTTTTTAAAATTTATAGTACCATATGGACACTCAGGCATATGGATGGCTTATAGATGCTCTACATCAAAGTGTTATTTTTACATTTTCAACATAACAAATATACTAAACAGGTGCTTCAAAATGTCACACGTTGAACAGCAGTAATTTAATTAGCATAAAAAACTCACTTCTTAGTAGTATCACTGAAATATTAGTGGAATAGCGATATTTTATATGTGATATGCTAAAACTATGTATTTATAAGTGGTTTCGGATTTTAATGCATATTTTTTCTCTCTTTCTTGAAATCAGAGTCTCAATTGCAGTGACCTAATTATTCTGCAGTATGACAATGGATCGGTCTTTATTATCCATCCCTTTGTCACTAGCTGCTGCTTTGTTTTACCCAAGCCAAGAACCTTCCTATTGGATTCAAACTTACAGTAAATCAAAAAGGACTCTGCTGGCTACTTGCTCCTACATTTATAGATTAGAAGTTCGCCTTTAAAAATAACACTGTTCTCTGAAAACCTAAAAATAACCTAAATATTAAAAAATAAGAAAATAAGTAAATATTTTATGTCTCACTTTTGAAATATTTTGTCCTAATTCATTGATATGGCATTTTAAAAGTATCTACAATTGTGCCTAGCATTTGTAATAAAAAGTATTTCTTAGCTGTAAATATGACTCCTCCTAATGATACAGGAAAAAAGTATAATACTAGAATTTTTAGTGGAAGGAACAGAATATGAAATTGTGCATAGAACAATACATGAGCTATGTTTTACAAAGCTTATGAATAAAAAATACTTTTAAAATGACTGTGTCTGATGACAGAATAGGAGACATTTGTTTTATAATTTCTACTCAGTATTTTCATATTTTTTATGGAATTATATAACTTTAAAATGAATTAAAATGTTCAAAATATTACAAAGAATAGTATTTTTCACTTTATTTCTGTCACAATTACATAGGTTTGTAAGTATTTATTGTTAGAATAAAAAAGAGAAAAGTAATAGAAAATTGGAGGAGTCTGTGTGGATGGGGGGATATTTCTGGACTAGTGAAGCTGCACCAATAATATCACTCATTTAATTGTTCCTTCAACAAATACTAAGTTTTCGAAACAATTGTAATAACACTAATAACTAGTATATACACAGTTCTTTCTGTTTTAGATTTTAAGCAAAGGATTATCTCATTTAACCATTAGAACAACTTTGTGAGGCAGATATTAATTTCATTATAAAAGAGAAAATTAAGCCTCAGAATGATGTACAAGTTTGCTTGTAAGTACTGGAGTTGGTCTCCAGAGCCCACACAGCTATAAATGCTGTTGCCCTTTCAGACAGGCCATGTGCAGTTCTGGAACGTGGTAATTTTGCATGAAGGCCCACCTCTGCCCCCAAGAAAGTAAATAATCTAAGGCTATGGTTTCCAAAAGAACTTGCAGTAATGATGGAAATGCCGCATATCTGTGCTGTCCATCACAACAGCTACTAGCCACATGGATACTGAGCACTGGAAGTGTGCATTTTAAATTAAATTAAATTTTATTATTTTCCAAAAATATATTTTTTAAAAGATTTGCTTATTTGAGAGAGAGAGCGTGTGAGCGCAAGCTGGGGTAGTGGGGAAAAGTCAGAGAGAGAGGGAGGAGAGAAGCAGACTCCTCGCTGAGAATGGAGCCCAACGTGGGGCTCGATCCCAGGACCCTGAGATCATGACCAGAGCTGAAATCAGGAGTCGGATGCTTAACTGATGGAGCCACCCAGGCGCCCCAAATTTTATTTAATTTTAATTAATTTACATTTAAATTTAAATAGCTAGATATAAGTGGTGGCTACACTATTGCACATCTCAATTCCAAAGGCTGAGGCAGGTAGAAAGTGGCATTTATAAAACAATATTCCAAGAACTAATAGGTTTTAAAAATAAAACAGTGATCAACATACTCTTGGAAAAGGTGATCCTGCTGCTATTGCACTGTGTATACTCTGCTTTCTAAGAACAGTTAGATTTCTCACTTCAACTGGAGATACAGTTTTAACTGTTGTTACATGAAAATAACTAGCATTTAAGTTGTCAGGATATATCTTTATTTCTGCTCTCATGAGAATTTACTAGAATCAATTAATTATTTTAATTAATTTTAAATGATTGCACATGGCAGCTCTTTTTTTTTTTTCCCCCCCCAGAGAATACTTACTTTGTAACGTACCAAGATGTGAGCGAATTCTCCAACGGGAAACTTTGATGCTAAACTAAGCTCTCAGGGTAAAATGCTCATCTTTGCTCTAAGTGGGCAAATGCTATATTTTAAAAGGAAAATTGTGGGCCAATAAGGCATTCATTTAATTTAATTAATATTAAATCACAAGACAAACCACAGGACTCAATAATTTGAATGAAGACCAGAGACTATAAAATCCTTAACACGAGAAGCCAAATATTTCTCCTGTTATTTCTTTTAATTTATTGTATTTGATTTGCTGGCTCCATTAAGTATCAAATTTTCTCCTAAAATACTCTCAGGATTTCCATGCCTTAAGTATGAAGCCTTTTACAAGAATTCTGTATATAAAACATCTAAGATAATGCTTAAGGGTAGATAAAAAACAAAAACAAAAAACAAAAAAACACTCTAAAAGCTAAAAATTACCAAGCTATCTTAAACTTCTTTGGAATAAAGTACAATATAAATAAATAATTCTGTAGAATATATATTAGAAAAATTATTCCTTCTAAGTAAAATTATCACTCTCACTAAGCAGTCAATACTTGGTGGAAATTATTAGATTTCAATAATAATTGAAATGTGGGGGCTTCTGAGTAAACGGCTCCATGATTAAGCACAACCCAGTTCAGAGTATTTATTTACAAATATTTTACAACTAAAGATGACATGTATTAGGATGATTTGAATCTAAATACCTAAAAGAAAGAAATAATTCCCCATGAAATTTGGTTAATTGTCCAATTCCTTCATTCTAAAAACAAAACAAAAAACCTAGCTATTCCTAGCTCACCTTTAAAAGTAAGACAATAGCGGGGCGCCTGGGTGGCTCAGATGGTTAAGCGTCTGCCTTCGGCTCGGGTCATGATCCCGGGGTCCTGGGATCGAGTCCCGCATCGGGCTCCCTGCTCAGTGGGGAGCCTGCTTCTCCCTCTGCCTCTCTCTCTCTCTCTGACTCTCATGAATATATAAATAAAACATTTCAAAAGTAAGACAATAGCTATGCCTCTTGGCTTCCTATGCTTGACATCCTCTGAGTTAAGCTAAGTATATAGGTTTGTGGGGTGTGTGTGCATGTGGGTGAGAGAGGAGAAAGAGAGAGAGACAGTTCACTGTTCTATAAGAATTTAAACATCCTGAGAACAATGTTACCTTCCAGATTTCTGTTCTGGCTCTAATTATACTGCACCTCCATGTGCCTGCGGCAGGCAAGTGTGCCAACAGGCCAGGAGCTGGCTGCTGACAGCCTGGCTCCATCCACATGAATCAGACAATAAAATAGGGTATTTGCTTGCTTTCCGCTGTTACAGAGAGGTTTCCTCCCCTCCCCTCCTCTCCTGCCCTTTCTAAGAAGGCGCTTCTTTCATCCAGCAGTAGACATGGGGAAAATATTTCTAAGTCCCATTGTCCAAAGGACAAACAAGATAGGAAATTGAAAAACCTATCTTCTGGGATGTGTTTTAGAAACAGACACAGTGGAAGGAAGTCAAGTCACCTGTCTCCCTCTGTCCCTCCATCCGTCTGTCTGTCTCTATCTTCTAACGTCTGTATCTATATACAGAAGAGGACAGAGGAGAGGAGTTGTCATATGTGGGAAAGAGAAGGGGTCTGGCTTCCTTGGGAGTAGGAATGAGTTCTGCCTGATGATTAACAACCTCAGATTGGTCGAAAGGAGAAATGGGAGAGGTAACAGAGACTAGCTGTTGAAAGGGAGCGAACCACTGGCAGTGTATTTCAAACGAGGGCCGCAGGTCGGCGGACGTCACCTGACAAGCAGTATGGAGTCATCGTTGATACTTGACGCAATTGTGGACATTCCATCACTGGCGAACAGATCATTCTAATAGAAACGCTAGGACGAGCTGGATGGATCAGGGTAGGAAGCTTAGTTAGGATGGTGTTGTACTGATCCTGTATCATAAAGCCTTAGCTCTTAACAAGAGTTCAAGAACATGGATGACAACTTTTGATCCAGGGTTGGGATCTGTTTTATGACATTTCTAAAATGTGTCCATTCAGACTAGAAAACCTTCCAGCGACTGGAAGCTTACAATTTCCCTAGAAGACCTGATCCATTTCTCAGTGGTACTAATTCTGAGATTTGTTCTCTTTTGGAATACAAATCAGTTGCTTATTAAATGTCCTTCCATATGGATCCAAGTTCTTCTCTAAGAACCAACACAGCTGATTTCCATTCCTTCTTTCTCTGGATAAGGCTTCAGGTATCTCCAGAGATGTATCACAGACTCTCCCACGCTCACACCTGATCTGCTCTTCTCCAGGCTAAATTGACAAATGTCTTCAACTATCCCTCCCACGGCCTCACTGTCCATCACTATCCTGCTCACACTCACTTGTTCACATTTATGCTGCCCTTCAAAGGAGGCACCGGGTGTAGAGTGCGATCCTCCATCTGTGGCTTGACCAGAATTGAATATGCTGAGATCTTAAGTTGCAACAGTGACCGGTAACTGTGGCCATAGCAAATCACAGATACTGAGGAGCAGGGGAGAAAGAGAGGTCAGCCCTTGCCATAACATTTTTGGAATGGAGGACTGCCTGTATATTCCTTTTCAAAAATAAAAAACCAAGGCAATGTAAGACCCTAGAACAGAGAAAGATAAAGGCAATCTTCTCATTTACTTCACATCCAAGGAATATTTCTCAAAGGAACAGAGAGGTAAGTGAGTGCATTATGAAAGAATGCAGATGGTCAGCACCTCTGCTATTGTACCTACTGCAGGAGCAAGATAGATGCCCTACTGCTTTTGGGCTGGGACCCCGAAGATGCATATCAGTGTTTCTGTCTTTGAAATTGGTGTTCCCAGGTTCAGAAAATCCCCACAGTAAACTTCCAAGTGCCCACATGTCTTTCAAATACGACATTTTCAGTGCCTAACATTATTATTATTATTTTTGCCATTCCTTCGTAGAACCCTTAATAACCACAGATGATAACATTCCTAGTCCTTAATGTGGCTGAAGGCTTTAACAAGGAGCTGTGCATTTGCTCAGCTCACATTACTGGGTCCCGATTATGAGAATACACACGTTAGCTGTTCTTATGGTTTTTGCTTTCTTGGAGCTAGAGTAGCTCTGGGATCTGTCATTCATTGATATTAAGAGGTTGCCAATGGTAACACAAAATCCAATGCAGCAGATAACAAAAGGCAAAGGTAATTTGAATCAGAGAATTGCAAGGTTGGGAGACTCACTAGAAGAAGCAATGCTGTCGTCTTGCTAACCTTTAGAACGATTTGAAATATCTTAAATGTCCCGTGGCCTTTTCTTGGTGGTGGGGTTATGTGTATTTGTTGGCTTACTTTATTTTTTATTTGTTTATCTGTATCTCAACACTTTCACTCAGTGAGTATGTACCACTTCTTAATATGAATAACATAAATTTTTTTCATTTAAAAAAACCGATGCGATTTGGTTAGTAATGATAATCACCATACAGTACATCATTAGTTTTGGATGTAGTGTTCCATGATTCATTGTTTGCGCATAACCCCCAGTGCTCAAATGCCCATTACCGGGCTGCCCCTCCCCCCACCCCCTCATGTCCCGGAGAGACTATGGATTCCGGGACACTGGTCCTTCTTAGAAAGTCCATGGCGAGAAGTGGCACCACCACTGCCCAGGTCCTGGTCTGCCTCCAGGTGGACGTTGACCCCCATTCGGGCTGGTTGATGTGTTGGTGCCTGACCGGGTTCAGTGTTCCTGGAGCTGACCCTGAACAGCCATCATGCGGGACATGGCTGGCAGATCCACCGTCCTCCCACGCCACCCTGTAATCCACTGGGACTCCTTGCTCTGCCCTCCGTCCCGGCAGTGGTTCTCAAAGTGAGAACCCTGCAGCAGCACCGACCTCATCTGGGAATGTGTTAGAGACACAAATCATAAAAGCCCCACCCTAGACCCACTGAGTCAGAAACTGGGGGTGGGGGGCCTCGCAGTCTGTATTTCAGGCCACCCTTCATGAGATCCGATCTGGCCTGGGGACAGAGCTGCCATGATCGGGCTCCTCCTGTAATCTCTGCTCCTAAGCCGTCCCCGAAGGCCTGTGACTGCCCTCGTGTCTCTAGACACAAAGACTTGGGAGACTGGGTTGATCCGCGAGCAACAATGACCTTGCTTATAGAACTGCTGCCACAGTGATATTCTCTTGCCAACTGTCAGGACTGATAGAGAACTCAGGAATGGGGAAGGACTAGAGGCATTTTCTGGGCCTCTGCTGTTTCTCTTTATTTCCAGCATGCCACCGGCATGAAATCCAGCTGGGCTGCACTGAAAGCAGCGGTGTCAATTTTTAAAAACAAGGTACAGAAATCCTTTTTCCTCAGGTGTGGGTGGCAATCGCTGCAACAGCTTCAAAACCGTGGCTGCACTATGAAAAAAAAATGCTTTTAGAGGCTGAGCCTTCTTGACCTCTTTCCCCCAAACAAACAAACAAACCGAAATGCTGTGTCCAAGTCCATCTGCCAGTAGGCATTTGTGGATGCCTACTGTGTCTGAGGGATTTGATGTGCAAGGTGTCTCAAGAGGGGGAAAAAAAAGCCCCAATACAAAGCCCAGGTACTTCAGGTGCTTTCACTCTGGTTGGGCTGAAAAGGCTTGAGAAGAATCAGAAGGAAACACATTGTTCCAACATCAGTGAAACAAACCAGTGCAAAGAGAATTCCTGATTGCAGGGCCAGGCGGCAGGCAGGAGGCAGCCATAAGAGGTCAGGTGCCCAGAACGAGAGCGCTGATAAAAGATCTGGTTTGATGCGATATGATGAGCAAAAGGCAACCACTTTGGGTTCTTGAACAAGGGAGGGACGAGCTGAAAACCCTATACCATAATTACAGGATTGCACTGCGGGCCAGCTACCTCCTTAGCAGGCCCTGGCTCTGGACGCTGTGTGCGGGGCACCGCCTCACAGGCTTGGCTGGCAGAGGCCCAGCTCTTGGGGGACTTTTGTCCTCCTAGGGGACAGATGGGAAGCTGCCATAGAAATAAAACACAGGCTGACTCTGGATCATCCGTAAGGTCTATGGAACCAGAGCGTGAGAGGGGCGCTGTGTTAGGATCTGTCTGGGTCCTGAGGTCATAGCCCAGGCAGAAGGTCGTGAGGGCAGTTGGGTGGTGAGAAAGTGCACACAGAGCACAGAGAGGAAGAAACGTGCTCAGGGCCCCTGGCAAGCGAAGGGAAATGTCTCTCGATTTCCCTAGTTCACAGATCCTTTAATTCTTGTTCATATCTTCTCGTTGGCAAATCAGTAGTAGTATTCACATCTGAATAATGCTTCGTAATAGCTGTGATAACCCTGTGAGATAGACGGAGAAACTCTTTTCACAAGATGCTTCGAGAGCTCACATTTTCTCTGCTCAGTGACTGAAAAGAAAGTCTTCTCTCCCCTAGAAAAAATTTTTTTGAGAATATTGCTCTAGTTCATCTTCCGATGAAAGGGAAATGCAGTGACTTTGGCAGCATCTCACAATATAAGACAAACTTCTTCCCACGAAACAGGCTAAGTATGTCTCAATCCCTTCACGCATAACTAAGGCTGTTATCAACAAGCCTGGCACTAGTCACGATTAAAAAGATTTACTTATTTGTTTTTTGTCTGGAGGTCAACTATTTTAACCAGTTTCTAGACTTGGGCTGGATTTATTTTCTGGAAGGGATCTTATCAGTTTTTTTTTCCTAATGGCCAGTAATCACACTTGATATGCACAACACGAAGGTGCTGCAATAGCATTAGATCCATAGGCAGAGACCTTTAGATTTGGTAAAATTTCTCACTTTGAGATGTAAATTGTTGTTTTTAATTAAAGAAAAAAAGTAAAATGTGATTTTGATCCAACTGTGTATGTGTTAAATAAAATTAAGGAACTTAACTCTTAAAGCATAAAATGGAGATATCCCTTGAAATATGACTTGTAAACTGTATGACTCGTATGATTTGTAAAAGTCTCCTTCGTTAGAATCCACAGAGTATGGAGTAAATTTACATATTTTTTTCAAAAATCCACTTTTATAGTGAATTTAGTGAATATTAAAATATATATATATATATAAAGATAGTGTAAGTAGGGTTTTCTAGAAGGCCAATATCTTTCCTAGTACCAATATTTGAGCAATAGCCTGCTCTCCTGGCTAAAAATGGAGATGCAAAATTTGCAGAGGGCACTAACCTTCTGAGGCTAGGTAGTGATGATTTACTTGTTAAAAAAGTAAGAGGGAAAGATAAATATTAAAAGGCTTCTAAGGGCAGTTTTGCATGTAATAAGGTGATCCTAGAAACTAAAATGAATTTTATTCACATGAGTGCGTGAAGCCCTGAGCAGTAGGCTCTGGGTGCCCCATGTGCTTGGGGTCGGCCACCATACTCATTCAGTCACTCCACCTGCTATCATCTGCTGCCTTCTTAGCAGGCACTGTTTCCCGGGGTCATGGTGTTGCCCCATTCCCCCTCACCCCACTCAGTACATGGGCAAAAGTTAAAAGACTTCAAATCACTGCCCAGAAATAGAGTTCTTTTACGTGGGCAGTGGCAGGTTCCATGTGAATCTCAGCTTTTACATATTAAGTGGAACTGCTCTGTCCCCAGGCTCTCAGCTAAGGATGAAATGAGAAGTTTTTGAAGGCGGATTAGAATAAGACCTTAGAAGCACGTGGTCTGGAAGCTATTTTTTTTTTTCCCACTCAAAATGATGAGGAAACCTGTTTAAAGCACCAGAGGACAACGCCTTCCTTTGTACTTTGGGACACTTGCTGTAAGTCTCATCCTTTGGTGACACAGGAGGACTAGCCACCCTTCCTGAACCCCATGAGGTTCCAAGTTAAACCCTTAGCATCTGCCTCTCCCCTCAGCACAAAAGAACACAACCCAAATGTCTCTTCTGATTATGTAGAAAGTTTGGGGAAAAAACAAACAGGAAAGCAGAGATATCCATAATGCCACTGACATACAAATGCTGGAGTTAGTTAACATTCTCACGTGTGTAGATTTTTGCATAACTGTATTCACAATGTAATATATTGTTCTGCAATATCATTTGATCAATGTATCCTGCATCATCTGATATCTTTCTACACATTAGGGTTTCGGTAGCTGCGGAAGATTCTTCAAAACAGACCAACACCTGCTGGTGAACTTTAAATTGTATCCATCTTTCACAACCATAAACAGTGGTCCAAATAACACAACTGAACATAATTCTGGTTACATATCTGGAATTTTCTTAGGATACATTCCTAATAATATATTTGCTGGTTTAAGGGTTTTGATGTTGGCAAATTTCTCCCCCAGAAGTTGACCCAGTTTATTCTCCTCTCAGTGGTGCTCCTGATTCCATGCATCCTGGACATGACGAAACTTTACCTGCATTTTAAAAAATATTTGGCAGTGAGATACAATGGGGTCTCATTATTCTTTTAGTTTGGCTTTAAGTTGTCTATATTTCCTATTTATTGAATTGTTTGGTCTTAGATTTTTTTTCCCCCATCTTTCTATTAAAACAATTCTCTATCTGGGTTTTCTCTCCCGACTTTATACTTTGGGAGATTTCCCTCCAGTTTTAGCTCTTAAAACATCTTTTTTTTTCTTTTTAAAGATTTTATTTATTTATTTGAGAGAGAGAGAACACGCACGAGTGGGGGGGAGGGGCAGAGGGAGAGGGAGAAATAGAGCAGGGAGCCTGATGTGAGACTCGGTCCCAGGATCCTGGGATCATGACCTGAGCCAAAGGCAAACGCTTAACGAACTGAGCCACTCAGGCGCCCTAAAACATCTTTTTTGGAAGACCTTTATCAATTTTCCCTTTCTCCTACGAACAGTCCTCAATTAAGGGCTAACAGTTGTATATCTGCCTGATTAAAGCAACGCACAAGGATCACTTTTAATCACAAACCCCTCCATCATCCCATTTTTTAAATGTATGGTGATACATTTATATTTTAACCCAACCCGCCACTAGTTAGAGCAAAGATTCAGGGTGGGGAGACTCTACAAAGACCCCTAACAGTCCAGAATCAGAAACTGTCCATGTATTCACCAGTAATCTGCTGCACACCCACTGTGTTCCAGACAAGGTGCTGGACTCTAGGCAGACAGCCACAACAAGACACATGCACACACGATCATAGGGTGGTTTGTGGTTTTACCTGGGTTTTCAGGCCACTGGTAATTTTCCCTGTAAATGTCTTATTCATAGCCCGTGCCCTTTCCCTAAAGTTTTGCAAGGCAAGGGTATGGAGCATCTGCGTTCTGAGCCTATATTCCTGGGAAGCACTTTGCTCTCATTCCCCAGGCTGCAGTTTCTCTCTAGTTATGAATGTACTCCACCAGTTACGACCCCTCGATCTATGGATGTGGCATGGGAGGGAGAAGCTACAGCTTTTGCTGGCTTTGTCACCTTGAAAATAGTGGCTTTCTGGATACTGCTATGGCAGTGAGCAAGGAGATGGAGCTACAGCCTCTGGGCAGCCCCCAGATCCTGAGGTTCAAACTCGGTGATGGAAAGATTGAAGGGCAGACACTTTCTCTCATGCATCTAGAAATGATGAATGGCCTGCTTGAAACTGAGTCTGTCACTTTATACCAGGGCCTCTGGTCACCTTGGAAATTGAGTCACGTGCTCTCCAAAACATAAAATGTGGCCACAAGCCTCCCCTTGCTCTATATTGCTAAGTCTTTTCTTTCTCTGTTCATGTTCCCTGTGAATGCTCCCTCCAGATGCTCTCAGGGAAGACTCACTCTTGCCCACTGTCTCAACAGAAACAGAGAGCAGAAAGGCTCAGCCTGTAAACGCTACCTCCACCAACTATTCACCTTGCTGCTCCTCAACGTGCAGACTGGCCTGCATGTTGCAGAAGATGGGGAAAGCAGATTTTATAGCAACATTTCTCTCCTCGGGGACGCTGGGGAAAGCAGAGCGTTTTTCCTGCTGCGTTGATGATGTCTAGCTTTAAGGATGTCCATCTATCACCCCTAAGAAGGACAGGCACAGGGACTAGCTTCTCATTTACCAGGTCCTAGTGATGTGACCACAGAGGAGGAAAGCCCTTTCATGTCAAGTCAAAAGTGAGCCTGCATGTTCCATCTGGGTCCAAGCACACAGCAGCTCCCCCAACCGGCTAGCACACACATGTATAAATGCAGAATGACGTATGTATGGACACACCACAAACAACAGGCATATTCCTGCATTTGTAAAAGAGTCCTACTTGAGAATTTTTATAAGCACTCACACTCTTGGAACTACCTGTGTTGTAGCTGGTGTTGGTGGTCATGAGAACAGGAAGCCCGAAAAATTATACTCTGGGTACCTGTGCTCACATTTACAATGTCTACTGAAATTTTTACTGACCCAAAGCCTGACTTATTTTTTAGCTATTCACATAATATCCTTTAGTGTCTGGATGCTTAGTCTATAATAATTTTCACTGAGCCTGGACTGAAATGCTCGATTCTGTTTTTCTTCCAAGTTTACCACATAGACAGCAGATATATGAGCAGTCCTTTATAATTCTGGGGCCAACTAAATAGGTGGAGGTCTGGAGGTTACTAGAATCCATCTCTCACCGTCCGAATGATAATATTAATAACTGAAGTTTAATTGTGATAAATGTCCAGGGGATTACATTTTTTTTTTGTCTGACACAGACATTTCAATAATTCAACAACCCATGTCTCTGAAATCATAAAGACGGCGGATAGGATAACCTCAGACTAGTTCTCCAGATCCCAGATTGATTGAAGGAGGCAGACTTAGGACAAATAAAAGTAAGAACTACATCACTTGGTGCCAGATAGGGTAAGGAATCAATTACCTTCAAAGACAGTATCAGCTAAATATTTAATGGGTTCACAGATGACAGATGCAGAACTGGATTGCTAAAGGGGCGGGCAGGGCAGAACCTTAATCTGTCCAGATACAAATAGCAAAGATGACCCCAGTGTTCTCAGAGTGTTCCCAGGAGCCACGCAGGCCCACCACCTGGCTCTGACTGCCTGTGCACAGTGATGGCACCATTCTGCTACCAGGCGAAAGAGCCTGAGGGCTTTTAGGGGAGGCTGCTGTGTCCCCCAGTGTTAGGACCGCTGAGCCCCAAGGCCTCAGGAATGTCAATTAGCCTTAACTCTTAGTTTGCTTGCCCATAAAATAGAGTGGATTCTTCTGTTTCAGGGTTGAAGTGAGCGTTCGAGAGCATTTTGGCCAAGACCTCAGCTCCGTGCCTGTCACCCGCTGCCATGTGCAGGGCCAAGTCTGTCTGCTCCAATCCTCTGTTCTTGCTCTCAAGTTTCGATCCGCCATATTCTGTCAGAGCAGGAGGTCAATCACAGCAGCTCTGGGTTCTCTTCTTTCAAAGGGAATACGCTCCCCATTTGTTTTAGCACATCTGATGATCATGGCCCTGGAAGGCGGTGGTGTGGTGTGCAGCCGGGACGGGGGCGCTGACCTCACTTCACAAATCAGAGGGTGTAAAGTCAGTCTGAGGCTTCCGTCAATCTGCACCTTGTAAATCTGGATCCCTGCTATGAGACACTCATTCCCAAGGGGAGGGATGGAAATAAAATTTAGTTCACTTCACATAATAGAAATGACATTTATTCTATGTAAAAATAGCACCCAGGTGGATAAAAGATGTGTCATAGCATCCAATGTATTTCGGGAAACTGTTTGCTGTTAAGAATTCCAAGGACCAAAGGAAGTCATGAATAAATAAAGAGAGCAAATGTGTGCCATAATAAAGTTTACTCAATTGCCACTTGTAAGGAAAAATCTGCCACGGAGGCACCTAATGTGTCATCTGGCACACAGCAGGTGCCTAGTAAGTATGAGTGGCCTTTTTTATTCCTTCTCCTAACTAAGGACTGATCCATGTGGTCCCTCTTGACCTTGAATCTAAGACTGTCCCCTCTGAGAGTGTCATTCAAATACAGCTTTAAAGACAGACGGTAAAATCACCACTCACCAATAATCAGTTTAACTGAACGACACTCCACTGAGTAGATCTACAACAGTCCAGTGCTAAGCAAGGGAGGCATCGCGCCAGAACGGAAAAACCATCAGGTGGTTTAAGAGGCAGAACAAAGACGATAGTAATGAAAGAGAAGCACAGAAGGGGAAAGGGGCAGAGAGATGCCCAATATTTGAGACAGCTCTCCCAATCAGGAGCCACATTTTTTTTTTTTTCCTGAAACTCTGAAAACAAAATTCAGGCTTCTATGCTTCTCAGCTAAGCAAGGCTCCTCCAGTTTTCGATCTTTGCTTGGCCGTGGCTAGTAGCTGGCTTCTGTGCCCCGGGTATTACTGTCGCTGAGGCAGACAGCGAGAGGCAGAACGGCCCTGCCCTCTTGACTTCCTTCCTTACCTGGGAGCCAGGTTTTTAGTGATGCACAGTGGTCTTTTCGTGGATCCCAGGAGAGAGGGAGAGGGGGACAGAGAAATGAGACCGCAGATGGCCACTGGGGCCACTGCAGCTGCCAGCTAATGGTAATTTCCCCACCACTGGAGTCCTATTTTCTTGTCCAGAAGAAAGGCAGGGAGAAGGGAAGGGACCCTCTCATACCTCGGTTGTCTAGCCCCTGCCGAGCAAACGCAGCAGTGCCCCACGGTGTCCTGAGGACTGCCTTCTCCGGGGAGGACAGAAGGGGGCACCTGCAGCATACACAAGAGCTGAAGCCCCTGACCCTTAGAACCCCATGCTACCACAAATCCCCGAATGATCCCTGTTCTGGAGAGTGGGCCCGAACGTGCCCGCGAGAGAGTGCACTGCTTTTAGATAACAAGGGTGAACTGGAAGCAGCTCAAAATGAAGAAATATATAAACGTTTAATTATTGATCAATGAACACAGTCCAATCGATTGTAGAGACAGCCTTAGCATTGCTTACTTGATTCCCTCATTTTGTGGTCTTTTAAAAATGCTCATAGTGACTCTGCTTTGTGGATGGATCTCCTTCAAAGGGAAGGAGAGGTCTAAGTAAGTCCCTTCTGACCTGCTGTGTTGTCTTCAACAATTTAATTCATGGGCCATAGGAATGTGGGTTGATGCCTTGGCTTATATTCCTAACAGACCCTGTGCCTGCAAGAAAGGAAGCCAGTGATTTCCCATGAGATTGGCCGGCACTGTAACTTACGAAGACCCGGAATATTTTGTCTTCCTTTGTTTCCATAAGATTTGGTTTATTTACTGCTATGTATTACTAAATACTTTCCTCTGAATAGCAAGAAGTTTTAATAAGGAAATAAAAACTTCTACACCTCAGAAAATGATCCTGAACAGATTTTAAAAATTTTTAAGTTAATTCATAATTGGGGCCTCAGACACTCTAGAAGAAGATGCCCATCATCACTCATTTTGCTGTGCTGATGGGAACTCCCAAGAGCAAAGATCTTTGTCTCATTAAAGTTTGATGACTTGTGTTTTGACAGTGCTTTGCACATTCTAAAAGATGCTGTGAACATTTCTGGCAATTTGCAGAACATCTATCTGTCCAAACTTTTCTCAGGTCTCAGCAGGTGGAGCTAAGAGAACGGATTTTTTTCCTGTCAAAATATAAGGAAAAAATGCTATTCCAGAGATGTAGAAATTTTAATCACAGAAAATAAGTGATTTCTGATTTGGGGCCAATGATATAGCAGCTCTTTCTTTAGCTGATCTTGTGTCTCTGTCTACTTTGCTTTTTTCTTCAAGAAGATCCATTCACACTGGCCTGTATGGTTCTCTCTAAGCCTCCGGAACCCTGTCACGGGGGTTCCAGCCAGATCATCGCAGCATCTGCCAAGGTGACATCTCCCCACCTGACTGAAAACAGAGCGTCTGTCAGGACAACCCGAATGCCCAGTTCCTACGCAAGTTCCTGAAAAAAATACTGTAAATATTGTTTTAAACTGTCATAAAATAATAGACACTCATGGTTGAAAATAAATGAGCAAACAGGAAGAAAAGGACTCTCTCAAGTGCGCATCTGTTTATTTTCTGGTGAAATGTTCTTCTGAGGCCTCTGAACCCAGCATTGCCCTCATGGGGGAGGGGCGGGGCAATTTTGCTCAATCAGGGGTTGATACACAGGTTCTTGAAGCAGGAAGTAGAATGACCGTAATCCAAGCCACACTATTCTTCCCAAAATAAACAGGCCGAACCAGCAAGAAAACATTTTGCAAAATAAAAGATGTACAGTGGTGTACACTTGACAAAGCTCCTCACACACTGTCCCCTGTCCTGCAGGAAAAATGACCAAGGAATCCTAAAGTCTGTCTGCATTAAGCCAACAAAAAGTCAAAATCAGACATACCACTGTTTACTGAGAAGTCTATCTAAAGCCCCCAAAATGATTCTGGCATTCAAAAACTGTGAAAGGGAATGAGATAAACAGAAGGAATTAATTAAAGTGGGCGACTACTCTTTGTCCAACTCTTTCCATGAAATAAAATTTATTTAGCTATTGTAATTCTCAAATTCAACTCACTCAATCAAGCATCTGAGATACTGTATCACTGATCTTTAATTAAGAAGACTTAATAATTATTCGTGGTGACGTTTTCACGTTTCTTATCAACTCTGATAACACCATAAGGTAACACCAAATGGAAACCAAAGCTTTACATAAAACATAAGGCTCAAGAATACTTTAAAGGGAAAAAAAATCTACTTTTTAAGAAATTCTACGGATATAATCCTTCTCTCTTAATGATTAAAAAAATGACAAATTTATTCTGCATGTGGGTGTAAAGTAATAGTTAAATCAATTGTATTTTTAAGTGAAACCATTATTATGTTTGGTTATGGTAGGCTAGAAAAATGTCTTCTCCAGGTAGAAGAATAATTAATTTAAAAATTGTCCTGCAACTTTATATTGGTAGGCCATTTTATAGTTTTGAGACCATTTCTTATGTTTTATTTCATTTAATCCAGTTTAGAGACTCAGTGCTGTGCTTCTTTAACCTGATTCACTGAGATGCTCAACTCAGATGTGCTGTGTGTCAAAAGGAGTTTGTGATTAGTAATCAAGTGCTAAGATTTGCAAATTAAAAAAAAACATGGTAGAATATGTTCCAGGTAAAACCTGTGAAAACTTTGCTCTAAAGCAGTCGCATTCTGGTATGTTTTCTTGTTGGGGAGTTTTTATTTATTTATTTATTTATTTGTTTGTTTGTTTGTTTGTTTGACAGAAAGAGACATAGTGAGAGAGTAAACACAAGCAGGGGGAGTGGGAGAGGGAGAAGCAGGCTTCCTGCGAGCAGGGAGCCCGATGCGGGGCTCGATCCCAGGACCCTGGGATCATGACCTGAGCCAAAGGCAGATGCTTAACGACTGAGCCACCCAGGCGCCCCTTGTTGGGGAGATTTAAAAATGGAGCCATATGTCATAATCAAGACAGTATGGTACTGGCACAAAAACAGACACATCGATCAATGGAACAGAATAGAGAGCCCAGAAATCGACCCTCAACTCTATGGTCAACTAATCTTTGACAAAGCAGGAAAGAATGTCCAATGGAAAAAAGACAGTCTCTTCAACAAATGGTGTTGGCAAAATTGGACAGCCACATGCAGAAGAATGAAACTGGACCAGTTCCTTACACCACACACAAAAATAGACTCCAAATGGTTCAAAGACCTAAATGTGAGACAGGAGTCCATCAACATCCTAAAGGAGAACACAGGCAGCAACCTCTTCGACCTCAGCCGCAGCAACTTCTTCCTAGAAACATCGCTAAACGCAAGGGAAGCAAGGGTGAAAATGAACTATTGGGATTTCATCAAGATTAAAAGCTTTTGCACAGCAAAAGAAACAGTCCACAAAACCAAAAGACAACCGACAGAATGGGAGAAAATATTTGCAAATGACATATCAGATAAAGGGCTAGTATCCAAAATCTATAAAGAACTTATCGAACTCAACACCCAAAGAACAAATAATCCAATCAAGAAATGGGCAGAAGACATGAACAGACATTTTTCCAAAGGAGACATCCAAATGGCCAACAGACACATGAAAAAGTGCTCAACATCGCTCGGCATCAGGGAAATCCAAATCAAAAGCTCCATGAGATACCACCTCACACCAGTCAGAATGGCTAAAATTAACAAGTCAGGAAACGACAGATGTTGGCAGGGATGTGGAGAAAGGGGAACCCTCCTACACTGTTGGTGGGAATGCAAGCTGGTGCAACCCCTCTGGAAAACAGTATGGAGGTTCCTCAAAAAGTTAAAAATAGAGCTACCATACAATCCAGCAACTGCACTACTGGGTATTTACCACAAAGATACAAATGTAGGGATCTGAAGGGGTACGTGCACCCCGATGTTTATAGCAGTAATGTCCACAATAGCCAAACTGTGGAAAGAGCTAAGATGTCCATCGACAGATGAATGGATAAAGAAGATGTGGTATATATACACAATGGAATATTATGCAGCCATAAACAGGAATGAGATCTTGCCATTTGCAATGATGTGGATGGAGCTGGAGGGTGTTATGCTGAGTGAAATAAGTCAATCAGAGAAAGACATGTATCATATGACCTCACTGATATGAGGAATTCTTAATCTCAGGAAACAAACTGAGGGTTGCTGGAGTGGTGGGGGGTGGGAGGGATGGGGTGGCTGGGTGATAGACATTGGGGAGGGTATGTGCTATGGCGAGCGCTGTGAATTGTGTAAGACTCATGAATCACAGATCTGTACCTCTGAAACAAATAATGCAATATATGTTAAGAAAAAAAAAAGAAGATAGCAGGAGGGGAAGAATGAAGGGGAGTAAATTGGAGGGGGAGATGAACCATGAGAGACGATGGACTCTGAAAAACAAACTGAGGGTTCTAGAGGGGAGGGGGTAGGGGGATGGGTTAGCCTGGTGATGGGTATTAAGGAGGGCCTGTTCTGCGTGGAGCACTGGGTGTTATGCACAAACAATGAATCATGGAACACTACATCCAAAACTAATGATGTAATGTATGGTGATTAACATAACAATACAAATTTTAAAGAAGAAAAAAGAAAAAAAAATGGAGCTGTATCCAGGGTGACAGTAATGATGCACAGAGGATGGGCACACCTGTGGACTGGGATTGGGCCAAACCCATTTGGTGGGTCATAACAGAAAAAAAGAGAGTGAACCATTGGCAAGGCCCGCCACATGGTTGGTATCTTTCCTGCTACTTGAAAATCTCTGTGACTGTTTATAGTAACTAGGCATTTCGAAACATCTAATCATTTTCTGAAATTATGCTAAGATTTTATACATGTAACATTACATGAATTCACTTATTTTGAATTTAACATAAGGCATAAAATATTTTAGAATAAATGTATTCATTTTGAGCATATTTTCCCTTAATTGTATACATTGTGTGTGCATTTTGAATGTTTGTTTTATCTAATAAAAGATTTAAAGGTTTGGGGAAATATAAAAGTGGCTGATCCACATCAAAAACAAAAACAAAAACAAAACAAAAAAAGCCCCCTCTGAACTGAAGAAATGCAAATGGCAAATTACAGGATGAATGGAATGGACTCCAAATCAGAAACAGACTCGACAAAGATGAACGGAGACCGCTGAAGACAGAGAAGCGCAATGGAAATGAAGCCCAATTAAACAAAAGTACTGAATAGGAACAAGCAGCAAGCTAAAATTAACATGAAAGAGAAACTGCAAGCACCAGGGTATACTGTGAATATATACACACCACACACATACACTAACATATGTGCATGACTCTCATGATCTGGCGGAAAGACATGTATTCTATTAGGTGCAGTGATTATGTTTAAAGATCTAAAAGACTTACGGGGCTAGCTGAGTCTCAGTTCTGTGTCCAAGGTGGAGGTATTGTCTGGACCACCTGGTCTCCTCATGCAATCAACCTCAGGCCCCACCCTCACTTGTTGACAGTGTGCAAAATTAATTAGCCTCGTGAGGGTTCTTCCAGAGGACAGATGGTGATCTTTAAGGCTGCCTCTACATCCACCCATGGAGCAATAGCACAATGATGAGGCCATATAACGTCTCCGTAAATGTTGACTTTCTACTTGAGAAAATGTTACTAAAGGGTGAAAAAGATTGATTTTTATCATTTTGATAAAATGATGAAAAAAATTAATAGTCTTTGAATATATGATTCATTATTACCAGAAAGATATTAAACTGCTCATTTTTCCCTCTACTGGCTATATAGAAAAAAATAGGTCCAAATTTAATCTGATTTAGGACCATATGCATTTTTAAGTCTTAAAACTAATGGAAAAGGCCATGGAATCCCCTTATGTGGAAAAGTACAAAAATAGGCCAGAAGTAAAAGAGCTGATTAAGATGATTTTATGAATTCTTCTGTAGGTTTGTAATTTTATTTGTTATCCTTAAAATGGCTGTGGGTTTTGAATCCCAATTCTACAAAGCTGCTGCACGTGTCCTGTTGTACAAAATAGTAACACCAGGCAGAATCATTTTCAGATGTGAAAGGAAACCGTAGAGACACTTTTTCTGGAACAATAAAACCAGAATACCACAGGTAGTAAACTTTGGGAGTGATTACTAAACCTCTGAGAACTCAAAAACTTTCTCAGCTTCCAGCCTAACATTCGTTTATACAACTTGATATGACAAAGTTGTCCAGAATTCAATACTAAAGGTAATTTAGTTTGTTTACATGAATCAGAGCTTGATCCCAAAGAGAAAATTTTCAGTCCTTGGAAATACTATTGAATTGATTTCACTTACTTTGGGTTATTCCATGGATTAAAAAAAAATGAGGTTTTATATCTATTATCTATGCCCTATACTTATATTCACATCCATATCTCATCTATCTATCTACAATGGAATATTATTCAGCCCTAAAAAAGGAAATCCTGTCACATTCTGCAACATGGATGAACCTTGAAGGCCTATCTATGCTAAGGGAAATAAGCCAGTTACAGAAGGACAAATATTACATGATTCCACTTATATAAGGAATCTAAGGCAGCCCAGCTCAGAGAAGGAGAGAGTGGTGTCTGCCAGGGCCTGGGGGCAGGAAATGGGTTTGCTGTTCAGTGGAAACTGCGTTCAGTCAGGCAAGATGGAATGTTCTAGAGCCCTGCTGTGCAACATCGTGCTTAGGGGTAACAAAACTGTATTGTACATGTAAAAATTTAAGAGGGAGGGTAGACCTCACATTATATGTTATTTACAACAATAATAAACAGAGAAAGTTCACACAATGGATGGATAGATTAAATTAAAACATCAACCGTAGCTCCTGGGGGGAAATAAGTATTGATTTAAGTTTGTGGTAATTTGTTAGGCAGCAAGACTGACAAATGACCAATTCCCTAAGAGTTTCAGATCCATTTAGGTAAAAGATCCTGGCATAGGTGAGATTTTAATGCCAATTTTTACAACATTTGGTTCCTTCACTTGGTGTTTCACAAATCACAGAGAACTGAGGACATATGAGCAAATGAAGTCATATTGAGTGGGACTAGAATGACTAGGTATTTACACTATTTAAATTATCTATTAACTGAACACACATCATGGTTTCACTAAACCTTCACAAGTCTCTTATCCATCTGCCTACATCACAATGATAATGCACCAAAAGAAATGATATTAGTGGTGCGAACATCCATATCCATAATATTAGTTTCCTTTTAGAGTGGCTGTTTTAATTAAACTCAAGCTTGCAAACAGACTTCCCATGGAAAAGACATTTTCTTTGTATGACGCAATGTCATTTTAGGAAATCTAGTTCAGCAAAAAGAAGGACACACAAATCACTGAGAGACTCACCATCCAGCATCGGGCTCTGTACTCCTGTTACGGTGCGTTCTCTGGCTCTCTTTCCCCTTATACATAGGTATGTTGCAATGTGAGATCATAAAAATCTACTGTGTACCCCTCTTTTATAAAATTTTGCTTTTATAAAAATTTATTATAAATATTTATTTATTAAATAATACATATTTTTTGACCACGTGCTATATACACGTAAGGTAACACATCCTTCCCTAGAGTCATGGGAAGAAAACAAGGGCGTATGTTCACTTGTTCTCTCACTCACTCACTCATTCATTCATTCACTATTTACTAGGGTCTAAATCTGCACAATGTGTGGAGGCCATACAGAATCCTACCCATCAAAGAACTCGGTCTAATGCCAAGACTGATAGTGACATGAACAACTTCCAAAGCGAAAGGGCTTTTAAATCATTCAGACTTCTGCTGAAATCTGGCTTCTGCTGTTCATGGCTGTAATTTTGGCAAGCTCGTTACCTTCTGTGCACCTTTATTTATCTATACAACATGGACTTGCCTTGCTGAACGGCAGCAGAGATAAGAAGAGATGAGACATGCAGAGCACATCCTGCAATGCTCTAGGCTTACGGGTTGCAGTCTGAGAGGGTACATTCCGCGGCCGGGAATGTTTCTGAGAGGAAGGAAGGAGCTAAAGCAGCCTGCCGTCACTCACTCCCTTTACCAGGAGTCATCCCTTGGGGCTGGCCTCTGATCTATTCTCCTTGTCAACTAGGAGTTTCTGGAGGAAGAAACCTGATTTCTGAAATGCCTTTAGCAGGATATCCCTTGGGTAAGGATTACCTGTAGTAAATAGAACTCAGGGTCGGGCGCCTGGGTGACTCAGTTGGTTAAGCGACTGCCTTCGGCTCAGGTCATGATCCTGGAGTCCCGGGATCGAGTCCCACATCGGGGTCCCTGCTCAGCAGGGAGTCTGCTTCTCCCTCTGACCCTCCTCCCTCTCGTGCTCTCTATCTCTCATTCTCTCTCTCTCATGTAAATAAAATCTTTAAAAAAAAGAACTCAGGGTCTACAAGACATGGCTTCCTGGAGAATGTCGCGTAAGCTATATAACTTCCATGGGTACAAACTAGAGACATTTTGTATTTCAAATGCTCCCTGATTTTGGAGACATTCAGACACTCCATCTATTCTAGGCAGAGGGGCAAGTCCAACATGTGAAGGAAGGACCCGGGGAGCTGCCCTTGCTGCCCCAAATCTTCCCTTGTTTGTCTGAGGCTTCCAATTACCTGTATCCTGGACATTGCTTAGTAAAGCACTATCCTGGGTAAGATCTTTGGTGCTTGGGAGTCTGAGCTGACAGTCCAGCTGGGGGTAGCTCAGTGTTCTGCTCCTGGAAGAAGAGCCAGGGGGCATTAGGAAGCAGAAGAAAGAGATAGGAAGGGGAGAAAAGCACGGAGTGGGTGAGCAGCCAAAGTTCAAGCTTGACAGGAAGGGGAGGGGTTGATTGTGAGAATCAGATGCACCTGCTGAAGAAATATGGATTTTTCCACAAAGGCCAGAGAAAGCCACAGTGTGGCTGAATTAGGGGACTGCCTGACCAGAGCAATGGACCTTATGAGGGAATTAATTAGGATGGAGTGATTAGGGCAGGGAGGGCCCTAGGGCAGATCCAGATGAGGAACAATAAATGAATGAATGAAGAGCAGAGGCTAGGGATGGAAAGGAAAAACTGGAAAAATATTTAAGAGGATACAAGACTTTTAAGAAGCTTTAATTTAATAAGGGAGATAAAACATGGCTAGAAATAAGTACAGATGCAATGATAAGAATTATTAGAATATTTTGGGGCTCTTAGATTATGCCAATCAATAGTGGACAATCTTCAAATACATTAGCTCATGAAAACCTTATGCTCACTCTTTGAGGTAATTTCTGTTATTACCCCTATTTTAAAGATGTAGAAAGTGAAGCCCAGTAAGATTATACAGCTACACGTGGTGGAGCCTTGGACTGTGAACCAAGGCAGTCCAGAATCCAAGCGTTGAACCATTACAATGTTAGAGTATTCCATAAACATGGCGGACAATCACAGAAGCCACGGGACAGAGAGCACCAAACAGGAGAGAACTGTTCAGGGCAGGAGGCGATTTCTGGCAAGTTATATGAGGCCAGTCTAGAAGAAATGGACTCAAGTCTCAGGATACTCCATTTTAGATCTGATATATTACATATTAAATGTAACGCATTAAGTTACTTTTATAGCTTGGAAAGGCCATATTTGCATGCCTCTAAAATAAATAATGTCTTTGAAAAAATACATTTAACAAGCTCTCCTATATAAATTTGGCCTGCCTTCTTTGATAAGACGTCAACATCAAGAGTAGCAGATGTGAGATTTGACTCCTGTTCAAGAGTGAGTTCAAAAGTGAGATTAGGAAGCAGATTTTTCTTCAAATGCAGCCGAGTCCCCTTCTCAGATTTTATTATTTAAAGAATAGAAAAGAAGTCTTTATTTCTCTGAAAAGTAACACCAAAGCTTCACCTATCAAGATGGAATAACAGTACCAAGGGAGTATCTTTCTCAGGAATTTAATTTGGGGAAAATGAACCTTTATCATTTTATGGCATATGAAAGCAAATAGATGGTTATCACATTGGCTGCTAAGAAGGGCCAGGCGTGCTTACGGCCTCTTTACAATCTGCATTTCTGCTCTCCATATTCTTCACTCATATGTTATGACCTTTATCTTAGTGGTACTAAAGGGGGTTAGCTTTCATAAACCTAAGAATTCACTGAAATGGACCTAATACTGAAGGGAGAAAACAGTTTTACTATCTTTAATGTAACACAGCAAAGGGTAAATAAAGTGTCTCTCTGAAAAATCAAAGCACCAGGGACCACTCGCTCCTAGTGCCACCAGCTGTCACACACATGGAGATTCTGGAAGAATGTGGGCTTTGGACCCAGTGCTGAGCAGAGCTGATGGAGAACTCGTGTGTGAGGTTGTAGACACTTAGGCTGTGCCCTGGAGCGCAGTCCCTGTGAGAACTGCATTTACCATTTATGGGATTTCATATCCATCTTAGACTTGCAGATGGGCTGTCCCAGCAGGCAGCCTAGCTTTATCTGCAACCACCCAGTTGGATCTAAAATAAAATCTGGGTGCTGACCCACATCAATATTTTATTGGCTGCAATCTGCCTAAGGTCAATCTTGCCACGTATCTAGACTAGGGAATCTAGTAAGTCAACTATAGTATTAGAGAAGGGGGAAAAAATGTAAGGAAAACTGCAGGAAATGGACAGGATTGTCAGATAAGAAGGTCTGGATTAAGGTAAAAGTTCTCACTGGAAATCAGTAGACACAGATGGGCTGGTACCTACTATGTGATTTAACTCCTTTGACCTCGCTGGGTCTGAATTTCTTCAGTTGTGAATAAAGGGGGTGCACTATTTTTGCAGTTCCTTCCATTTGTAAAATTTGCAATTTTTATTTGAATCATAGAACTTAACCGGATGTAAGTGTAATCATGCTGTATATAACTAAATCTGGAAGAAAGTTGACACTGGTTGTTTAAAGTTTCTCACAATCCAGATTCCCTTCCACTACTTTTCCAAACTCTTGTATTTGAAAGATGTCTGTCTGCCAAATAAACAGGATTTAAGTACTTTTCTCTTTCTTCTTTCTTCTTTCCTTCCTTCCTTTCTTCCTTCCTTTCTTTCTTCTTTTTCTCTTTCTCCTTCTCTTTCTCTTTTTCTCTTTCTCTTTCTTTCTCTCCTTTTCTAAGTCAAAGACACATGGAGCTGTTAGTGAGGACTTCACGTCAGCCTGAGTTAACAACACATCATGATGAGTTGATATAATTTCTGCCCAAAGCAACCTGACATTTCACTTAACCCGTGTAGCCCTCTAAAGGAAAATGAACACTTTCCTTTAAGCTCTTTTGAAATGCTGAAAGTAGCACCTGGATGCCCATGATTGTCTTCATGGATCCCAGAGCTGGAGTACTACATATAGTACTCCTTTGAACTGGAGGGATCTGTTGTTGCTGGTGGTCCTGTTCTGTATTAGCGGTGTCCATATAAGCCCGGCCCTTCCACTTCCTGAGACCAGAGCTCCTCGGCACAGTTCATCACTACCTACCTCAGTTTTCCTTGAACGGGACTCCAACCTGTGGCTTCTCCGCCTCAGTTTACCCTGGGCAGTCTCTGATCACCTGGTCCACGCAGGGAAGCCCCCCGGCCTACACTGCAGGTGCCTGCTTCAGTAGCAATTTCTTGACTGGTCACTCTGAAGGGCTGTTTCCATTATCAGTGAACACATTTTAGAAACTGTGTGGGTGGTTGGATCAGCTGTAGGTTGTACAACTATAACGAACACTGGCACTCGGGCAGGCAGCTTTGTGGAAGGACAATGTGTAGAACCATTAGTGGGCCTGAGCTCTGCAGCCAACTAAACACAGAGGATCACGAGACCTTTGACCTGTTGATCATTAAAGAAGAATTTATCAGCAGGTGTGATAAACTTGCAGTGAAACAGTAAAGCAGGAAGTCTATGAAAAAAGCACATGATAGGCTCATGGGACGGAGAAACAGACAAGGCAGACTGCATTCGGATCACCAAGGAACAGGTGGCATTTCCATATGCACAAAACTGTCTCACCATCTCCACTGAATTGATAGTTCAAGGGCTTTAAAATACTGGTGAGCCCAGTTTATGAATAACTGGGTAAATCTGCAAATAATCGATAATTGCCCTGTAAGTCTGGAATTTACCCAAATCCATTTGCTAGTGTGTCCACAGCCACATATTTTCATTCTTAAGTTAGCCCATTCTCCAGGGTCCATGCTCGATCCTGAACTTGACATTATCCTTGAGATCATTCAGGAGACTTTGTCCACTCCGAGAAGTTTAAAAGCATCTGTCACATAATTAGAGAATTTCTCCAACAGCTTGTATTCATGTAAGGTAATTCAGTGGATTTATTCAGTGGTCATGACATCTAATTGTCACTCTGAGGACCTGATTAAAAACCCTCAGAAACCAAGTCTGGGAATAGGGACCATCTCCAAAGGTAACAAGACATCTGAAATGAAAAATCTCAGAGCCAGAGTAAGCAAGCTAACAGGCGCTGACACAGAGGCTGCAGGTGGTTGCCCTAGATGGGACCAGGAACCAGAGGGTCGAATCAGCTTGTGGAAAATCGATCTGGAGACAGTGTTTGTGTGCCTGACAGCATCGCGTGGGGCTCCTGTCTTTCCAGAGGCAAACAGGTGCTCTCGCTGGTGAGGCTGCACGATCCCCGCAGAGCTGGGAGGACGGCTTGTTCCAATACCAGCTCCGGGCCTGAGGCCGGGGCAGCAGGAACCACCCTGAAGGTTGAAAATGTTCTGGGACGCTCTTGCCATGAGTGCACAGATGGCATTTCTAGTTCAACCTCTTTGCCTTGGGAAGAGCATTACTCACACCATCCCAAATAATTCTCTATATATTTTTAAAGATTTTATTTATTTATTCATGAGAGATGGAAAGAGAGGGGCAGTGGCAGAGAGAGAAGCAGGATCCCCACTGAGCAGGGAGCCCGATGCAGGACTGGATCCCAGGACCCCGGGATCATGACCTGAGCTGATGGCAGCCGCTTAACCGACTGAGCCACCCAGGTGCCCCCAAATAATTCTCTATTTTGTGTTATCTGGTATACTGAATATGGTGCCTTTAAAACAATATAATCTTCATGTGTGCCCCTGAACTATGTGCAAGGCCCTCACAAACTCAACTTGAAAAGCAAGTGGGGGGGGCGCCTGGGTGGCTCAGTCGTTAAGCATCTGCCTTGGGCTCAGGTCATAGTCCCAGGGTCCTGGGATCGAGTCCCACATCGGGCTCCCTGCTCCGTGGGAAGCCTGCTTCTCCCTCTCCCACTCCCCCTGCTTGTGTTCCCTCTCTCGCTGTGTCTGTCTCTGTCAAATAAATAAATAAAATCTAAAAAAAAAAAAAAAAGAAAGAAAGAAAAGCAAGTGGGCACCGTTCCTTAGCGAAACTCACAGATTCGAGGAAGGGCCAAGCTCAAAGGGTCCAAAGTTATCAACTTGTTCTTTCCCTTCACATTGCTGATGAGACACCTAAAACTGAGAGATAAAGAGAGGTAGGCTTACTGAGCCTTGGCATTGTTCCAGGTGACTCCACAGGTGGCCGTTTACTGCCCACAAACCCTGGGGGAGGCGGTGAGTGGAGGAAGAGACAAATGCTGGGAGCTACAGCTGCGGATGCCAACGGAGGGTCTGTGGGTCCTGTGGCTGACGGCCAGTCCCACCCTTTCATAAGGGCATGGATGCTGTAAGAGGAGTCAGGGTTTAAAATCATTCCTGGTTCTGAGGCTTGGCTGCCTCCTGGCATAAGCCTCTCTAAGACGCATCTGGAGCATAGGAGTCCCTCCCTGCTTCCTTCATAAAACGAGGTTTTTTTAAAAAGTAAGTTACAGCATATTGGTTTAAATGGATACTTTCCTCACAGGTGAGATTTGGTACGAATATTTCAGAGAGGGGAATATTCTGCCTGCTTTTCTGCTATGGCACTCACAGCCCCTCCTCGCTCTGCTGTATTGGTTTCTTTCTCACCCCAGAATAATGACCACCGTGAGTGACATGCAAGTGAGACCTGCCCCTCCCCCGTCTCCACCAGAGGCAGGGCGCTGGGCCCCTTGTTTGTCCCAAGCCCTAGGACACGGGCCCGGCGGGGGAGTATTTGCTGAACGAGCATGGGATGAAGGCTGGTGTATGGGGCTCCACCGTGTGGGAGGCAGAGCTTTCCATGGGGCCAAGTTTGGCTCTTCCCTTTCTGGTGTTTGACTCTTGAGAGGTAAACAGTGTTGATGGTCAAATCGGCTTAACTGCACCTGTTAATGAGTCTAACCAACAATACAATCCTGAGCAGAATACATTCTGGGCCACAATTCTAGCAAAGCATTGAGAAGTCTGATAAATCCTGCTGCAGATGTGCCCTCGAGTAAACATATATGATACTCACATGCATGTATTTCTCATCGCTGTACCTCTGCTATGAACAAGCGGTTACCAAACTGTGTTCCACGGAGCCCTGAGGTTTGGCTCCTGACCTCAGAGGTCTGGAACAGGACACATGGGACACAAGGCCCTGAGAAGCCTTCTCCCCACTCCCTTTCTCCCCCCACACACCTACTTTCGTAAATGCAGTCTCTGTTTCAGAGCTCTGAAGGAAGTAGAGCCACAGGCTGTTTTTCATTTGTACGTAATGTTGGTTTGCTTTTTGAAAATCACTCTAAACATTCATTCAAGAACTCAGCTAATTTTATTTTTAAAATTATTACCTCTTTTTTAATAAGCCTTAAGTTGTGATGCTTCTAGATATCATTTTGTATCTGGAACATTCAGATCCCTCTCTAAAGTCTCCAAATAGCCATACCTGGGGCAAATAAGTGAATGGCAGCATCCAAATGCTTGTCCTGAACGGAACCATGCTGTGAATTACTGCAAGGTTTTCAAAAACAGTAAGGTGAGAGGCCATATTAGATAAGCACAGAGAAGCAACAGGGTCCATCTCATTAACAGAAACCACCACTTAGTAAGTGCCGACCACAGGACATCTGACACCAGCTTCGCACATCATCCTTTTAATTCTCACTCTCCAGAAACATATCAGTGAATTAGGAATAAGATTAGGGTTCCTCCTATTATGGAATGACGACCAAGATGTTGGTTCTCATGGCCAAAGCCACATAGTGGGAAAATTCCCCAAAGAGCATTTAATCCTGATCTTTCCATCACCATTCTGATGCTCCGAGCTTCAAGACGTCTATGGGCAGGTGTGTTCCGAAAAGCTTTGGCAAATGACTAAATACAAGTCTGAAAAGTTTCCTTCTGCAGGCAATTCTAGCTCAGGTTTTAACAAAAGCTAAGTCAAGGCATTTGGAATCACTCTTTCCATTACAATGCCAGTGATAGTTACGGAAGCACCCCACGTTTGCTGAGAGAGGAACATATGTCAGACCCGACGTTCAGCACCTTACATCATTTCAATTAGCCCTAGCAGGGGGATATTACTCTTATGCCCCCTTGACAGGTAAGAAAACTGAGGCACAGAAGGATTAAGGAAGATGCCTAATCTCATATAGCTGCGGAATCACAGTTGTGTGATATTTGAACCTAGTCTGAATCCGGAGCTCCACTTTTAATGCACAGAGAACCATGAAAAGATATTATGTATAATACAGGAATTATATGAGTTCTGCTTCTTCCCTGAAAGGAATTGATGGTTTCATCAGGGAGACATGAAAGAATGAAATGAATGTGCGCAGGACAGGGGTTAAGAGAGGGGACCCTCAGCGTGGGAAGGTAGTCGGGGCAGGCTTCCTGGAAGTGGTGGGCTTCCCAGCGTCCTGAAATGATAAACAGTTCTGAGCAAGGCCAGAAGCATTCTCTAACAGGGGACCGAGGAGTAGTGTCGCAGAAAGGGCATCTGTTCAGAGCACGCTGACCTGATCAGGGATGGGTACAAGAAGAAAGGGTGGGTGAAACTGTGAGGCTCCCTGATATCGCACAAAGGGCCAGGCAGTGACCTGCACTGAGGACAGACACCTCTTTCCCAGTTGGAAGGTGACTGCCTTTTGGGCAGCCCGTGCATTCCCCAGATGACCACTGAGGACACTAGATTTGCAGACCTGTCTACAGCACCTTTAAACGCAGCAGGAAAAACATGACCAGAGGAGTTTGAGGACGTACGTGGCAGGTGATCAGGAGCAATGGGCAGCTTGATGCCCAAGTGTGCAAAGCAGGGCAAAGACCAGGGAAGGCATGGTTCGCTGCTGCCTCGACATATGGGGTTCACACTGCCCTGGCGAGGGACCCGGGGCTGGCCTGCTCGTGCTGCGGTACCAAAAGGGGTTCGGTACCGATCAGGTGGTGTCTACTTTCCTATGTAAGTTTGCTGCTACAATCTCATTCTGATTTCACAGGAGTCAGATTAGAAGTGACCACAGCTTTAAAGAAAAAAAAAAAAAAGAGTTGGGGGGTGAGCTGCTTCACAAGATGAGTTCAGTAAAGAGCACCAGGGTGGAAATATGTTGGTCTTCTGAGTAATAAAATAAAATGAGAGAGAGAGAGAGAGATATCAAGTCCTGGCTGAAGAAATATCTCTGAATGCCTGTCCCCTGGTCCCTATATCACAGCGACCGACTACCTGCTTCTGAACACGGCACAAAGCTTTCTGAGATGCAAACTGGAATGAAGTTTTCATGACTTGGAGTCCAAAGTAAATGGAAAAAAAAAATCTAAATCTCAATTTTTTTTAGTACTTTATTCATATTTTCTTAGTTCACCAGTTAAGAAAACAAATAATGGCTTAATTAATTTGCGAGAGTCTCTATTTACTACTAGGCTGACATATTATTTTTAATTGCTTTTCAGTATAAATATTATAATCTTTATTTTAAAAAGCTTGATGACATGAAAAACAGGCACTAAGATGATTTAAAATGCTTCCCTTGGAAAAATAAACAACGATTTTGACAGAGAAATGTGGTGTTGATTCATTAGTACTGCAAAGTGATTTCACAGTATTCTTGATTTTATAATATTAACAACTTCTAAGCAAATGATTTCCATGTGGTGCCAGTGAGTTCTGGATAAAGGATAGCACAAAGAAAAACTTTCCTCTTGAAGGTCATAAAACTGTTCAATCACAGTTTTCTGTTTTGATAAGTTTGCCAGATTGTCTCTTCTAGGGCCTTGGTTTTAGATGAAGTAGTAGACTTAATTCTGCGATGTCGCAACCATCTACCTTCTTCTCTGTAAGTCATGCCAATAAAATCACAGAAAGCCAACACATGTGTTGTCCGTGCAAGGACGTAGAAACGTGTCACAGATGAGGAGAGGGTCTAGGATTGCTAGTAAAATGAAGATGGAGGGAAAAATGAGGGGATTCTCCTGAGGACAACAGGTGGAGAGCCCAGCCTGGGCAAATCCTGAATCCAGGAATCCAGGATGGAGCAACGGCGGCATGCAGTTGACGCACTCCTCAAAGGCTGTGATGTGGGACCGGTCTGTGAGGGAACAGACCCTTCAGGGAAGAGGGGATGGTGAGAGGAGGGGGTGCAGGCGGCTCAAGGGTGAACGGATATCTCAGGCCCCTACACGAGCCTGATGGGAAGAGCAAGTGATCATTATTTTCCAGTCAATTAGACATAAAGCATGATTGTGGCAGCCTGATGTGCGTTCAATTAGGACTGTAATATGATTAAGCTGATGGTAGACATTTTGCAAACCTCCCTGTCTGTGCCTTGTGAGCAAGGCTGAACCACAGCCCCTGCTCCAGCCACAAGCTGAGCCTCAGGGATCTGTGCGGACACCTCCCCGTGGGGGCCTCTTCCAGGATGAAAGAGGTTTTCACCAGGAGGGCCCTGACTTGCCGAAGGACAAGGCATTACTGGGTGGAAATGCAGAGAAACTTGGCGTTCATTAAGAACCTACTAAGATCCAGGCACATCTCCCTGGATATCTCATTTCTCTCTGTGAAGTAGGAATCGTCATCCTCAATTTAATGGTGAAATCATGGATTCAGAGGCCAAGACATGTCCTAAAGTTGTACTGGTGTTCAAATACAAGTCTCCTTGCCAGCAAAACCCAGCAGCTTTTCCCTGTGCTGCACCTACGAGCTATGATGGGGAGCTTTTGTAGGGGTTCTCCAAGAGTAGAACTGCCCATTCACCATCGTCCTGGGTGACTTCTGTGAAACCTAGCTATGGGGGCAGAAAGAGACTGGGCAAAAAGGCAAGTCATTACTTTATAACGAGGTGATAACTGACTGGGTCTATGTCCAGATTCTCCCTAAGCTTAATGCTCAAACACCCACATGGAGAAAAGACAAGGAGAGGGTAGGAAGACCGGAAGGGAGAGCCAAGAGGGCCAAGTGATCTCAGAGAGCTGCCATGTTCGGGGGAAAGGAACTTTCACGTGTGTGTGTGTGTGTGTGTGTGTGTGTGTGTGTGTGTGTGTAAAATGAGCTGATACAGGTGACCACCTTGACAAAGATCTTACCCATACATATAATTATGACTCTAACCTTCCGATTTTATGTTGAGGTGTCCATTCATTATATTATCATAGAGACATTTACCACTGATTTGGAAGCGCTCCTCACACATTTGCTGAGGGCCTTCTATATAAAGCACTGGCAGAATACAAATGTCTACTGAGTGGCCACTTACTGAGCTCCCACTGCATGCTGGACTCTGATGATTCAAGTTTTAAAAAAAAAAAAGTTCCTTTCCCGTAAGTGCCTGCTGCTTGGAAGGGAAGAAAAACCGTGGCAAGAAGAAACTGCCATGAATTCCCACTTTTCTCTTTTAGGCTTTCTTTAACAGACACGATGGAAGTTATAACCAGTTTAGATGTCCACCTGCTGCCTCAAGAGAAACTAAAGAGAAATGGCAATGCACAAAAGGAGAATGTAATTGAAGTGATATGAGGTTGTTTTTTCTCCTCAGGATATTGAACACTGAAAAAAATTTGGAAGGAGAGAGAGACAGAGAGAGAGAGAGAGGGAGGGGGGGAGAGATGGATGGATGTGGGGGGATCACATGAAGGTGATGTGTTCACTTCCGAGTCGACTCATGAAGTGTCACGTGCATGAAACTACATGAGATGCTGTAATGCAGCCAAATATTAATTGAAACAATTGCAGAAAACACATGGGCACAACAATATTAGTAACGCATAATCCTTTCTAGTTAAGAGGTCCTTACTGGATTACTGCAGCAAAGCTCTGGAGTTCTAATTACCTGTGGAAGTCCCACAAGGTTACTGCAAAACGTGGTAATTAGACAGTTGTAATAGAAGGTGTTAGCAGGGGATTGAGGATTTGCTCTAAGTACCATGGTGTTTTCATGGCTATTTACTGAGCAGAGTACCAGAATTTAATGGAATTTGGTGGAATTCTCCAATGACTATCGTGAGCATATAGTTAAGAAAAACGTATCTTAATGTGCATTTCCTGGTTTTCCTGGAGGTGCTGAACACAATGACTCTTAACTAATATACAGAAGGAATGTAACCTGAATGAGGTGGATTATGTGGATTTATTTCTGGGATTCACTCTTCTTGTTTGTGAGAGGCATTTTATTCAGGTGCACTACATAGCTCTGAGACCACAACCGTGCCAGGTAGAATCAGCATTAAGGAGGATAAGGTGCAGAGCTTCGCTCAGACCTCAGCGAACACTTCGTGGATTGTCTTGTACAACAGAACTGGGACATCATGACAGATGTTTGTCCAAGTTTTGAGGAAGCATCTACAACCCATGTGTGCACAGAGAGACATTTCAGATGTTTGGTGGTAGGCACAATATATTAATTCAAATGTGTCGGTGAATATAAAAACCAATCAGTTGAGGGGAGGAGATATGCCTTGTTTTTCTTTACTTTTTGCCAAATCTGAATCACTCCCTTACATCTCTTTGTCTACGTACTACAAATGTGTACATAAAAATGAAACTTCAGACTATAAACTTTCCTCTGCTCCCAGAGTACAGGACATAAAGGTAATCTAAAGAAAATATTGGCATAACATCTGTATTCCTGCTTTGATCTGTGCTCAGGGAAACAGCTCATCCTTCCGCAGGTGCCCCGGCGCCAGCCCACGGAGGGAGAAGCACAGCGGCTGATGCATCCCGGCCCGGGTGCGGGCGCTTGTGGGGCCACTGGAGAGGGGCAGTCATTAAGAGTCACTTCTCTCCTGTGGGCTCTTTTAATGAGGCAAAAGCCAAAAAGGGGCTGCTGGGAAGGCAGTGCTGCCGAGTGTGTGGAGAGCCAGATCCACTGCTTCCTTGCAGTGCCTCACCTCGAAAAGAATTCCCCTTGTGCTCCGTTCTTGAGAGTTGAAAGCCTCCTTTCAAACATTTCAGTAGACAAGGAGGGGACAGTTAGTTGCTCTGCTGAAGTGCCTTTTAGTCCCGAGCTTAAAGTGAAGGCTCTCTGTGGCCTTCCCTGCCGCGGATGGGATGCCTTCATGCATGAAAAGAGGAGCGGAAAGAATGGAGCAGATAAAGCACCCTGGGGCAGCCGGGAGACATTTGCACTGGTGGACAGAGACAGAGGGTCTGGCAAGTCGGAGGCGAGAGATGCTGCACACCTGTTCAGCAGGTCACTCTTAGCAGCAGGGGTTTCGGACCAGGGAGCTGGCTGGCTGTGAACCTTGATGATGTCTTGCTAACCCAGCAGGGTTCACCTGGTCATGCTAATGCGGCTGGATCCCGCCCTCCCCCCCCCCCCCCTGCGGCGGAGGGGCACAGCTTGTTTCTCTGACGACTGTGGAATCCGTGAAGCCAGGAGCCATCTATCTCTGTAAACCACACAGCAACCCGCAAAGAGCCCAGGATGTATGTACAAATGCATGCACACATATCTATAAATGCGTAACTATCCACTGCTCGTACATGTTAAATTAGACATCATTTTAGTGCTTTCAAGGAAGAAGGAAAGTACTGATCTGCAAGCTGGATTTCTAAGTAGAAGAGGTGATTCCTAGTAAGTTTTTAATGCATTAAAATTTTCACCAAGTCTTCATTTCTAGCAATTGAGTTCTATCAAGGGTCCTGGGCTTTGCTGCCCTCCTTGAGCTGCACCTCTTATCACCATGAGGAAAAAAGAAAAAACAAAGACCATCCCTTCCTTGTGCTACTCTGGAAGAGTCTACACTGGGGAGCAGCTATGTGGATTAGGGTGGTGGTTGTGGAGGGGACGGGTAAGGCCTACGGGTTCAGATCTAGTCCATCCTCCCGCTTGAACACCTGTGTAGTTGGATCTAGAAATTCTCATCTTACTCCATGGCTCCCTCTTCTCTACTGTTCAGCCCCTCCTGCTCCTTCACGTCTGGCCTGCGGGACGTGACAACTAGAACGCCTTGAAAATCAAAACAGAGATGAACTCAACTGATTTTTAAATTTTTTTATTTTTAAAAAATGTTTTAAAAAGATTTTATTTGTTTGAGAGAGAGAGACAGCGAGAGCAGGAACACGAGCAGCGGGACTGGGAGAGGGAGAAGCAGGCTCCCCGTGGAGCAGGGAGCCCCACGCGGGACTTGATCCTAGGACCCCGGGATCACGACCCGAGCGGAAGGCAGACGCCTCACCGACCGAGCCACCCAGGTGCCCACAACTGATTTTTTTTTTAAAAAAGTCCACTCTTTTTTCACATATTTGTACTGAATGCTGAATTTATGTTCTTTTGTGTTTGCACTGCTTTTGATACAATATCTAATTCTTTTCTATAAATACAAGGATAGTTTGGTTGTAGCAATACAATTTGACTGACATATTTTAAATTAATAGGACATTAATAAAAACAGCATGAGTATAAGTTATACACATATATATTTAGTTAGGACAAAATTGTTTGGCCTTCTGACTTACAAGGCCTGGAAGCCCATTCTTTTTTCTTATTACACGAACATGTTGAGTTTTTACATCTTGGCAAAATATGGGCTGTAATTTAATTGACTTAGCAACACCGCCAAGTAACACATTTATTCCCCAGGGAAATTTCTTTTCATGCTTTCTATTGGAACTTCTAATTGACTTCTATTTCTGAATAATTGTTGAAACTAATAAGTTGGAAAGCCTGGTGATTTCAAATAGCTATAAATGAGGCATCAAGGCCCTTTTTTTTTGTCCCTGCCAAATCCATAAGTGAGTTAATATTTTAAAAGTCAGTACTGAAAATTCTGTCTTTTGAATTGATTGAATGGACGAATCAATAGGTCTGGTTTGACCATCATAATGCATTAAGATTAAGATCTAGGTACACCAAATATGTAATTATGTTAGAGGTAGTCATTCAAAAGGGGATGCAATTGTGCTTCACCAGTCAGAAAAACAGGGATATGGAAAAGAGTGAAAAGGTACAAAATTCAGACGAGCTTTTATTTGAAATTGCTCTTTGTTAGGCACGTTTGGTTTAACGTTAATCGTGGATCTCCCTAAACACCATATACGTTATTTTTCATTTCACTCTGATGAGCTACCAATATCACAAATAATACATATTGGTGAAATGTGTAAAAAGAAAAAGGTTCAATAGAACCAATCTGCAAAATGCAAAACATGTAGTTTTAAAATAAATGTCATTTATGGAGGTCTCTTTTCGTGCTCAAATCGAAAAATTCTCCTGTTCTCGGTTAACACCTACAAGGACAAGATGAGTAAATCTCCCTTTCGGTAAGACCTCTTCTCTGTTTGATTTCCTCCACGGGGAGAGACAGAAAGATGCTCTCCTCACATTTCAGATCAATCATAATTCTATTAGCCAGCTGAATACCCTGGTACACTCAGTGCCTATCAAATATTAAAGCCTTCCCATTTTTGAAATTCAAATAATAGCTTGGTTTGTTATCTAGCACTAAATCTGTACTACATTACAAATTTATGATTACCTGTAAATTTCATGCTGATATGTAAGTTTTAAGATATATGGATGCTTTTAAAACTCACCTATTAGTGTGAGAACATAAACCAAATTACACGATCTAAATAAGTTAAGAATTATGGCAGCCCAAGTCTTAAAGTCCAGATTACAATATTCATTTGTATTAAATAATCCAACTGATATTTATTGTGCCCCTATCATGTGCCTGCAGACAGTGACAAGCACTGAGAGTTCAATTGTGAGCAAGATGCCATTGTTCTGGCCTTTTAAGAGGTGACATCAAATAAACTAACAAATGAATAAATCATTACAAATTACTACAAGGAGCATATAGCAGAGTGAAGAGGGAACAGTGGCCAGGTGCCTGGCTTATTGGATACATGGTTTAACGGAGACTCTTGAAGCTGAGCCTGAGAGAGAGCTATGCACACTGCAGGGGCTGGGGCAGAGCACGGGCTGGGTGGGAAGAGCATGTGCAAAGGCCCTGAACTGGAAGATCTCTTAGCTAGCTTGAGGATCAGGGGGCTCGGTCAGTTAAGCATCTGCCTTTGGCTCAGGTCATGATCCCAGGGGCCTGGGATCAAGCTCCAAGTTGGGCTCCCTGCTCAGGGGAGAGTCTGCTTCTCCCTTTCTCTCCCCCTCTTCGTGCTCACTCTCTCTCTCTCTCTCTCTCTCTCAAATAAATAAATAAATAACATCTTCAAAAAAAAAAAAAAAGGAGGCCAGTGTGACTGTGGATGGGCAAGTAAGGAGAGAAGAGATAGGAAAGGAACTTTCAGGTCTTTGTAGAACATTAAGAAGAATTTGTACTTTTTTTTCCCTGAATGAAACAGGAAGCACTAGAGACAGGGATATGATAAAATCCACATTTGAAAACCACCATTCTCCCTCACTTGTGGCAACTGGGTTGTAAGGTACCCGAGGGGGACGTGGAGAAAGCGGTTAGATTATTACAGTAGTTGAAGAAACAGATGGTAGAGCCTTGGGCTAGGATGGTGGCCTGGAGGTGGAGGAAAGGGGAGTTTTGGAGATCCTTTGGGGGTGGGAATCAACTGGGAGTGGTGACGGCTTCTCAGGGGCACCAGCAAGGGAGGCACAGGCGTGGTGCTGAGATTTCTGGCTTGAGCACGACTGGGTAACACTGACCCTGTGGGAAGTGGCAGAGGGGCCGGCCTGGCGGGCGAGTGGGTGCACGGGTGGGGTTGGAAGCGGGACTGATTTTGAGACAAGTGAAGTCTGGGATGCTTTTGATGCCTTGGGGAATCTGAGTGGTTTCCAAGGAGCCCACCTGACATGAAATGCTGCAGTTCTGAGGGAGTCCCCGGCTGAGATACAAATTCAGGAATCATGGGCACGTAAATGGCATTTAAGGTGGCTGCTGATGGGCGGTAGCCTCCGGAGACAGGAAATCAGGCAGAGGAGGAGCCGTCGTCACGGGAGCAGAAACACGGGAAGCACACAGGACCGCTCGTTAAATAGGACTGTCTTTATGGATTAGTTTACTTTATTTAGCAGAACATTCCAGTGGAATGGAGGGCCCCAAAGGCAGATTGGGATCAAAGAAGAAACGGGAGGTAAAGAAATGAAAGCAGCATCTGGTGACAACACTCACAAGGTCTGCTGGGAAGAGGTGTGAAGAACCTGACTAGAAATTAGAGGGGGGGGGGGAGCGGTTCATGGGTGGGCTTTTGTTTTGGGTTGTTTGGCGTTTGTTCATTTATTGCGCATAGAAGAAAGAGAGCAAGAGCCTCAACGGGGAAGGAGAGCTGGGGAAGGAGAGAGAGCAGGTGACTCAAAATTCAGAGCCCCAAGGCAGGCACGTGGGCACGGGATCGGAGCCCGGGGGAAGGGCTGGTTTCCGCTCGGAGCAGAACAGTTCTTCCTTGGGAACAGGAGGAAAGTGGCCCCCAGTGGAGACAATTGTCAGGTAGGCTGTAGATTCAGTTGTGAGGCAGTAAGAAAGCTCCCTTCCAGTGGCTTCCAGTTTTTACAATGGAAGAATAAATATGTATGCAGTCCGGTCATCTGGTAAGGAAGGGGGGCAGGGTGACCAGAGATGGGGGGGCAGAGATCAAGGTACGAAGGGCCACAGAGGAGCAGGGGACACAGGGCCACTAGAGAAGAGCCGTGGGACCATCAGGCGGCACCCGGTGCTCCTTTGACAAGGAACTTCAAGTAGCCGGGTGTGTCTGGATGCGTAGTAAGCCCAGCTCTGTCCGGCGGCCTGGGCTCTGTCCCAGGGACGGTGCAGGGAGGAGCTCATGTCCAGTGAGACTGCTCACCAGGAGTGAGGGTGGAGTTTGGGGAGAAGAAGAAGCTTCCGGGACTGAGCAGGAATGACCCACGGACCCAGTGTCTACGGAGGAGGGAGCAGAGGTGGTTAAGACCAATGATATGACCCTCAGAGGAGTCTGGGGCTGAAGAGGGCAGTAGTGACCTAGAAGAGAAAATAGTGTGCTTACTTAAAGGACCCCTGCTCTATCCCTGGGCCTGTGACCTGTGCAGAGGGAGGGAGGCAGGGGGAAAGTGCTGACCCAGAGGGCAGCTGGGGAGGAGTGTCCTTGGCAGACGGAGAGACTGGAGTGTCCTTGTGAGCTGCGGGGATTCCAGCCCTGCTCTCCTACTACGAGACCGGTGGCCGCCCTCCCACCACGAGACCGGTGGCCGCAGGTGCTGGTGACCCTCCCAGATGCCTCTTCTTTCCTTTCCTTCTGGCTCCACTCACCTTTGGGGCAAACACGACAAATATTGTGCTAAAGAATTTCAGAACATTCCTTACATCTGGTTCACCTATTAGAGACTCTCAAATTCTCATTTTAAATAAAATTACAACTGTCTTGACGTTAGATTCCGATGTTTGGCTTCTCTGGTGTGTCACAGGTTCTTTCAGTGAGAGTCTTGTGAAAACGATGGACCTGTTGCCCCACACAATGTCGAGCATTGTCTCACCTTCTCAGTTCCGAGGTGGGAACGCTGCCCCGGGGGAGAAAGGTCACCAGTGTGTCCCTGCCAAACAGTTAACAGTGAAAATTCTTTCTTTTTTCTTTTGGGTGGGGATTGAGTAATGAAGTCCCAAACAGGTAAGTATTTTATTGATCACTTTACCTGGCTTAAATGTTTTTGTTGCTGTTGTTGTTCACTCAATGATGGTATTGAGCACCACTGGGGTGGGAGGCTTTTCTCAAGGGGCCGGGGATACGGTGGCCCCAAGAATGCCCACTTTCTTGTCTCTGGGGCACTTAGACGATGGGAGGACTTTATATTATTTTCATCATCTATGCCCTCTGCAACAATCCTTATGTGCAACACTTTCTTCTCAAAAGATTGCATTGGGTGACATGAGCAGGACTCCTTTAAAGGAGAAGGGACCGAGGCAGAAAAGATAGCGGGGAAAAAAAAGAAAATCCTTCAGTATCTCTGCCATTCTTCCTGGTGACCTTTCATCTGACAGTAATTATCATCACTCTCAGCGCTGAACTGTCATGTTGGAAAGACCTGATAACGTGTACCACAAAGGGGACTGGATGAGAGTATGGAAGGATTATGCACCTATATCCCCATTAAGCGAAAAAGTCTAGATTACATTCCTGACATTCCTAGAGAGTGAGTTACTGGTAATGTTTTTATTTTAACATGTATTAAAAGTAGTGCCTCATCTGTGGCAAGCAATATTTAAGTGGTTGCTATTATTATGATAAAAATCAAAGTATTTTATTGCTTTCATTATGAAACTCATTGCAAAAACGGACACTAGACAAACACTATGCATAAAAATTCAGAGTGAAGCCACTGGAAGTAAAACAATATTTCTGTTGTTCAGAATTTTATCATTTAACATTCTATTAATCAGGATTTAGGGGTCTTGTTGGCTATCTTCACGGTGACCAGTTCACAGAAAATAGCTCAGAAAGCAGATGAATGGGAAACAGACTTTCTCCCCCGAGGCCAGCAGAACTGGAGATATTGCCCTCTGTTGCCAATAGGTGGTGGCCACGCATTGTCAGACAAAATGCTGAGGCCATTGAAATGGGACCTCAGGAAGGGACTCATCAGCAGTTGAAAATGAATAATCAGCTGGGTTGAAACTGATAAATGAAGGGATCAAAGTGATGAACAACAATGAGACTGATTAAAGGCAAAGTGGCTAAAAAGCTAATGGCTTTTACTCAGAAATCATAGCGCATGCAAATTAGTTAAACTAAACATTCCATTAAAGAAAACTTCCTGTCGGCTTTTAACTTTTATTGCTTACTATTGTTCAAGTTATTCCCTCTTTAGAAATCCTTTTCGTAATGCAAGACCAAAGAGCTGCTTTTTCTTTTCCTTTCCCTTTCCCCTTCTCTCTCTTTCTCTCTTTCTTTCTTTCCTGAGCTGCCCGGGTCCTGTGGGACAGTGAGGTTAGTTTAGCACTGGGCTAGGGATCAGTCCCAGCATCTTCACTTTAGACTTGGAGTCAGAAGACAACAGCAGAAACCAAGAACAGCCAAGACAACTTTGGAAAGGAAGGACAAAGTTCAGGGATAAAGACTTCCTGATTTCAATACAATTATAAAGTAACAGTAATCAAGACAGTATGCCACTGGCATATAGATAGACAGATTGATAAGACAGGACAGAGAGCATAAAAATAAAACCTTATGTATATTGCCAACTGATTTTCAACAAAGGTGCAAGGTTAATTCAGCAGGGAAAGGACACTCTCTTCTATGAATGGTGTTTGAACAACTGGATATCCATATGAAAAAATGAACTTAAATTCAGACCTTGCCCCATGCCCCAAAGATAACTCAAAATAAATCGAGACCTAAACCTAAAACATTAAACAAAGCTTCTAGAGGAAAACCCGAGAAAACCTTTGTGATTTTGGTTAAGCAAAGATTTCTTAGATATGACACATAAAAAGCGTGATCCACAAAAAAAACAAATTGATAAATTAGACTTCATCAAAATTAAAAACCTTTGTTCTTTGAAAGACCTGTTAAGAAAATGAAAGGCTAAACCACAGACAAGACAGGAAGACAAGATTTGCGAATTATTTACCTGATAATATACTTCTGTTTAGAATATGTAAATTAAATTTATCATATTATATATTATTATGCTACATTTTTATAAAATGAAAGCAACCCCATTTTTAAAAATGGCAAAAGATTTGGACAGATGCTTTACCAAAGAAAATAAAAGAATGACAAAAAAGCATACGAAAAGATGCTCAATATCACTAGTCATTGGGGAAATGCAACGTAAGACCATAATGAACTACCACCACCCATTTAGTAGAAGATCGAAATTTAAAAGACTAATTATATCAAGTGTTGGAGAGGATATGGAGCAACTACAACCCTCACACATTCTGGATATGAACTTAAAACGGTAAAAGTTCCTTGGTAAATAGTTTGGCAGTTCTTAAAAAGGAACTTCCAAAATATAATCCAGTCATTCCACTAGAATTCTAGGTATTTATACGGGAAAAAAAAAATATGTATGTGCAGAGACTTGCATAAAATTTATATTGATTGTGGTGATGATTTCAGTGGCGTATACACATGTAAAACTTACCAAATGGTACATTTTAAACATCTGCATCTTTTATGTCAGTAAAGCAGTTAAAAACAATAGGATTCCACATTAACCATCTAATGAACTCAGGCCCACTTAGAGAAGAAGCCTTCCAATTAGAGGTCAGGAAGCCAAAGCTCAGAGAAGCGAAGTGACTTGTCTGAGGTCACACAGCCAGAAGAGATGGAATTCAGGCTCAGGTCCGTCTGCGCACAAAACCAGTCTTGCGCCCACTCTCCCACAGCCACTCTTAGCCTTTCTGTGCTTTAGTTTTCTCGCCTACAAAGTATCCAAGACAGAGGACCATAGGGGAAGAGAGGAAAAAATAAAACAAGATGAAATCAGAGAGGGAGACAAACCATAGAGACTCTAAGTCATAGGAAACAGAGGGCTGCTGGAGGGGAGGTGGGTTGGGGGATGGGGTAGCTGGGGGATGGACATTAAGGAGGGCATGTGATGTAATGAGCACTGGGTGTTATATAAGACTGATGAGTCACTGACCTCTGCCTCTGAAACTAATAATATGTTATATGTTAACTAACTGAATTTAAATAACAAAACAAACACACCAAAAAACCAAAGTATCCAGGTGGGTCGAACAATCTCTAGGGTTGCTATCAGCTCTAAAGTTCTAGGAGTCTATATGAAGCAAACTGGTTTCATGCACAATGTCATTCACTTCAGAAGACACCAAATTTCTTTCAACGTGTATGATGAGGATAGCAAACATGTTCCAGCTCATGGCGCGTCTGCATTTCTTGCATCAGCAACTGAAACTAAATTCCCACTGGCATGTTCTTCATTGTAAAGGACTGAGAGCACTTCCTTGACCCTCCATTAGAATGTGTTTGGTTGGAAAGCTTGGCCATTATAGTAAAGATAAAGGTGATGTTCTGAATGCTTCAGAATGCACTAAAAAGCCATTAAAAATGAGAGACTAATGGAACAATTGTGTCTCATTTTCACTCCTAATAACCATGACTCTGTGCCGTCAGTACTCTCTGAGATGCTAACTATTCCAAGGAAGCTCAGGGGCAATACTGATTTTCATCACCCACCAGATTTAGGGAGCATCCATTCCCTACCTCTTCTTTTTAATTCATATTTCAGTTCTCTTTTCTATTCACTGACTCAAATACATTGAACTTATTGCTAGGTCCCTGTATGCTTTTCCACTGTTTGGCTTATGTAACCTTATTTGTATCATGGGTTGCGCAGCCAATGGTCACAACATTTCAGACTATATATCTCACTTTGCAAGTGTGCTCTGGGTTCCCTGGATATAGGAAGTACATACCAAAGCACAAAACTGGGTTCAGTTTTTTCAGTTGTGACCAATTAGTTGACACAGCTAATAGTTCACTAAGATAAAAGAAGCTTTGTGATAAAACTGAAGGATGTTGTGTACTTTCAGTCAGCAAGGCATAAAGGTAGCTAATTGAACCACAAATCATGTTTGTCAATCAAATGGCTTTTTTGTCTTATCTTGAAATATACCCTTTTAACACACAGCTCATTCTTCAAAAAAAAAAAAAAAATCCTGCGGTCATAATGTCAATTGCTAACTTTATTTTCTATTTACATCAACCACTTATGAATACCATTTGCTTTGATTTAATTAGTTAGTGTCACTCACACTTTAATTGGTAACAGTGTAAGACTGAACCGAATTTGAAAACGATGCCACAATGTCAGCGTGAGCCACATCAATCTTGTAAGTGCACGTGGCAGCTAGAACACAACTAAACACCACATATACATATATATGTGGACTGGAATTGGATTTTTACATTCTTAGTTTAATGAAAATGACATACTAAGTAGAGTAATACCTTTGAAGAGGAGAAAGATTCATTTTTTTCTTTCTCAATTTCAGTTCTATTACTGGGAGGATCAAAATTCAATGCAAAAGAATAGCTAAGTTGAAGCGTAAGTACTCTGAGAGCATAAATCATCAAACATTGTTATTTTTCCTAATGTTTGTGGGTTTTCAGCCTATGTTTACACGTATCCAAACCATTCCCAAGGACATGACTGAGTCAAGTGTTCACTGATGCAGTAAATATTTCAATACAATACAAATTCTTTGGCCCCAAACAACAAAGTGCTTTTCTTTGTGTCATGCTTTTAGTATTCAGCAATAATTTCAGAGGGACAGAGTCCCTTAAAAACGGAGGCCAAATTCTACCAGGAGAATTTTATGGCTTAAATAGATGGTATGGAGAATTACTCAAAATTAATGTCCTAGTTAGTGACAGATACTATGGCCATTTTAATTAAGAACAACAACATGATAAACTATTATGTTGTAACAAAATATAGTAGGTATTTGCCTGTAATAAGTTAATCATGTCATAGTTTTGTATGTGTCTATTTCCAAATAAGACTGGAAAGTCCTTGGAAGAGGAAACTGTGTCTTCTGGCTTCTGCATTTCTATTATGAGCACTGGCACTGAGCTAAGGAATAATCCAACCCTGGAGGGGTGGATGGATAGATTTGTTCCGATGTAGCACCGTGTAGCAGGAGGCCTTGGTAGAGGGTTGTAAAAGGTTCCACATGCCAAATGACAACCGTCAGATTTATCAGAAGTAAAATCAGCAATTTCTTAAGGCTGGTATGCCCAAGATATATAAGGGGACCCAAGAATAAAAACAGATCAGAAGACTAACTTTATAAAAATACAGAATTTTAGGGGTGCCTGGGGGGCTCAGTCAGTTAAGCGTCTGACTCTTGGTTTGGGCTTAGGTCATGATCTCACGGTTGTGGTATTGAGCCCCACGTTGGGTTGTGCTCAGTGTGGAGTCTGCTTCAGATTCTTTCTCCCTCTCCCTCTCATTCACTCTCCTTCTTTCAAAGAAGTAAATAAATAAAGTCTTAAAAAAAATAAAAATAAAAGTACAGAATTTTAGGCTGATAGAACCATCAGCAGCTGACTAGCACAATCTCCTGTGGGTAAGGAAACCATTTTGGACTGGGAAGGAAGCAGTCCAAGCTCACACAGACAGCAAGAAACAGAGCTACAAGCAGAAATCAGAGGTACTAACTTTGGTCCAAAGTTTATATTACCTCAGCAGTTCAGCTGATGCCCACTTATGAGGTGGCTTTTCCGGGTGAGGTTGGCACTGAGCAATGGGGAATCCAGAAAACAAACAAAATACAATTCAATTTGGAGATACCAAGAATGATTTATATCAGGTAATGCAATCATAGGTAATGATTCTGGAGGGAAACAGGAGATAAGCATCTTGAAGGCATAACACTGGACCTGGGGAGGTCTAGTTGGGTAGAGGATATTGAGGTCTCGGGAGTCACAGAGGGGAAGTGGGCAGGCAATCCAGGCCCAGGGACACAGAGGGGAATGGAACTTGAGAACGTGAGGATACACAAGCAAAAAAGCAGGGTGTTGAGAGTTAACAGGAGAGAAATTCAGGCCACCAAGGAAGAGACTTAGGCGGAGGTGATACTAAATTTCAGAAGCAATATGAAGAGTCACGGTAGGCTTAGCCAGAGCACTGACGTGATGGGTGAAAATGGAATCTTGATTAGTGTAAACACAGTGAGCAAATGGGCAGTCGTGGAAAGACCTTGAGGTTCCTATCGAATTCAGGGATGAAGTAAGTATAGCATGCGTGTTGAGAGCTACAAACTAGAAGAGAAGCAAACAAAAAAAGACAAAAGCACCAGAAATAGGACTGAGAAAGAACCAAAAGGTGTCAGTTTGGGTCTTTTAATTCACAAGTTACTTTCAAGCTGTTAATGAGGAAATTTCAGACTACCTGATGTCACGCTGTGCAATAGAAATTTCTGTGATGATGAAAATGCTCTAACATCTGCTCTAGTGTGGCAGCTATTAGATATATTTAAATCATTTTATGATCATAGGAAACTGAGTTTTAATCTTATATCATTTTAACTGATGTAAACTTGGATTTAAATAAGCACAGATGATCAGTGGCTACATGTTAGTTAGACTATGCAGATCAGCTATTCCGTTCACTATAGAGCCATGAAATCAATGCCTGAAAAAAAGGAACAGAATTCTACGAAGACTATGTTCTCTGTTGTTATGCTTTTGTTGTATATCTGCTACGTTCTAGACCATAATTGTTCTCAACCCTTTCGGCACCTAGAAATTCTATTACTATCTTCAAATGGAATTCTTTATTTATCCATCTCTTCATGCAACCTTCTAGAGGGGATTTGAGACATTAGATGAATATACACAACTACAATAAGATTAAACAAAGAAATGGGAGAGAACACGAAATAGCAAGAGACTACTAAGGACACAGACTTAGGACAGCATGCAAAAATACATTACCACAGAACATTATAGTTGCTGAAGATATGCTTTGGACGCTCTGATCTTTCTAGTGGTCAGAACAGAGGAAACATGGTAATCTCTAACAGTAATGTTACATGTGGCATAGAAAGTATATGCATAATTCAGGAGAATCAATGTTTTTCCTCGACTAAAATCCAAATATCTTTGTATCAAGTGAGTCACCTGACCAAGGCATGTGACTTCAAACTTTAAGCTTATGAGCTAAGGGTTGTATTTCTGGCTCCAGGAGTTGGGAGAAACAGAGGAAACTGGTTTATAGCAAAGGTGGAAGGAAGCAGGTAGGTACGGGTGAAGTAGACACACAGACCCAAGAGTCTTTACCACATCGATCCCTGGGCAACAGGAGACACGCCACCCTTAATAATGTTCTCCTCCTCTCTTATTCCCACTTTGGTTGGTTCTGTTCCTGTGAACCACTAGAGTGTTAGTGTGGAGAGAAGTTTCTTCCATGAGTTGACACTGAGCTAGTGGGCATAATCCTCAAAGGCAGACCTACAGGAAGACATTCTGTGTTTGTTTCTTGCATTGCCCTTCTCTCGGATCTGAGAGGCATACAGCTACAGCAAACTCAGTAGGAGTGATTCATAGAATCCCACTTCATTAGTATTTGCCCTGGCTGCTTTCTTCCACACCAAGTGGAAAGTATACCCTTTACCACATCAAATTGAATAAAAAATAATGTTCTGTTTACTTTTAGAATCCGTGATACTTTTTATGAGCATTTGCTAGCTACAATGTGAAGATCACTCTGCAACCACCAAATACAGCATCATTCACAACAAATGAACCTTAATAAGAGGACAGAGAGAAAGTATTAAAACTTTATCCTTTTTTTCATAAGTGTTTGGTTGGAGTTCTCATCCTGTACTGAAGTAGAAACCCGAGCATTATTGTTCAGCACCCTCTCCTCCCTTTCTTCCTACCGTGAGGTCCATCACTGCCTCCTGTCACATAGGACTTCCACATGACTCTGGCATCCGTCCAATTCTTTCCAGGCCCAGTGGCATGGGCACCAGGGCCACTCAGGCAAGCTGGTGCTGAGTCTAGGCTGCAGTGCTCTACCTAGCCCTTCCGGGCTTTCCCCTCCCCCCTCCTCCCTTTGTAATTGCCTTCCTTCCTCCAGCGGAAGTGGTTAAATACAAACCGGATCCTGCCATTTCTCTTGTTGGAATCCTTGAGAGTTCTGACTTCTCCTCCGCGGTTTTAAAGAGACCAAAGTCTTCACTTCAAGCTCAGGGGCAGGCTGCCGCGGCCCCACCAACTTTCTGGGCTCTTCTCACTGATCCAGCTACTCTGGTCTGCTTTCCATTCCTCAAACCTGATTTCTTCCCTCCTGTCTGTGCATTTGATTTCGGGATGTTCCCTTTGTCAGGACCCTGCTCCCTATCCTGCCCCACTTCCTCCACTTCTTCCAGCTGTTATGGAAATCAGGAATCACTCAGCTCCATGTTTGATGGATGTCTGTAGCTCCCACTGAACTGAGCTCCTCGAAGGGAGCAAACCTTATCTGTTCTGTGAGCTCTTGTTTCCCCCTTTGACTCAAACAGAGCCTAGAAAGTAGGAGATATGACTTCCTATAAAATGGCCATGATGATAAGATCTGCTTTATCTGGTATGCTAAGGGCAAACTTTATAACATGTATAACCCTGATGTCTGTTTTTACTCAGGTGATACAAATGATATCTTATCATTCAATAAGATGCAACAGTTCAACATACTTCCCCAAAATGGGACCATGAATAGTTTTTAATGACAATGAAAGCCCACTTCCAAGTTAAGGGGAAATTATTTTAAACTATTTGTATAACTTCTTGAAGACTACAGTAATTAAACTATCCATTTCTACATGAAATAAAAACAGCAAACTTAATAGGGCATTTTGTGTAATATGAATAATCAATATTTAAAATTTAGAAATATATCTCCTTACAATGTAGTTAGAGTCTCATAAAGAAAATGTATTCTTAAAACAATAGTTGGGGGAATGGGTGGCTCAGTTGTTAAGCGGCTGCCTTCGGCTCAGGTCATGATCCCAGGGTCCTGGGATCAAGCCCTGCATCGGGCTCCCCGCTCGGCGGGAAGCCTGCTTCTCCCTCTCCCCCTCCCCCTGCTTGTGTTCCCTCTCTCGCTGTGTCTCTCTCTGTCAAATAAATAAAATCTTAAAAAAAATGCAGCTAAATGTTTTCAATTCAAGGTACTTTGACTTAACCCCCCGGGGCATCAAAATAACTCTATAGTCTTTTCTAGAATATTATTTCCAACATTCTGAAACACATACTTTATTGGCATCTGAAAAGTAACTGCAAATGTTTCTCTTATGTTCAAAGTCCTTTTAAAAAAAGACTCCATTGCTAAGCTCTGACAAATGTGCCTCCCACCACCTCACCGGGTTCCTTCACAAACGCACAAATCACAATTATAAGCAATTTTGTAAAATGCATGCTATTTTCCCTGGAGAATGTCTTGGAGTGGTTAAACACGTGATTGGGTAATTTTCTGAAATGCTTATTATTTACCTGAGTCTCATTTCAGTCTCTCTGGTAAACAGAATATCCCTGCCAGTGGTTATTATCCCCCAAAAAGCTTCTGAAATTGTCTGTGATCCTCTAACTTTCCCCAAACACATCTTAGGACATGGGGCATAGATATGAAAAACGGAGCTACCTGTGCCAGCCTTCTTCTTGAAATGACAAGGTGGGCTTCCATTTCCTGGAATGGGGGGTTTTCTGGATTTTAGGCACAGTGGAAAATGAGTAACGGGACTTGTAAACTTCTTTATGACTTAGATTGCATCTTAGCTGGTTGCAAATCTCATTATCAGCTTTACAGCTGTTTTTCTGCCTTGATTTATTGTTATTTTTGGATCAGAAAGAAGAATGGCAAAATTGCAGCCTTGAGGTTTGCTTTTGGAAAATAAAGTTTGAATTTAGCTGTTGTTGATTTATACCCAGTGTGCTACACTTTGCATGTTTGTACAGTTAAGCATACTTTATAGGTAATTACTCCTATTGATATGAGGCAGCTGTGCATAGCCTAGAATAATACCCAGTTTTTGAAACAGTACCTTCTAAAGTGGTATATTAGGTAAATAAATTCTGATGATGGTGGTAGTATTTCATCCAACAAGAGATCTTACTCCCTCTGAACCAACATCTTTTACTACTTGCCTAGTGATATCTGAACAATAAAAACTCACCAAGACCAGATTTAACTAAAGTAAATAAGAGAAAGTAAATAGTCTCTAACTGAAATGACTTCAAATTAAAATAGGGAGTCAGAAATCCAAAGGAAAAAAATGATTTGAGTTGTTTTAGAGGCTGAAGTGCCCCAATTCTTTTACTTTTGGGTTCCACTAACAACATTGCATAACACAGTACTTTAATAGTAACAAACTCAGGTTTCCCCTCTATGTCAATGATACAGGGCAATAAAAATTTGGTCTTTGCCATTTTTAATTCTGTTATTTTAATTCACAGTACAAAGCATGTAGTTCTTTTATTTTATTCTTCAAAAATATGCAATATAAAGAAAACTAAACCATTTTAAACAGTCTTTGCTATGACCTGAAGTCTAAGTAGACCCTTCATTCTGCCTGGTAAGTATTGAAATAGAACCCTCAGTTAATGTCACAGGTACAACCTGTGAATACTGTCACTGTCCACATATTTCCTTCTATATAAAATAAGCCTCGATATGCTGTATGGATAACCCCTCCCCATGGTTCCATGCAACTGATCTAAAGACACCACATAGAGACTGAGATGTTAGTGTATCTTGCATATCCATTAGCTGGTACTTACTGGTTTCACTGTTGGGGTGTGTGTGTGTGTGTGTGTGTGTGTGTGTGTGTGTGTGTGTGAGAGAGAGAGAGAGAGAGAGAGAGAGTTTATTCGGAGTCTGTTACAGTTCATGGAAATAAATAGCAACTCTTGGTTTAGGGGCCAACAGTCAAGGATTATAGCATTTTTGAGGTGGATGAGGTCTTGGAGTTAAAATTAATTTCATGAATAAAAAGTGGACAGGAAAAATTACTTTTGGAGTCAGGTAGACCCATGTTTCACTCTAGCTTCTGAGAGCCTTAACTTTCTCCCTTGCAAATTGGGATTATAAATATTGACCACACAGACTCATTCTGAAGCTTAAATAAGGTAACATATGCAAAAGGCTTGCCCAGTATCCAGCAGCTATTAGGTGATCTGACCAAATTAAGTAGGGGTTTAGTTAGTGGTGGAGTCAGGACGAGTCTTACAACTTCTAGTTCAGCACTATCTCTACAATAGCCATCTAATGTGAGAAACAAATAAAAGTTCACTCACGAATGCAACTTATTGTAGGTTCCAAAGAGTGAATTGCAAGCAAACTGTGACCATTTCCCTTATAAGAATCAGCATGGCAGAAACCATCACAGCCAAAGCTGTAAACAGTTAGCTAGTGCATTTCTGATAAACCTTTAAGGACATAACAAAGAATTTATTTATAAATCATAACACAATGGAGAAGTGAACACTGTTAGAAGTCACTAGTTTTTAGGCTATTAAAATATTTTAAATTATCTTTCTCTAGAGGTCACTGTATGTACGAATGATAGTTACAACATTTTCTGGCTTGTGGGATGGGAGTGAAGGGAGGTGGGAGCTCTCTGAACATGGCGCCGATGGAGATGGCACCCTGACACCCAGGTGTGGGTGGGGTGGTAGCCCCATCCCAGGATATAGCTCCAGAGCTTCCATGTTATTTCTGTCTCTGGCGATGGTATTCCTGAAAATGAAATGTACATATGAAATGTGTTTCGTATTGAGTTGTGTCAAAAATGTACATGTTTTATTAAACTTTTCTAAATGACTAGTTTCAAAGGATGGATGGATGGCTTTTTTTCTACTTTGTTCAAATCTAGTCTGTTTGATTAGGTGTTTTCTTTTTTTTCCAGAGTAAGATATGAGTTATATTTAAAAATCCTATAAACAGTTATTTAATTACATAGTATTTGAGTGTATTTCTGGTCCTTGAAATTACTGAACACTAAGGTGGGTTCCTAAGGGAAGGTATGGCATTCCTTTGAAGGGATAAGGCTTAAAATGGGCTGATTTAAAAGAGGGCTGGACACAGACAATGACTCATGGAACTAATGATGTACTGTATGGTGACTAACATAATTAAAAAAACAATAAAAGAGGGCTGGATTTTACCTGTTTTGGATGCATCTGAAACAGGTTAAAACTGAAAATAGCAGTGTCTTGCATAGTAGGAAATTATGGTTTTGTGAAAGGTTTTTAAACTACATCTATGTGTATATTTTATACATTTACATGGCCTCTTCAGATTACAAATTTTTGAGAAAGGAGTTAAAATTTATACTAAAATCCTAGTGAAGGCAGTCTAAATTGATGCTATTGGTAAAAGAAGAGAAATAATAAAGGTAGCCTCATTAATGCAACTATTTATATTCCTACATATATCCACTTTATAAAAGACTAATTTGAAAAATCTGGTTATACAGAATGAATCTAATTTAGGAATTTTAATTAGAACCATCGAGAACTTCTTAAGTATTTTTTTACAGGATTATATTTATGTAATATTTTATACTTCTATAATTTTAATTCCTGACTCACAGGAATTAATTATTTCCATTATTTGTTAATGTGCTAATGTAGAAAATGTCAAAAAAGAATGTTTTATTTTTGCTTTTTAGCCTTGAAACTTTAATTAAATCTAAGGTTCAGCTTTGGGTTTTCCTGTTATAATTTTAAGGATCTAGAATATATTCTGAAATTAGGGCCCAGGATTGGTGGTGCCTGGGAAGTTATCATATATAGAAAACCTACTGTGTATCAGGAACTGTGCCAGCCGTTTTTATACACAATCTCACTTAATTCTCTCTGGGTTCAGATTCATCTTCATTTTAAATGAGAAAATAGCTCAATATCTCATAAGAAAATCTGGAATAAGATAAGCACCATCCGACTACAAAGTCAGTATCTGGCCCATGATTCCTGGATCATGGGTATGCAACTGAGTCTACCACTCAGAAGCTGAATGACCAACTCTCCAAGGGAAGACCTTTTTGACAGAGACTGCCAAGTGTCTACCTAAATTCTCTCTGTCCCCTAGGCATTTATCCAGATTTCATTTCTTAAGCTCCCTTGCAGCACATAAAGCCAAATGGCTGTGTCCTAGCCAATGGAATGAAGAGATAGGTGCCATATCCAGGGGAGGGCTTATGAGAGAGATGCCTGTCTTAACTTAATATTTCTTTCCCCTCTGCCAGCTGGACCCCGGACGTGGGGATCAGTGTGACCGTGAAGACAATGATAAATTCCAATGGGATAGCAGAGCCAAAGGATGGAAACACCACTTTGAAGAAAACCACTCACCCACCTGAATACTGCCCCACCCCAGGCACAAACGAAGCTACATTTGTGTGTGAGCCATTATATTTTGAGTTCTGTTGGTTACGGCACTTTAGTCTACAATATCTAGAAAAACTTTTTTTCAGAGGCTCTGATTCACGACGATCCATCTGGGAAAACCAAAGACTGAGACAGGGCTACAAATAACACCCTAACCATCTCCACCTCAAAGAAGATTATTGTGTATTTACTTTCACAAAAGATGGAAAAGTTCAGTGGATCCTCTCCTAAAATGTTTGTTACTGAGTCCAGACTTTAAAATTAGATAATTGGCGAAAAGTTCTCATTATTCTTTAGGTATACAAGTGTTGACAGTGGGGAGCCAGCCAATGCCAAGTAGGGGTGGGGGTGAGGCCGGAGAAGGAGAGGGAACAAGATACACCTCCAGGAACACCCCGTAGTTAAACCACTGTGGAGCAGAACTTATACACGGGGTTCATGTTTGATAGAACTTCTCTAAATTTGGGGATGCCAAGTACCTGAAAACTATTTCAGAATCTAGAGCGGGGCTGTGATGGACTAAAATTGCGTCCCTCAAACTTTCACGTTGAAAGCCTCAGTACCTCAGAATGTGACAGTATTTGGAGAAGGGACTTCAACAGGTAACTTAGTTATGGTGAAGCCGTGAGGGTGGGTTCTAGTCTCATCTGAGTAATGTTCTCACAGGAAGAGGAGATTACAACACAGAGAGAGACACCAGGGCTGCACATGCCCCCTGTAAGACGACCACGTGAAAGGGCAGCAGGAGGGCAGTCGTCCGTGAGCCACGGAGGAAACCAAACCTTCTGGTGGCTCCAGAACTTGGAGAAAGTAAGTTTCTGTCACTTAAGCTGCCTGGTAGGTACTATTTTTTTTTTTTTTTTTTTATGGCAGCCCTAGCAAACCAATACAGTAGCCAATTTCAAAAGCTCTGTTACTTGTGAACCACAAGAAAGAGCCCTTCCTGGCAGAGGGAGGGGAGGTCAGACAACGTAACTGCTTCCTGGAGCATGTTCCTAGTTTCCACTCCTTTCCACTGCTTTTCATAGTCTCCTTCTGTAAATACGCAAGTCCGAGATAAGAGATTTCAAGTAAAGCCTTGAAAAGCAGACAACATAAGAAATACCAATTTTCCCAGGCACCTGTGTGGCTCAGTCAGTTAAGAATCTTACTCTTGATTTCGGCTCAGGTCACGATCTTGGGCTCCACACTGGGCATGAGGCCTGCTTAAGAATCTTTCTCTGTCCCCCCTTTCTTTCAAATAAATAAATAAAATCTAAAAAAAAAAGAAATATTAATTTTCCACACTCTGAGGTAGTAGAACATATAAGATGCCCTGGAAGGCATTCAGATTTTACTGGAAATATGTGACATAATTGCTTGGTTCAGATATTATGTATTTATTTCCATCTTGACATTAGAATACTAAACCACTCCTCCTCTTTGCTAAATGGGGATGCATTTAAAACACTCAGCTGGGGAGCCTGGGTGGCTCAGTTGGTTAAGCGACTGCCTTTGGCTCAGGTCATGATCCTGGAGTCCCAGGATCGAGTCCCGCATCGGGCTCCCTGCTCGGCAGGAAGTCTGCCTCTCCCTCTGACCTTCTTCCCTCTCATGCTCTCTCTACCATTCTCTCTCTCTCAATAAATAAATAAAAAAAAAATCTTTAAAAAAAAATAAAACACTCAATTGTTTCACTGTCCTGCTTCGGAGCCAAATGATATAAACTCTCATGAATATGGAAATCAACCCCTCTAAGCACATTATTAATTATTTCAAAAATAGTTGGAGGTCACCAGCTCATTGCAATTTCTATGCATGAGGTCTCATTAATACAAGACATCACACAGTAAGGAAGAATAAAGTTTTATAACAGTTACTTCGTGCATGTGTGTGTGTGTGTGTGCACATGCTCCTGTGCATGCATGCATGTGCG
>NW_027397068.1:73949980-74072318 GCF_003265705.2 Callorhinus ursinus
TGTGTGTGTGTGTGTGCACATGCTCCTGTGCATGCATGCATGTGCGTACGTGCGTGCGTGTGTGTGTGTGTGTGTGTGTGTGTGTGTGTGTGGCCAAAGTAGCCTACAGAACTGAACACAGCACCAGCGGACACCGAGGCTAGCGCTGTGGATGATGATGGAGAGGGGGCAAGTCACAAAGGAAAACAACAGCTGTCTGAATCAGGAACCACAGACTCAAAATCCAAAGAAATTTCTGTCTCAAATAGACTTAAGTTTTCTTAACCAAGAGGCCACAAATGGCCCTGATTTCTTCAGAATGAAACTGTGGCTCGCTCCAGAAATCTACAGTTCTTGAAGAGCACCCTTCTCACTTCCTGAGACACTAGAGAGCACACAGAGGGTTTGGTCCCTGATCCATAACACTAGACACTGCTGAGAGCCTCTTTGGCAGCCTCTCATTAGCTTTCTCCGTGGTTCTCAGCAACTGAAATGCTCTGATCTAAACCGCGGGACAGCTGAGGTACAACCACCAAAAACTGTAACGCAAAGCTGTTGACAGTGGTACAGAATTACCGACAAACAGAGGAGAAGATCTGACGATAGCAAGCTGTGCTTTTTAAAATTCACAATATGGATAGAAGACTCTTGCTCTCACCAAACTGCGACAACATTGATCCTACTCGCCCAAGTAGCTCTTCAGGGTCCCCGCTATTATTTACTTTTACACCTCTGTGAACTCAGAATTTATCTGGTGAAAAAGAGAATAAAAAACGGCTCACAGAGGATAGCAACTGAGATAAGGAAGATAAACATAAACGCAGCCACCATCGAGTGTGGTTAAGCAAATAGATACAACAAAGAGAAGAATGAAAATCCCCAACACTGGAACGCTTGGCACGCGCCCTCAGGGTCGTCCGATGAGGGGTGTAACTGGAATTTAGATGCTTCTGGTGAAGGCGATTTGGCAAAACCTTTCAAGCATCCACTTGGAAGTTAAAAGTAGGCAATTATCTGTCATTTTTAGGGTTGTGTGTCTATAGGGGGTGATGCTATGAGGAAAAGCAAGGAAATGAGTGTTACAGAAGTCAAGATAATAGTTGCCTTTCTCCCGGGCAGGAGAGAGGAGGTTGTGACAGGGGAGGATGCCTCAAAGATGCTGGTGGTACTAGTTTTCTTGATCTGGGAGGTGGTCCCAGAGGTTCCCTATAATCGTAAAAATCTATAGCAATACAAATGTGGGTAAGCACTGTTGTGTATGCATAAGATGCCTCACAGTAAATTTAAGAATACATCAAGTCATTTAAAATGATATACTTAAAAGTCAATTAATATTCTATTGACATGCTTATAATCCTTTGAGCCTCAGAAGAGCATCCTCTGGACTAATAATGCCAAGTGCACAGACTCAAAAGTTGTGCTGACTGCCAATAAGGCCAGGGAGAGGAATTTGGATCTATTCATTTTAATAAAAAGAAGAAGAAAGCCTAAAGACAGCTGTTTCGAACAACTCTTACCACGATCCTAAGCACTTACAGTCATTTTTCTAGAACTCTTTGGATAAATAATAAATTTGTACTTAAAAATAGTTTGCTTTTACCCCTATAAAACAAAGGTAGAATGCTATTCTTAACAGTGCGAGGTGGAAGTAGGTGGAAAGAAATTATTTTTGCTTTCTCTGCTGGCTATTGAAAGCATTCCCACCTTACTTCTGTTTTCTAAAATGTTATTTTATTTTTAACCACTTAATAAGATGCAAGAGAAGACGAAAGGCAGCTTGGAAAGTAAAAACCCAAGCAAAATAAGAATCAAGGGCGTAGTTTCCTTGGACATGGGGTTCCTCCTAAAGATAAAGGAAGCAATCCTGCTGGTGCCATTTCCAGTCGGTGCATAGAATCCCTTCATCTGTATAACACCAAAGACATATGCATCAAACAAATGCGGAAGTCCATTGTCCTCACTGAAGCAGGCATTTCCAAGGTCAAACAGAAGACAGTGCCTGCTGATCTAGCTAGAGTGAGCTCTTGAACACCATCCATTCCGTCTACAGCTTTTTTTCTGGTCCTTGTCCATAGACCAGTCACTCCTTAAAATAAAGCTACCTTGACTGAGTGTTATTCCTGTTGCAGGAGGGGAGAGGAAAGCGGAAGAAAAAATTGTTCAGTAATTGTACATTTCACCATACTCTCCACCAGCATTAGAGACTGCTATGTATTGGCAGGCCTGTTTGCTTTTCCTTCTGGGCACTCAGCCAGACCATGTTCCCCCATTGCCCTACATGTACACACACACACACACACACACACACCCCTCATGTGCTCAGGTGGGGCTGTGGGGTCCAGTTCTGGTATAAGGAACGTGGAAAGAGATGATGTGCTCCATCTCCAGACCTGGTCTCTACAAACTCCAGCATGATGCCCACCCCCTCTCTGCCTCTGCCAGCCGGCCTGGACAAAGATGATCCAGTGGGGATCCAGAGGCCCCTGGGGATGACAGAAGCACTAGGTGGCAGAACTCAGAATCTGAGTCCTGGAATGACGACATAGGGCAGAGGTGCCACAGCCAACCGACCCTGGATCACAACATGAGTGGCAACAAACCTTGGTTCTGTGATTTCGGTGTTGCTTTTAAAAAAGTTATACTACGATCCTGACTTTAATACATCCAAATCAAAGGAAAACTGTCAAAATTGCTAAATTGCCACCCCTCTACACAAAAAAATGATAAGAAGTTTGGCATTAACCTCAGAAAATTAGTAAATTTGTTTTAATTTCAATTACTTCTGAGGCAGAAAGAAGATCAGGTTTGGACTGCAAGCTTGTCAGCTTCCTAAATCCTGGTGCTGCCATTTTCATGGTATCTATCACAATTACTCAAGATCTAGGAGCTAGGAAGAGAACAAGCTATATATTTCAGAGTTAGACATAGAGAGAATATGTGTGTAAATAGGTTTCTATGAAGCTTATTGCTATTTTAAAGCTCATATTATAGATTACCAAACTGCTTTTTAGAAATAGATGATTTTATATTTTTACCTGTTCTGAATGTGTGTCCATCCCACATTATATTTTGTGCTTTAAATCAGCAATTCTTTAGTAACTATGTTAAACTTTTAATGTGTATTGATTTTGTGCATATCTTCTTTGGTGACCCATCTTTTAATTTATTTCCCTACTTTTCAATGTGGTTTTAGGAATTATGTTGACTTATTTGTGTGTATTTGGAAGAGTAATACTCAAAAGCCAAAAAAAAATTATTTTGGGTTAGCTACCTCAACAGCTGTCCAGAAACCAGTCTTCTTGACTGTGTAGGCATCAAGAAGGGCTCTGTATCTCAAAAGGACCAGGACTACCTGCCTTGTGCCTAATGTTGCCCACAAAGATGCTAAGGACCCTCATGGACTGCAGTTGGTGAGCGGACATATTAGGTAGAAAGGAAATGTCATTCTAAGTTATATGAAAATTGGAATTTTACAAAATGTGATCTGGGAAGAGAAGAGTAAATAAAACAAAAATGCAAACCACTGAGGACAGAAGAGGGGATGCACCTGGATGGGACCAGTGGCCATGGCAATGGCATGTCACAGAAAAATGAGGAACTATTCCCTTGGACGCCCCGAGGCTACAGGAAATTTGTGTTGCTAGGGCTTATAATGGACTAGAGGTAAATCCGTTCTACATAGTCTTCATCATATAATTCTAGAGCAGCATTCTAAAATAAATCAACCTAAATTAATGAAGCTCCATCAAATTGTGTGAGTGACACTCAGTCTTAAGAGCACATACAGACAGTGCTTTGGCATTTCAAAATAATTTCTAGATGGAATTCTCATTATAGCAGGTACAGAAAAAAGACAGCAAATATTTCAAAATAATGATGGAGTTTCTCCCAAAGCCCGTAGCTTCATGCAAGAGTTTCTCAGAGGCTCTGGAAATAGGCCATTTTGGCTGTGTTTGCTGATCTTATTTTCAACTCCATCAACGTTTACTGAAAAACCTATGCTGGCTAGCAAATCAAATCGCTCATGGGCAAAATAGGCAAGGGCAGAAGGAGTAATTTTGTACTTATTAATGCTACAGTCTCCCACTGAAAATACCATATTGCTTGTAGAATGCTTGCCCCTGCAGCAGTCGCAAATTCTTAAACCTGGGGTCTCTAACAAACACTGGGGGCCATCCCAGAGGTTCTTTTAATTGGCCCGAGGCCTGGCCTGGGCATCAGGATTTTTTTTACAACTTCCATCTTACTGAAATGTACATCCAGGGTTGAGAACCACTGCCTAGAGAGAAGCAAGCTGGGAGAGTAGAGAGAATGTGGACCTTTGGAATCCACCACAGCTGCATGGAAACCTTGGCTCTATTTTTCCCGTGGTCCTGGGCACTTTTGTACTAAGGCTCTACTTCTTCCTCTATGAAATTAGAACAGTTCTTACTTTTCAAGTTTACTGTTGGTTTAAATATGGAAAAAGTGCTAGAAAATTAGATACTCTTTTGACATTCTTTTCCATAGAACTTTCAAAAGTCTAGTAGTTTAACTGTGGAATACAGGCTTCTCTATTCATATAGTGATTAAGAACACACATTCTAAGAACACACATTCATATAGTGATTAAGAACTAGTTGGCACTGAATACCAGCTCTGTGATTTGTTAGCTGTAATATCATGTGTACTTTAATTAGCTCCTGTGAGCCTCAAGTGCTTCATCTATAAAAGTAGAATGACAACATCCATTCCAGTGGGTCTTTGGGGGATTAAATGGATGTATATATGTAAGCACTCAGAGTGGTACCTTATAGACAGTAAGTACCCAGTAACAGCCCTAATCATTACTTACTTTTTACTCTCAGGGAAATACAATTTGGCACCCCATTCTTACAAAGCGTAACAAAATTTCTGGTCAGATGAGAAGCTCACACAAAGGTATCAGGGTTTGTACCTGAAAGGGTTTTAAGCCAGTTTTAATTGTTCAACATCAAAATTATGACAATGAAAAAGGATGGTTCATTGCTTACCATCCATACCTTGAACGATGTATATATCTGAAATTGAGTTTTGAAGGAGTTTAGTTTAATGATCTTGAAAGAGGCTTGAAAGACTAGATTATAGGAAAAAAAAGAACACTTATGATTTGGTGGTGAGAAGTATTAGACATTTATATAGTAATGGTGAATTTACACAAACACCGTTTAGCAAGACATTAGGTATGTGAGTCATTTAGCAATAGAAATAAATGCTCTATCTAGCCTTTTTTGTGGCTTCTACAGGGCCAGTGTAGTTTGAAAAAGTTTGCTAATTCTACTTATAGCTTCTATTCTTTTATGTAAGGTCTGTAGTCCCAGAAAGCTGATGTCATTTTTTCCCCCTCATAATGTCACCTTTCAGATATGAGGGAATGGTTTGTTTCCCAGGCTCTGGAGCTAGTAAGTGATAGATTTGGGGGAGAGGCTGCTTTGTATGGACTGGCGGAGGGTAAGGTTAAACAGCTGCATTGAATTCAAGGAGTAGAAGAGCATCTTCAACAGTGCTATGCATGAGATACGGACACCTGTTTCCTGTTAGTTTTGAAAAGTAGCCATTTCATCTTAGCAGGTGAATCCACTCTAGTTGGTGAGCATCAAAAAGTCCTTTGGCCTGTGCCAAAGTAGGAACACAATCACCAAGCAAATTCAAATACATATTTACTGATGAATCTGCCCTATTTATAATTTCATGCAGACCCTTGAGGTCAGAAAAGTCAAGGAGTGACTTAAAGCTGTGGATTTCAGTGCCAGAGTAACCTCTTGTGGTTACAGATTAACTCTGTCTTTGAAAGGAAGTGGTGGCTTTAGGAATACAATCCCCCTTGATTATCTAAATAAATCTTGCTTTAATTTTCTCCAAGAAACTGTAATCCAAAAATGGCTAGTAGCCACCACGGGGGTCTGAAACCATTTGGCTGGACATTTAAACTGCCATGGTGGAAAGATAAATGGACAACTCCTCAGAGAAATCAAGAATATTCAGTCAGGCTAAACCAATGGACAATAAAAGAACACACACACACACACACACACACACACACACACACGCGCGCGCGCTCAGCTTCCAAAATCAAAGATAAAGATAATACTGGGGTCTTTGAGATCCAGGCTTTCTATAGAAGACTGCTGACATCAGGCAAGAGCCGTCAAAGAAATGCTCTACTGAACCATGATCAGTGTGACCAGCAAACACATCTTCTTTGCTGAATGGATCTGGCATAGAACGTGAGTCTTGCTGGAGTAATAACAAGCTGACTTTGCAATACAGTTTTAGTTCCATTAAGGAATTAGCCAGTATTTTTGCTTTTTATACATAGTATTAAGTTTTATTTATAAGATTTATAGACATTGATATAACCTTTTATCCCCACTGATATAACACTTTAATTAACCCCACCATGAAAGACGACTGTGCCATGGAAAGAGTATGAGTTCAATTATCTTGTTCCTGATAGTCTGCTATTTTTATCTATAGTTTGAAAAGCCTTATTTTCTATTTCTATTTCTGTTTTTTTTTTTCTAGTTTATTTTTATGTGTCTTGTTCTATGCTCCATGAATTAAGGCAAAGTCACATAAACCAGATATACGGGTAGGTGAATAATGCTTGGTAAAATGGTTGCTTTATGTACTGAATTATAGTAAACACCAACCCATAGTTAAAGACTGCTTGAGTACATGTTCCTTTATGAATATACACATATGTGCACAAATAAATTGCATATACTGTCTGTAGGAACACATGCTTACAGAACAACCGAAATAACAAAAACCAATATTCATTATGTGCTTACTGTCTTCAGCATTCAACACAAAGGCACTTTGTATGGCCTTATTTTAATTCACCCACATAACAATGTATAAATAGGTGCTATTGTAGTGTCTCCCTTTTACCTTAAAGCGAAACCAAGACCTATGAAGGATAAGTAACTTGCCCTTTATTACAAAGGGGGTGAGTCTCAGAGCCAGGATTTGAACTCGGCTTCTCTGATTCTCTGTGTATACCCCAGGATATGTACAAAATTATTCATTGGTTTATGGGGAGGTAACATTAGAGCTAACACAGGTTTTATTTAAAATATGGGGCACCTGGATGGCCCAGTCGGTTAAGCAGCCAACTCTGGATTTCTGTTCAGGTCTGATCTCAGGGTGGTGCGATCAAGCCCTGCATCAGGCTCTGTGCTCAGCGGGGAGTCGGAGCCTGCTTGAAATTCCCTCTCTCTCCTTCTGCCCCTCCCCCTTCTTCTGTGCACACTCTGTCTCTAGAATAAATAAATATATATTAAAAAAATAACATAAAAAATAAAATATGAAAAAATTAGTCTTCTGAGACCAGATGAGATCGGGCGCGTTCAGGGTGCGATGGCAAAGACTTAACGTACAGGCTGATATCGGAACTTCCTGGACCCTGGTGTGCATATCAGATACATTATGTAATAAATTGCCAAGGGGGCAACTTGAGGGGGCAGTGGGAGTCTTAAAACACAGTCTCTTAGAGAGTCTCTGGTGAGAAAGGATTCAAGACAATCCAGTTTGTTTTTTACAAAATAAAATTCTGTAATAACATTTGAAAGCCTCTTTTCACATAATATGAGGAATACTTCTAATTTGAGCCACAGTTAAAAAACGGCTAAATAATACATGACAATATTGTGACAAACTGAATTGTATTTTTTTATAAACACCTTTGAAGATATATATTAAAACACTGTTGAAGATTTAAAGAAACAAGTATCGAACTGAATTATACAGTATAGAAAGTTTACTACACAGCTGAAAGTCAGTAGGTTATTTTTTAACTCATCCCAGCTTGTGGTTATTTGCTACATTCTTTTTTCCTGGTTTCCAAAGTTTATTAAAAATCAAAGAATAGAAAAACTTCACATGAAAATATGTCAATTTTAGTTTCCACGTATTGCACACTTACAGATACACACATACACAGACACACAACACAAATCAAGATGATATTGTTTAGCTCATCCTGTAGTGCGTGACCGCAGTGGTGGGCAGGCCAATTCACTCAGGTCACCATGACGGGGATGGACCATGGCGTCTGTGTCTGTGAACTGAGCTTTAAATTGCACCCCCCAGGACACTTGCCCCACGGTGTTTCCCTAATGTAGGGTGATAGTCACCATTGATAATGTGTGGAGATTAGCACAGGCCTATGTATCAGTTTTTAGAAATATTTCTTGATCAACAGATTCACAATTTAAGTATCTTTAAATATTTCCATCACCAGGAACTTCAGACAACAATGGGCTACTCTATTCTGGATAGATTCTCTTTTAATAACCAAATACACAAATATGCAGTTTTCGCCTTCTTGCTGTTAAATATTAAAAGAAAGAGGTGTCCGGGAAGATAAGTTCTTGGTAGCAAGTGGCATTCCAAACAATTAAAGCAAGGTTTTATGGAGGACTATGTTTAAATAACCAGCAATGAAGTAGGTACGGTCACAAAGAGTATTTAAAAGGATTCCAAAGAAAAAATAAAAGGTAGTAAGAATCGCAAGAAAAGCCTGGGAACAACTTGTTATACTAGAAAGCCTGGCTAATGTGTACAAGGGGAGTCATTGTACTTTTTTTATTTTTTTTTTTATTTTGTACGTTTGAAATTTCCTAGAATTCAAAAGGTTTAAAATTTAAAAATAAGTGAGAAATAAACTGATTTTTAAAAGTGCCCTGAGTATGAAGAGAAGATATGAAAAGAGATATTTAGAAATGTTTCCATGTTGTATGGTTTTGCGAAAAAGAGAGGTTATGAGTACAAAATTACCACATGAAAAACATTAAAAACAGAATCTTTCAATCTGCAAGCAAATGTTTCACTAACTTTTGAATGCTTTTGTTAAAAATATAAAAGCACAATACCGCCCAGTGAGTTTTCCTTAACAATATATTGACACATATATTACGTGAATCTTAATTAAAAACATAGCATTATTGGCATATGCAATTGAAAAAAGAGTGTCATAATTTACAAAATCACCCATGCAATTAGCTTCTTCCATTTGGCAATGTGAAATAATTTTGAGGTATATTTTCCAGCTTTGATCAACATTAAAACTAAGTATTACAAATAAGTATTGCAATAAATTAAACTTAAAACCTGACCACTGAATCAAGGAAGCACATAGTTTCAAATCACAATTTTCAACAGCGAAGCGTATTTATTCACACTGCGATCATTAAATATATATATTTATAATAAGGTAGGGACCGCCATCTCACTCCATATGTAAAAAAGTAATTCAAAATGTAGCAATGACCTAAGCATAAGAGCTAGTTAGAGGAAAACATGGGGGTAATTCTTCATGGCCTTGGGTTTGGCCACACATTCTTACCTTCGATATCAAAAACATAAGCAATAAAAGAAAAAATAGATAAATTGGACCTCATCAAAATTAAAAACCTTTGTGTATCAAAGGACATTATCATGAAAGTAAAAAGACAACCTATAGAATAGGAAAAGTGTTTGCAAATCACATATCTGATAAGTGTCTAGTATCCAGAATACATAAAGAATTCTTACAACTCAACAACAAGATAAACAACCCAATTAAAAAACGGGCAAAGGACCTGAAGAGATATTTCTCCAAACAGATTTGCAAATGGACAATAAGCATATGAGAAAATATTCCACATCATTGGTCATTAAGGAAATGCAGATCAAAACCACAATGATATACCACTTCAGACTTAATAGGATGGCTATTAAAAACCAAACAGAACGAAACAGAAAAATAACAAGTGTTGGAGAGGATATAGAGAAATAAAAAGCCTTATAAGTTACTGGTAGGAATGCAAAATGGTGCGGCAGCTATGGAAAATAGTTTGGTAGTTCCTTGAAAGGTTAAACATAGAATTATCATATGACCCAGCAATTGCACTCCTAGGTACACATCTAATAGAAATGAAAACATATCTCCACAGAAACAAGTACACAAATGTTTACAGCAGCATTATTCATAATAGCCAAAAGTTGGAAACAGCATAAATGTCCGTCGGCGAATAAATGGATGAGCAGATCGTGGTATGTCTATATAATGGAATATTATTCAGTCATGAAATGGCATGAAGGTACATGCCATGACTTGGATGAACTTCAAAAAAATTATGTGAAGTGAAACAAGGAGGACACAAAAGGTCACATATTGTATGATTCCTTTTACAGGAAGGATCTAGAATTGGTAAATCCGTAGAGGCGGACCCTAGTGGTTTCCAGGAGATGGGGGCAAGGAGAAATTGGGAGTGATTATTAATGAATGTGGGGTAATGAACTTTTTCTGGGGTAATGACAAAGTTTTGAAACTAAATAGAGGTGATGGTCATTGCGTAACATTGTGAAAACATGAAATTCCACTGAATTGTACACTTTAAATGGTTAGTTGTATGTTATGTAAATTTCACCTCAATTAAAAAAAACACATGTAACAATAGCCGTATAATACAAATAAAGAATATTGTGCTATGTTAAAAGATAAAATTACTTTAAATATTAAATATTTCAGCTTTATCTTCTTTCATTTCTTTTTAAATATATATTCTTTCATATATATGTGTATGTGCTCAAAATTTTTAGAGACTAAGGTAACAATTTATAAATCTGGATAGTGCTACTCTAGATCCAGGGTAATCTATAACTTGCAGGGTGAATCCATAGACATACTTTGTGTGCATTGGCTGAATAACATTTTAAAATTTGTTTTCCATACTTTTGTGCAGGTGATGCATTTTCTAGTCCAGCATAATTCCTTCATACCTTAGGGTTTTATATTTTTTGTGATCCAAACATTGTTTCTTTCTCAACAGGGGTCAAATAGATATTTGACTTCTCAACCCTTCAGCCAGGGATTGAATTTATCTGAGATGGTTTTGCACCAACAATTCTTCTGTTCTTAATCAGCATTAAAAATGGAGTAAAAAAAAAAAAAAGTGCCAGACTTACCCACACAAGGCAGAGAGTAGCCAAGCTGAGGGTCATGGATAAACTGCCGGTCATTAAGTCTTGTCACACAGTATAAGTAGAAACAGTCTAAGCAAATCACGTGGCGGTGGTTGCACTGAAAAACCAGGACAGAGCTCCTGCACAGAGAGAGAAAGACATTTCCTCTAGTACTTCTAAGGGTGGAAAGGCATCAGGTGCTTCAGGGCACTTTGTAATCGTGTCGGGTTGCTTAGGGCATGTCCTGTGTAAAGACCTGCACCGCTCAGCATTGAGCACATACCCATCAAAGCTACATCTTAAAAATTGGATGCACTTCATTAACTATCTAAAACATTGATTTTCCTAAATGTATATTTTTATACTAACATACTTAGCAATCAGCTGTTTAAACCCGAGCTCAGATATAACCTCTTTGTCGAAGTCTTCTAGAAGCCTCATAATTTGCAATTAACCCACGAATCACCCCACACATTTACATATATTTTTACTGATCCATAATTACATCATAGTATTGGTATGTTTCTCCTCTTATAGACTGTGATCTCTTTGAAAGTAGATACTGTGCTTACTTTACATTGATATTCTTGTAGTACCAGGCATTGTAAGGTTTTAAATGTTCCTTGAATTTAATTTTAATGATATATAAAATCTGAACTTCCCTAAAGCCATAAGAAAAACTACTGTTATACCAAAATAGGTATGTTGAACAGTCACTCATATTTCAGTGGCAAGCAGAAGAGTAGAATTCCGAAATAAAAATTATCTAGCAGATTTTTTTCTGTAAGATTTTGTCTATTGTGTTACCCCCACCCCTTCCAAATATCCAATTGATTAAATTATTAGAGTTTACTAATAAATTGATATATATAAGTTCTAAAAATTTTGTATTCCTTTAAAATGCTTTGTAGGGAAAAAAAAAATCCCCCAAATAACCATCTATTTTTGCTAGCAGATGAACCACATGATTTAATGACCAAAAAAAAGGAGACAAATTGAATATACTAATTTCATATCAGCCCCAAGGCCACTCTAATAGTAAGAAAATCATTGGAGCTTATCTAGATAAACTTATTCTCTATATAATGACAACAAAATACAAAATATTTTTTTAGTTCATACATGATTCTTAAGAGATAGAAGAGCTCTTTAAAAGCCCTCCCCCAGAAAAAAAGAAACTGATATTGAACATTAATATTAGTAGAATATAATTGCTTAACAATTAAAAGGTTTTCAAAATTCTGCTTTCCCACTCATTTCAAAGCAATATCTAATATAAAACAAAACGAAAAAAAATAACATGGTATTTTAATGGCACGGGTCTATAGAGCAATGGTCGATTTAAGCTGAGCAAGCGTGTCCCTAAATGTTTTTATGTGCTTCTGTTTCTCACCTCTGAAGCCACTGAAGTCTTTCAGGGCCATCATTCCCATTTCCAGAGCCTTTTTCAATTAGGCATTGACTGTGTTCTGAACTTTCAACCCTTTCCTTTCTAATAACGTTCTGCTTGAAGATGCTAAAATATAACACTGTCCCATTTCTATCCCAAGTCACACACACACACACACACACACACACGCACGCATGCATGCACAAGGGAACATGTACCTTATTCACTCTGGGTGACCCCACCGAACTGCCGTATTCTACCTTCTCCTCAGAGCTAAGTTCTGTGAAATATATTCTCCATTCTGGTTTTAGCAACATGGTCAACGAAGCCTTTAGGGATCCCTAATCTGCTATTAACACAGGGAAACACTGGACAAAATATTAGAACATTTATAAAAATGTTCTGATACGTAACAAGGTTAAAAAGAAAGCTTAGCAATTACCTTGCAGAAGAAATAAAAAGAAAACTTAGAAAGCCAAAGCAGTCAGCCCATGAACTACCGCCACGGTGCCCCAGAGAGACATGAAGGTACATGGAGTGTGCAGCCATTGGCCCAGCAAGCTTGTTCTTTCATGTATGGACAACACTACACGTTTATGGTTTGGTCCTTCAGTTAAAATATGGTCCAAAAGAACCTTAAACCATGGAGACAACCCACAGAACATCAATTGTTCTACTCTACTGATGACATCCCTCTATTTAGAACAGATTAGAAAGAAATGGTAATTATGTGAGAGGCCATGGTGTGAGGGTAGCCTATGCAGATCCAGGGGCCCCCACATTAGGAAAGGTTTGAGAGGCCCAATGTTTGGGTCGTGGAGGGATGCACTCAACAAAGTGAAGGACACCGTAGTCCATCTGCCCTCCCTATACTACACACACACACACACACACACACACACACACACACACACGTACGTACAGATACAGCAGCACAAGGCAGTCACAGGCCCTGTGGAAACACGGGCTCTGGTTCCCACAGAGTGAAGCACATCCTCGTGGGGACACAGGAGTCGTTCTACTGAACATTTAGCTGCAGCCTCACCAGTTCACTTCCGCCTCCTTGAACTGAGATCTAGGTGGGCGGGCAAAGTGGCCACGCTGACAGGCCTACTTGATCATAATCATCGGGACGGCAAGAGTGGCTGCCGCACGCAGGAGCGGGGAGAATTCACGTGGCATCTGGCTGGTCCACGGGGACATCTCGTGGCACTCCCCTCTGGAATTTTAATGGCAAATGGACGAGGCAGCAGTGAAGGCAGCATTGAGAAGTGCATGGTGACCGGGACCTGAGAGCCCTTATGATTTACCCGTTGCAGCAGCTAACACCAGTGACCCTTATTATTACAAAAAATTACTAGACATCAAAAAGGGCTTTAGAGCAAGTTTTCCTGAGAATAAAAAGTGGGTGAAATGAAAAGCAGGTAACAGCAGTTTACCAAAAAGCCAGGTAAAGGGCACAGGGCCCAAGAGATAAAAATGTGTTCAGCACTGGAAGTAAGGACAGAGGATCACGTAAATCCCTTGAAGGAGGGCTCCTTCCTAGACACAGGGTACGTAGTGCAACCACGAGAAGCTAGAGTGTCAGTGACGGGAGAAACCACATGCTTGTTTCTACACGTCCGCTCTGGAAAAGAAACTTAAAAGCCTTGCTGCGAGTTGCAAGTATAGATAAGTCACTTGGGAATTCTCACCAGCCATCACTATCCATATGCAGTGAATTTAAATATACACACACAGACTGAGATATGGAAAGATATAAAATAAACATGTAAAAAAATATGTATGTTGATGGATACATAGATATGTTACAGAGACAGACATTGCTAGTATGTGCATATATTCACATAGAATTATCAGTCTGTTGGATTTCTTGAAACAGGTTTGAGATGAGATTGCTCATCTGCTTTAAGAATATTTATAGTATTTAGGAGAAAATTAGGCGATGGATAAGCATGACAGCCACAGAAACATTACTGGATTAATCATCTGAATCATCTGAGAAAATGAGTGAGAATTATTTCATGGCTGGAGGGACCACATAATTAACTTCCTAAGCACTAGGTAAGAGGAAGATGGGAAAAACGAGGATTTATGACCACTGCTTTGGGTTGGGTCCCTTGCTAGGAGCTTCACAGATGTTTTTCCATCGCAGCCTCTAAAATGCAGTGCCCCTGCTCTGCCCACGTGCTGCTCCTCTCTCTGCCTCCGGCTGACTTCCAGTTCTTTTACTCCTGGCTCTTCCTCTTTGTCACCCAACCTTCAATTACCGTGCTAGCCTTCATATGCAAGTCAAAATTCCAAATTTCCGGGTCCAGTTCAAGACAAGACCTCTAAGGAACTTGCCCTGGAGCTCAATTCCTCACTGGTTTTTCTCTCTTTCTTTATCTCCTCATCCACGGTCTCTCCTAATGTGCTTCAGATGCTGCCTTCACTTCTATTCCGAGTGTCGCATAAATGGCTCTCGTAGCTCTCAGCATTAAATGAAAAGTCTTGAAGTGACAGAGGCAATACTCGATTAACACCTTCATGACCCATGTCTCACCATATTCGGCGGCGAGCACATGACAATTACGGAGTCAACAGTCACTGACCACACCAGTGGATCGAGGAACAAGATGTTCTTATTTCATAATTTCTCTGCTCCCAGCCTCATATTTTTTACTCAGTTACTCACTGAGCATCCGCTTGGGCTAAAGTAGGCACTTAATAAACACATGTGGGGGCGCCTGGGTGGCTCAGTTGGTTGAGCGACTGCCTTCAGCTCAGGTCATGATCCTGGAGTCCCGGGATCGAGTCCCACGTCGGGCTCCCTGCTCAGCGGGAAGTCTGCTTCTCCCTCTGACCCTCTTCCCTCTTGTGCTGTCTCTCATTCTCTCCCTCTCAAATAAATAAATAAAATCTTTTAAAAAAAATAAAATAAACACATGTGGACTACAACAGCATTGTGAGTGCTGTAAGCACTGGGAAAAACACAACACTGTCAGAGGCCACGGTCTGGGGACACAACACGCGTGTGGAACCGGTATTAAAAGGAGGCCTATGTGGTCATCCAACTCTGGTGCCACAGAAAGGACAGCACGGAAGTATGCATCAAGTTTAGGGAGCCTGAGCTGAATTTAAGGGGGTGGAGGATCAACACGGGGTCCCTGGAGACAAATCGGGCTTCTGGGCAGGCCAGGAAACACAGACATGAGAAAGAATTCTTAGAGTAGAAGAGCTATCAGTTCAGCTGCCTGAGAGGGTGTATCGGGAAAAGAGAAGAGATGGAAAGGTTTGGGGACAGTGGCAGGGTGACGTGAGGAGACCAGCCTCTAGGTCAGGGGATTCACTGAGGCTTCTAAGAATGGGAAGGGAGTTTTAGGAAGCTTAACTCTGAGGCACCTGTGGAGGAGAACAAGCTGGAAGGTGTGAGAACTATTTGGAGGTCATTTTAATAACTCAGGCATGAGTTACTAAGGAAGCAGACTGCGGTGTGCAGGCGGTTCTAGAAATGGACAAGGAGTGACGTTTCTGAGGAAAACCTGCCAGGACTCCTCTTCTCTTGGGTCTTCATTCCTCCCGACATTCCTCTGTGCCCTTTGCTCAAATTATATATAAATGTTAATTGATCAATCTAGAAGACGGTTTTACCCCAGTGGGCCAGGCTACAGAGCAGTTAATCAAAGGTTAAATAAAGTTCTCAGTCATATGGAAAAGGAATTATAAATGCTGCACTTGACATTACTGAAGAGTTTTCTTATTTTTTAAGATCAACAACTTTTATTATAATTCAGGTACCTCATAGAAACTGTTATGTAGCGAACAGGGTAATATGAAAAGATGTTTTAAAACTGCAGGTTTGAACATGTTGCTCTGGTTCCATCTGGAACAGGCTCTCCTCCAACAGGCACAGCAACTGCCCTTGTCCGAAGCCTTCCCACAGATGAAGCCCTGGGCACACCTGACTCCGCCCACAGGCAGCAGGCCTGGCGGCTCTTCTTGCAGGAGGTACAAGGGCACTCTCCGCATTTGCAGGAGCTGGGGCAGGTGCAGGAGTCAGGGCAGGTCCTTGGGAGCCAGGCAAGTGCAGTGGCTGGGGCAGGTGCGGGAGCTGGGACAGGTGCTTGGGAGCCAGAGCAGGTGCGGGAGCTGGGGCAGGTGCTTGGGAGCTGGGGTTGGTGCAGCAGCTGGGGCAGATGCAGGAGCTGGGGCAGGTGCAGCGGCTGGGGTGGATGCAGGAGCAGGTGCAGGTGCTGGGGCAGGTGCTTGGGAGTCCGGGTAGGTGCAGTGGCTGGGGCAGGTGCAGGAGCTGGGGTAGATGCAGCAGCTGGGGCAGGTGCAGGAGCAGGGGCAGGTGCAGCACCTGAGGGGCAGGTGCAGCAGCAGGGGCAGGTGCAGCACCTGAGGGGCAGGTGCAGGAGCCGGGGCAGGTGCAGGAGCCAGGGCAGGTGCAGGAGCTGGGGCAGGTGCAGCAGCAGGGGCAGGTGCAGCAGCTGGGGCAGGTGCAGCAGCAGGGGCAGGGGCAGCGGCTGGGGCCGGTGCGGGATCCGGACAGGTGCTTGGGAGCTAGGGCAGGTGCAGGAGCAGGGGCAGGTGCAGCACCTGAGAGGCAGGTGCAGCGGCTGGGCAGGTGCAGGAGCAGGGGCAGGTGTAGCAGCTGGGGCAGGTGCTTGGGAGCTGGGGCAGGTGCTTGGGAGCCGGGAGAGGTGTAGCAGTACTGGTGGAGCAGGAGCAGTTGTGTCCCTTTTGGGCTAAAGTGAGGACAGAGGTCCAAAGCAGGCAGCACGGGGAGACACAGTGTGGGCTGAAGACATGTTTTTTGGAAGAGTTACTTGTAAGCAATGACTTCCCTGCTTTTATTAAAGGAGTTATCCAAAGGCCCTTTGTTCACAGAATAGCAGGCATTATTGAAGGAATCTTAGTAAAAAGTATGGCAAACCACTCACATACATCACACAAAGCAGAATACTGTTACACAGTAAGTAGTCCAAACATTTAAACTCTCATAAAATTAGCTCTCTAGTATCTACAAAATAGCATCAATGTTTTCATATTTATCTGATCAAATGTGTAGTTTAATCTGCTCTCCACCTCATTTGTGTGTACGCGTGTTCTCTCTCTCTCTCTCTCATTTGCTTTCCCTCACACTCTCTCTCCCTCTCTGCCAAAATCTATTTCTCTGTCTCTCTCTACTTCTTTACCACAGGTATAATCTTCATTTATACCCATTAAGAGGCTGTGGTTCCAACTTCTCAACGGAATGTGACATATATTGAATGCAATGTCCCAGAAATTTTAAGATATGTAAAGATAAGGAAGCAAGTCTAAACTCTAAAGGAAATAAAAATCTAACAAAGTGGGTAGGAAAGGGATACACATAACTGTAATACAGGACAGAACATTTTAAATTACGCAAGAGACGTAGGAGATATTGGCAGGCTGTGTGGTAAGCAGCCTCCAGATATTCCCTAGCAATCCCCACCTCCCACATATCAATGGACTGAGCTGAGTAATCTACGGGGGCCATGCGGAAATGACAATGAGTGATTTCCAGGGCTAGCTCAGAAAAGACACTGTGGCTTCTCTGTGTTCTTTCCTGGAATCACCTGCTCTGAGGAAAGGGACAGCCATGTTGTGAGGGCAAGAGGTCTTATGGAGAAGCAGGCATGGCAAGGAACTGGGGCCTCTTGGCAACAGCCAGCACTGGTCATCAGTCATGCCTGAAGCAGAGCCTCCAGCACAAGGCAAGCCCTCAGGCTACTACAGCCCAGGCTGACACCCTGAGTACAATATCATGAGCTACCCTGCGCAAGAACCATCCTGCCAAACTGCCCAAAGTTCTGACCTGCAGCAACTGTGAGGCAACATCTGTTTTTGTTTTAGGCCACTAAGTTTTGAGGTTACTTTTTTATGTGGCAATATATACCTAATACAGGCTCAGAGGAGGAAGAAATCACATTTAGACAGCAAATCAGAAAAAAAATCAGAAAAGAACTCATGCAGGTAGTGGCATTTGAAGAGGATCAGATGGGACGCCTGGGTGGCTCAGTCGGTTAAGCGTCTGCCTTTGGCTCAAGTCATGATCTCAGGGTCCTGAGATCGAGTTCCACATTCGGCTCCCTGCCCAGCAGAGAGCCTGCTTCTACCTCTGCCTGCCACTCTCTCTGCTTGTGCTCTTTCTCTTTCTCTGAAAAATAAATAAATAAAATCTTTAAAAAGAAAAAATGAAGGAGGATCAGGTTTCCAGGGCATGGAGATAGAAAAAACCTTCCAGGTCAACAGAAGAGACTGGAATTGCAAAACTACAGAGCATGGGAAAAGAATGTTGAGTTATCTAGCACAGCTGGTTTCTCCACTCACCCCAGTGAAAAGCAAAATTGTATAGAAATATATATTTAGGGATAGCAGAATCATCTGAAATGCAATGAAAAGCAGTGAAAGTTAGAATAAAAATATTAAGTACAAATTGTTGAGGAGATAAAAATAAAATTTGCTCATTGGAGGGAAAAAGTTAGTCCTTGAATTTACCTAACACTTGACCCTTGAAAACTCACATGTTGTTTTTACAATATTTCATTTGTGCAACAGTAATATAGATGTTATGCCCCAGTTAGCAATCTTTCAAAGCTCTCTCAGTACATGAACAACTCAGTACATGAACAACTATGACTCCTGGGAATTTAATAAAGCATTAGATTAGATAAAAATAATTAGAGGAGGAAAGCTTTGCCATTAAGGAATCTGAATCCATCTTCCTAACAACTGTCACTTTAAATACCTTTTAGTTAGATAAACAATAAATAGATAAATGACTGCAATCTCAGAAACCAAATGCATTTTCATTTAATCTATATCACCTGTTAATTGCCCAAATGCACCACTGACAAAGGAGTATCCAACATGGCACCTGCCCACAGAAATGCCAGAGATAACATTTTAGCCTACGTAAGTCATACGAGTTCATTATTTGAGTTAATCAAGTAAGCAATCCCAGTCACTGGAGAAGCCCTCGATCCAAGATGTTAATTGGCAGACTCAAGGTTTAGAAATTAAAATAAGCTTCAACAGTTGAATGGCCTTTGAAATTCCATCCAGCAGCCAAGTTTAAAATCCTGAAGTAAGTTCCTTTATCCATTAGTCTGCTTGGAATCAGAATCCTATTAAGGCGCTGGCAGACCCCGAACAAGCTCATTTACCACCACTTCCAATTTCTTCTTGCTCCTTCTGCTCATGTTCTCACTACTTTATTCTGTGCACTTTGCTGCACAAAAAGGGGTGACTTAGGCTCTGTGAGCCTGCTTGTCCCAGCCCCAATATTTCAGCATAAACATCACCAAGGTAAAGACTCTTTATTAAAGCCTACATTTTTGAACCATTGTCATCAAGCCATTCTGCTAATTCTCTTGAACAACTGCCACATGCCTGGCACTGTCCTATGGATGTCACCTCAAAGCCAAGAAGCCACAGCCCTTTGCCTCAGGAGGTCATAGTCCTGTAAGGTTGAAGACAAGCAATTATCTCAGAGTGTAGTAAGAACTACCAGAGGGATGAATTTAGAGACCACCTAACGCAATCTTTGGGGACAGTGTAAGGGGTCTCAAGGCAGTTCATGTCTCAGTGCATTCTGTCCATATAGAGAGAAGATACTGAACAAACTAAATGGCTTTCCTTGTTTATAAAGACTTTAAACAAAATAGTATATAAAATAATACAGTAAATACGTTACAAATAAAATGAGAAGTAGATATATATTCTGTCTCTTTTCCTAATTGACAAAATTGCCTTTTCCTCTGTAACCCTCATTCAGTAATTATATATCCCATCTGTGACATTGTTAACTGAATTCAAGAGAACTCTAACCTCAGCATTTGTTCCAAAGTTTGATCCTGCTGACCATGATTGGGCAAACTCTCTTTGTCATTAATGCACAGTTTTATTCCCGGAAAACCACCTGGTTTTATGTATCCTGGGGTTATGATACTCACCAAAATATTCTAAATTCTCATATGTGCTTGTGCTCACGATGCAATACCTCACGATTCCACGGACATATTTTCCGCAGTGGAACTAAGCCTTGACCTCATATGTGTTGTGGGCAACTACTCTGTGCTAAGCATTTTGTTGTGGGTACTCAGGTCTTTTTAAAAAAATTTAACAGCTCCCCATCAAGTCAATGGTATCCCCATTGATATGTTAACCTGTTCTATTTACTGTCCTATTAGAGAAAAAGAAAATTTCAAGTAGCAGCCACTCCTTCTGTTTCAGACCTATTTATTTTCCATATATACTTACTATTTTTGAGAGCCTACACAGTAGGAGTTGTAAAAATAGTTGAGTAAAGATACAGAGTAGCAAAAGTATAGCGCTTTCTACAGCAAATGGATTTAGGTCTTCAAGTGTTGGTATAGTCCAAATTCCAAACCCATTAGCATCAGTCTGGAGGAAACCTAAATGAGCACCCACACCATTTCTTCCTCCAACATTCACAACCCCCACCCCCAACCCGATTCAATCAGCACACCTCAGCAATGTTATTCTAAAGTAGCTTTCATCATGGTAGGTCTTGGCCAAAACCATGAACCAGTTACCCAGCATCAGTGTATTAAGACCCCGGGTTTTCCTTCTGTTTTTCAGAGCTCTCCATAAGGCTCCTTGCCCCACAGTACGTATCTTCCAAATTGCCATTCCCAAATGCTTCCCAGGTTCACAGCTTCAGAACTGAACCTCCTTTCCCCGTATGCTCTTGTCCCTCTGTGCAAGATTCTTCCTATCTACCTTCATCTTCCTCTTTCAGGAAACCGTTTGAATAAAACTACAGCTCACACTGATTCCCCAGCTCACTTTCCAATTTCCTGTAATGCTTCTGTTTACAAAGTAGTACTTTTCTATTCAACTGAGTGTGTTAGTACATATCATTCATTACACTATTGTCTATCTGCTTTATGAGCTCAAATTCAACACATAGTAATTGGGGAGGCTACTACGTGGTGCCTCCCTTGCTTGAGTGGGGATGGGTTACGCAGTTCTTGTCCCCAGGAAATTCTGTCTGATGGTGAGATAATGAAGTCTGGGGCACTTTGGGGAAAGCTTAATCCAACGTTGGTCAGGCAGAGAATGTTTCCCAAACGAAACAAAACAAAACAAAAAAAACTAAGACCCAAAAGGCAAGAATGAATTAGTGTAACCAAGAAACTAGAGGGAAGTGAGGAAAACATGGAAAAACACTTAAAATGGCATAAAATTAGGTAAGGTTAGGAAGCCATACCATACATCCCCATCTTGTCTCCTCAGTGTGTATCAAAGTTCTGAATTCCTCCAGAAATGAAAAATAAACCTGAAGCATAATGACAGTGCTTCCAGAAGCCACATATGCAAGCCTGTGTTTTAGGTTTATGTAACGCTTGAAGTGTAGCTGAATTAGGTTCTATTATTTATGACATTTTGAAGCATTAACAATAAAGAGGCAACGCAAAATAGAAATATGAAGCCATGGTTACAAGAGGGAATTATTGGATTATTAATTTCCTCCAGATGGTATCAATCTTTGAAAATAGTTACTTGATCTTAGTATAGCTTATATATGATATTTCTAAATATAATTACTGTTGACAGGTTGCGTCTAAACATAAACCAGTACATTCTAGAAGTGCTAGATTGTAAACATTATAACATTTATTAGAATTAAAAAATAAACTTCTTTCTTTTTGAAAAGTTAGGTAAAGTTTTAGAAGGAAAGAGGTGAACCCCTTTTTGTAGTAATTCATTACAATGATTTGGTTTACTGGCAACAATCCCAACTTTTCTTGCTAAGGCATTTATATTAGCAAGCAGATGCTGATAAATAATTGTAAATAGTGGGTAAATCCTAATGAAATAACTGTTGCATGGAACACAATAAAATTAAAAATCCCAACGGGTGCCTGGCCCATGGGAGGAAAATGCATCTCATGAAAAATTATCTATCATATTACGCATTCCTATCCCTCCAATTCATAGCATACATTTCAATTCTCAGAATCATATTTATAAAAGGCCAAGTGCTGAACGTTATATTTGTAAAAGTCCGAGTAGTTCTGAGTTATCCCATCAGAGCATAACTCTGTTCAGACTGTGTGTACTGCTAGAGAAAGCTGAAACCTGCTCTTAACGTAACAGACTCTCTGGGTCACGCCGTCTGCGCGGAGCTGGTGTGTCACACAACTAACTAGTCAGCCATCAGAAAGGGCAGCTGAACACACACCAAAATTCATGTGCATATTCGGTCTTTGTTTTTTCTTTTCTGAGCACCAGCTAGAAGCAGAGAGATGCCCAGATCCACGGCAACAGAATTCTGCTCAATTGAGAACGATATGAAGACAGATCTTGTTTAGATAAGAACCCCACTGTGAAATAAATTGTTCTCGTGTGTCCCCAAATCTCATGACAGGAAATATTAGTGGGCTAGGAATCAGTCCAGCGGCTGTGACAGTTTAGAGCTATTTAACAGAAGAAATTATTACAAAACAGAGTGGTTTAAAAGGATGCGTCTTTTGCTGCTAGCTCACAGAAACCTCGCAGAGGACTCCTCCTGGACTTTCATTCATTCTGAAGACGAACGAATGAATGAATGTGACTAGAATGCCAGGTCTTTTATTGCTCTTATCAGAACAACGTTAAGAATCAGGTCCTCTGAAGGTCAGTAGTTTGGAAGGAGAAAACTGCCTCCAGGCTTATAGACATCTGAAAACAGTTCTACAACAAAAATGTCTCAAAATGAGGAGGTACTGTGACATTTCAGCATTAAAATATTAACATCATCTCAGAGTGTGTAGAGTGTAGCTGATAAAATTATCTTCCTAATTTGGTTTTCTGTTTTATAGATAGCCAGAAAAGCAATCTGTAGCATGCCAAAATATTTCCCTCAAAGTAATAAAAATCAATGTGACGTAATGATACGAATCCAAAGGAATTCACGTACCAAACTAAGCTAAGGGGACTGAGGCAAAGATTCAGTGGTCTGCGCTGCACATCCTAAGATGCTGGAGGCGGGGGGGAGGTTCGGGAGAGCTCTGGGCCGAGAGGTCTGTGCTGGGAGCCGGCTTCAAGAATGCAGCTTTGGTGAAAAGGATCTGTGGAATGGCAGGTTAGCCCCGGTGATCTCTACAGACCCTTCGGATACCAAGATTCTGTAGTCTCCAATGTGTGTGATCACATTTCTTCCTCACTGTAAGCCTGCAGAGCTCAAACCTTACTTGGAATTCGGTGCAAAAGACAAATCCTATTGAGGATTCCAGCTTTACCTCTTGAACCAGGGTGCATGCTGCTTGCCAGGCTAAGAGACTGAGGATTTCTAGAGCCTTTGCTTTCTGGACGACATGTTGGAAGAGAGGCCCTGAACCAGCATATTGAAAGGAAATCAGAAGACACAGCTCAGTATTAAAAAACAGCAAAACCAAACCAAACCAAACCAGAGCCACAAAATTTCTTATATATAACTCTCAACAAATAAAAGCTAATTTAATTTTAAAGCTCCCCTTTTCCTTTTCTCTCTCTCTCTTTTCTTTTCTTTTTTTTTTTCCAGTAAGTTCAGCTGGTGATCAGAGCCAGAGATCAGGTGCCCTCTGCTGTGCTCTGAGCGCCCACAGACCCTCCCCACCCCAGTCTCCCACCACAGCGTGGAGTCAATTATTTGTTTAATTGTCTATGTTCTCTCTAGACCAGAAGTTAGAAAACTCCAGCTGGGAGCGAAATCTGGCCCATAGCCTGCTTTTGTAAATAAAGTTTTATGGAAACACAGCCCTTTTTACATATTGGCTATGGCTGCTTTCATGTATAAAGGCAGAGCCCGGGGTGGTTGTGACAGGGACTGAATGGACCACGAAGACCTTCCAGGAAAAGTTTCCTGCTCTAGCTCTTGACTCCATAAACCCAAAGGCTGTCTCTTGGTTTTCTGAGTGCCTGGCCTATGGCTGGTGTTTGGTAAATGCTTATGTTCTAAATGGTCAACCAACTGCCTGTCTGGCTGAATGAATGAGTATAAATGGAGAGGGACACAAAGGAAGGCAAACAGGAGGACTGCCAGAGAGCCAGAGATCAACAACTTTTGCAGGTTGAGAGGTGCGCAATAGGTTGGTTACTGGTTTTGAGCTAAGCCACCAACGCCACTTTGCAAGACTGCAAACATCATCTCCCTTCATTCAGAACATTTCTTTTGATTAAGCTGATCTGGTGGAGACCGGAAAGGGTACAAAGCTGGCCACTCCCACATGATAGGGAGGAAAAGGGAAATGGACTTGGCTTAGCTCATGAAGAGTGAGAGCAAGACAATAGGATGGAGGCGTGGGAGGGTGCCTGGCGGGCTGCTACGCATCGGGTGTCAGGGAAGGCCTGAGGCAAACACATTTACTACGATCCCCAAATGGCATGCGGTGCACAGACCTGATGCTCTGCAGGAAGGAAGAGCTAGGGAGAACTCCCTTTGGAGGGCAGCACCTGGCATGCTTGAAGAATTTAAAGCCAAGTCGGTGAGACAGGGACAGACTGGGAAGCAAGGGGGGCGTGGAACAAGGTGAAGTTCAAGTGGATGGGAAGAGCAATGTGAAGTCTTTGTCTAAAGAGTCAGGAATTTGACTCTGAGGCAATAAGAATTCAATACGACATTTTAAGCAACATGACATCATTTATGCTTAAAAAAATCACTCTAACTTTGTATGCATGGATTGTCGTGTAGCAAGAAAGGGAGGGAGCCCTGTGGATGTTGTAAAATACTCCTGGGAGAGAAGATGCTGGTTTGGACCAAGCAGGGGAGCCAGAAAGACATGGACAGGTAGACAATATGTTCGGGACAACAGAGCATTTGCATGTCTCCTACTGAGTTCTTTTCCATTTCTGCTAACGTTTGTGGCTTTCTTTTAGGAAATCTCAAGACCATGCCCCAAAATCCAAGGGACCATTGTTAGAAAATTAACACCTTTCAAATAACTTTATATAAAAAATGGAAACTTTCCGGTGGTTTCCGTGTAAATTTAACTCAAAATCTTAGCCTGGGGCCTACATTAAAAGATAACGAATCTAGTAATAACCCAGAAACAGTACATTAATACAAATTTAAAACTACGGTGCCATTACTTATCCAAAGAGTATTTACTGATCTCCTATAAGGGGCCAGATGCTGGGCATGGTGTGGGGCCCAGAACAAGGAGCAAAAGGTGCACTGGAAACCCACCGTGGGCTGTGCCAGGGGTGCCTGAGTCAGGAAGGCTCTGGGAGACAGGATCTTCAAATGAGGTGCGGACCCTGGGGACATCAGACATGTTTAGGAAGCAAAACTGACAAGATTCAGAGGTTAATTAACCTGAGGCAGGAAGAAGAGTCAGGCATGACGTCCCAGCTTCTCTTTTTAAACATTTATTGGATGCTTCTAACGGGCTGGGTACCCTGCTAAGTGCTTTCCCTGCATTATTTATTTAATCCACTGAACTATAAAAGCCCCGGGAGGGCAGGGCCCCTTGTGTCTTCTCTCCTATAATCTCACTACCTAACACGGGGCCTTGTATGTGAAGGAGGTCAAACATATTTGTTGAAAGCTGGATGGACATCTCCCGTCCCGTCCCTGCCATGATGACAAGGACAGTGAGATGTCCTCCCGTGGTGGAGGCGGGCAGGTGAGGGTGCGGGGGCCAAGGGCTGTAAGACCTCTGGGGCCGAGTGACAGAGTGATTTGCTCTGGCCTTGCCCTATTCCTCAACACTGCACGACTCTGGGCTGGCCTGGACATTGGTGACATTTGCTGATGAGGGACAAACACAACCAGAGGGGCAGCAGGAAGACTGTGTTCAGTTCTAGACTCGCGGAGTCTGCGATGTCCTTGGGATGCCACGTGAACGCGGGCAGAGATGAGTTCAGTATGTGCTCCTTCAGCTCTGGCCTTCTAATGCTCGCCACTGAGCCTTAGACCAGCCCGTCTTGAACTTCCTTCCCAGCTTGCACTCAGCTTTTGCCCCTGTGGGGACCAGAGAGGAGCCTCAGCTGCCCTGGGTGCCACGCACAGTAGGGAAGGCCTGCTCACACTGGGCATGTGCAGATTTGGTCAGCCCAGCTTCTGGCGGACAATGGAATGTCATGGAGGGATCCTCTCCTTCTTGATTTCCGCTGAAATCTGCTTGCGTGCAAGCAAATGTTTGGTTCCAAGAATAAAACAGTGCAGAGATGGCATGGAAAGCTCTTTGGAGGAAGAGTCTTATTTCCTGAACAAAACCCCCAGGGTGGTGCTTTTAAAATCAAAGTTAGACCATCTCCCTCCCCCACTCAATCCCTGAAACCTCTCCCCCTTGCTCAGTCCTCCGATGCTGCCAAACCACCCCTCTGGGGCCCTCACCTCCTTCTCTTCTGCTCGCTATGGTCCGGCCCAGTGAGTTCTGTGCTATGCCTCAAACATGCCTGGCATTCTTCTGCCTCGGGACCTTTGCACTGGCTCCTCCTTGTGCACAAACGCTTTCCCCCAGATATTCACATGGCTCACGTCCTGACCTCCTCCAACTCGTTCTCCAAATGTCTCTTTCCAATAAGCCACTCCCAGACCACCCTACATAAAACTAATCAACCCCCCTCTTTTCATCCCCGAGCCCCTTATCCTATTTTATTTTTTTCTGCTTTCTGCTGTAGATTTGCACTATGATTCCCAATGCTTCATCCTTCCCTGAACCCACACCCTTCGCCAGGTGACCTTGCCGTTCCTCCCACTAGAAGCTGAGTATACTTCCGCATCCAACTGACAGTGGGCTGAGCCACATGGCTTCGTGTGGCCAAGGGGATGTGATGCAATTAAGCACTTTAGAAGCGCTGTGTGCTCAAGCTTGCCCTCTTGCGTTCCTGCCTTTCCCAAGGAGAAGGACTTCCCTGGGGTAGCTACCGATGGAGGATGATGACACAGGGAGTAGACTGGAAACCTCCACTGCCCAAAGCAGAGCTGAGCTAAGGCTGACCACAAGCATCCAAACCCAGGTGAAGCTTGGAGGGGTGTCTCATTGAGATTCTGTGGTTGTCCATTAGCTCTAGCCGACCCTGCCCTTCTGTACATTTTCATCATTTATTATACATTTTGTTTACTGTCTGCATCTTATCACTAGAATGTAAATCTATTAGGTCAGAGATCTTGTCTGCTCACTGTTGTAATCTCAATGCCTGGTACATAGCAGGTGCTCCATATAAATGTGTTTACTAAGTGCAACAGAGGCTCAAGTCAGGTTGCCAGTCACCCACCCTAAATAGTAGGGCTTTGTCCCAGTCCATTTTACTGAAAGAAAGGAAGGAAAGCTGAACCTGAGAAGTGGGTGTGGTGCACAGGCTGAGGTCAGGGGCAGGCCTGTTGAAAAATTCGTGCCATGCTTCAGAAGTGACGCAGCTCCCCTGGGACCCGCCACTGCTCTGTGGGAAATCGCCAATAGGACCTGGAACTGCGGGTGTGTGTGTGTGTGTGTGTGTGTGTGTGGATACTTTTAACTAGGGAGTTCGATTTCAACAAAGTAGTTACTGGTTGAGCAACACAGAGGTTCAGGAAGAATAACGGGCTGGGGGGGGCGGTCTCTGAGTACCTGCCCCTCTCCCAGTAGATGGAGCCACCTAAGGGCTTGTCAGGAGACCCCAGAGGAGATGGCGTACCTGGGCAGAGGAGCTAGCAAACTTGACCTGTGACTGTCTGGTGACGGTCTGGTGACCGTGGCATGCGTGTGCTGCTGGGTGTGGTCAGGTTTCAGCACGGACCCTCTGGGGTGACTCTGCGGACATGCCCCTTTGACAGGCTGGTGGCCTTCTGTCCTTAGAAGTTCAAGGACACTGAAATATGCCTCTCTGCCATGTGTCTCTGAGCCCCTTTCTGTCCCCTTCCCTCCCCCATTGGTGAGGTTGGACCCACAAAGAGAAGGAGAAGGCAGATAGTTTCAAGGGCTGAGCAAATCCTGTTGGGTTGCAGAGATTTGGGGATGAGGTTGACAATTTACAGAAAATAACTTGTAAGTCTATTTCAACACCACTTAGCTACAGTTCTTGTGAATGCACTCTGTTGGTCTGGACCCTGCCCCAGTACCACACTGGGTTTTGGAGTCTTGCAACCACAACAAAACCACTGCATAAAGTTTCAAGCATTTTCCACCACTTGGGAGGAAATTTCTAGATTCTATTTCCCCAAACAATTGTTGTTTCTTTGGTCTTCTATAGCAGAAGGGCCAGATCCATTACTCAACCTTCAAAGCCTGATATTTTCCACATGTGTACACAGGCCTTCATGAATTCTTACTTTTGCAGGTAAGAAAGGTAGGCTATTAATTGAGGTTAATAACTTATCAAAGGTGACACAGTGGTTTGGCATCAATCCAACTATCAGTTTCAGCTCACAGATTGTGAGAATCTAGGTTATCCTATTGCCCGCTTAACCACATTTCCACGTACCGCCCACTACAAAAGAATATAAATTGAGGAGATTTCACAGTGGAAAGCAGCTATATACAGTCATGAATTTTCTGCCTGGGTTACTGAAGAAGCAATGTGTCTCACTACACAGCTGGTATGTTAAAATCATCTTCCCTAGAAGATAAATCCCCTCCCTTGCGGCAACCTTGTCTTAACATTCACCCTATGTTTATTTCAGTATCAGATGACAGAAGAAATGCCTTTTGCAATATCCATCCTCACAGACCTTGCAGCTTGATCAGATCCAGCATCCTTCTTCTGCACGGCCTCCTGGGGGTGTCCTCCCGTGGCCTCCCCCGTGTACCTAGACACATGCCCAGAGCTTCCTGTCTGTGCGCTTATGTTCCAATGGCTGGATCCCTCCTCTGCACGTTGTCTTGTTGCTCTAGTGAGTCTGGTCTAGGGCTCGCTTGCCACGGCGCCCCCCCATGGCAGCCAGGCACCCTGAACCCCTCCCTATGGGTCTTTTCTAATGCTTCTCTTCTCCAGCCCCATTCCCTCTATAATGAGGCAAGGCTCCTAACCATTTTCCAGAACACAGGAAAGAATATCACTGGATGTGTTTACACGTTCTTTATTTGAGAAGCAGCAGCTGTTACATGAAGAAGGGGTGTCCTTGTATTTTATTTCACCTGAAATAGACACTGATTTCTCTCATATTTGCCCCCGAGCGCACATGTGCCGGGACACTGCATGAGCAAGGTCTGCTTTGGTCTGTAATGCTTCTGCTCGTTGGCAACTCTGCTTGTCTCGTTCGACCAAGACAAAGGTTCTGCTTGTCCTAAGGGTAGAGGAGTTCTACCCCCGCAGCAGCTTTAATCTCAAGCCGTAATCCTTTCCTGGATGAGTTGGTGCCCAGAAGCAGATCAAAAGATAAATTCAATAATAAATATTGGAGATTTCCATTTTTGTTTGCTTCTAAAGCAAGGAATAGAGGGACAAAGAGTGGCCTGGTCACCCAGGCTGCGGACACCAGTGCCCACGTGCCCGGGAAACGTGACTGGCCCGAGGCCCTCCTCGTGGAGTGGGAGCAGCCTGCCGCGTGTACAGCAGTGGAACCCCGGGCAGCCCTTGACCACTGAGCTGGTGAGCCCAGATCCACGCTTGTCACAACACTCCACGTCTCTGACACAGAAGAGACACGGTATACCACCTTTTCACCCAAAAGGACCTATGCCATTGCTCCTCCCCCAAACCTATGCTGACACTAAACCTTTTCCAGTCAATTTTCTTTCTACAACACCAGAGAGCCCATGCTACCTGTGACCATCTGCTGGACAGCGAGTATGTCACTGACCCAGGATGCTCTCCACACTCCTCCTTCTTCTGGAGGACAAAGGGCCCCGGACAGGATGCAAGAAAATTGGAAGGTATCGTGGGAAGCCAAGGAGAATTTTATAGAAAAACAGGAAACAGGGGCGTCTGGGTGGCTCAGTTGCTTAAGCGCCTGCCTTCAGCTCAGCTCATGATCCCAGGGTCCTGGGATTGAGCCCCGCATCAGGCTCCTTGCTCAGCGGAGAGCCTGCTTCTCCCCCTGCTCGTGCTCTCTCCCTCTCTGACAAATAAATAAATAAAATCTTAAAAAAAAAAAGAAAGAAAAATAGGAAACATAGACCCTTTCTTCAAGAGATCATAATTGAGCTTGAAAGATACTTGCTATTGAACTACAGAGAGACTCGCACAGGATCAATGGAGACTATTTAAACATTTTCACAAACAGTAAAAAAATTTTGGAACACAGTCTGTACAGGAACGTGGCCAGTTTCCACTGTAAGCCTCGTCTGAATGTAATGAGGGTGGTAGTTACAGATTTCCAAGGGGGTCTTCTTCAGTAGTTTGACTTGCCTTATAAATGTTGCTTAAACATTAAAAGTAATCTAATCTTTAGCAGAATTAAAGGGTACTAATAATTATCTCATGTTTTTCTCAGTACAATTTCATGAGGATTATGTTCAATGAATCACAAGGCCCCGTGAGAATATGAGAACAATGTATGTTCCATGTTACTGTGAATCCTTAAGTTACCAAAGCACTTTGCGGAGATCTCAGGAAAGGGCAATGAGGACGACAGGTGCACCACAACTGCCGGGGAAGCATGCAGGACTGGGGGCTGGCACTCATGGGTGCGCACACACACACTACCGTGCTAGGGCCGCCATAACAAAGTACCACAAACAGGGGAGTTTAAATCAACATATATTTGTTGTCTTGTGGTTCTGGAGCTAAAAATCCAAAATCCAGGGACCTACAGGGCCACATGTCCCCTGAGGGTGCTCTCTTGCCTCCTCCAAGCTTTTGGTGTTGCCAGAAATCCTTGGTGTTCCTTGGTTTGCAGACGCATCCCTCCACTCCGCCTCTGCCTTCATTTTGTCTTCCCTGTGCGCGTCTGCCTCTGTCTCTCCTCTTCTTCTAAGGACCCCAGTCACGCTGGATGAAGGGTCCACCTCGCTCCAGTAGGACCACCTTACAACTCAACTAACTCAACTATGTCCTCCAAAGACTCTATTTCTAAATAAGGTCACACTCACAAGTACTGGGGGTTAGGACTTCAATGTATCTTTTTGGGAACGTAATTCAACCCGAAGCTATACAAACCCACAGACACACACAGAGTTCTAACTTTGATTTGGCTTTTAATTAGTTGTGCTGAATGTGACATGTCCTTCATATTATCTGGTTGATTTCTCATGTTTTATGATCTTGGATTTTCTGGGACCATAAATATATTAATTTCTAAGATACAGAAGAGGGCATGACTAACTTTTACCATCAGATAGCAAGAGGGATATCGTACGCGATGGGAAAAGCAAGATGATTAATATTTTCTTTAGAGACCCTATGTTGTAGTTGCTTAAATTAACACATAATACTCTAAGAGGTTTAGATTTTAAATTTTAAAATATAATTTTTACTTTGCAGAGGACATCACTGGGTCACCTGACAAAGCTGAAGGGCAGTTGGTACTGTAAGCAGAAGCACTGTATCCATGTTCAGTTTACTTACGTGAATGACAGTGCTGTCCTCCTGGAAGAGAAAACAAATGACTTAATACTGTTTATCAGTAAAGGGCCATGATGTTCCCAACTTCCTCTCAAACACGTCAGAAAATCATGATCAATAAACAAGTGTGTGTGTGTGTTTGTGTGTGTGTGTGTGTGTGTGTTCAGAGAGAAAAAGCAGACAGGAAGAAACGTGAAATGTTAACAATAGGTGAACCTTGTTAAAGAGTGGAAGGTTTTCCTTAATATTATTTTTGCATCTTTTCTGGAAATTTGAAATTATTTCCACATAGGAAGATTAAAGTGCATTTTTTAAAAATTCTATTAAGATAGATAAATATAATTAATAAACAATAGAAGCTATTGTCCAATTTTCAAACCGTGTTAACCTATTTTGGGGGGAGGACTTCAAAAAGGTGTCCTAAACAGAAGACAAAGGAAAAGAATTAAACTTCGTTTACTCCATCATCAAGGTGACTATGAAGACCGTATTCACGTAACTTGAAAAGTTCCAAGTACTACCTGGGCCGAAAGTATTCTTCTAGTTACAAATCCCGTATTGGGCATGCCCCTTCCCATTTCGACAATCCTCACGGGAGTAAGAGGAACCAGAGATGACTCAGAAATTCCAGACGCCAAAGAAGCACAGAGCCAAGGAAGGGTCAGGTAGCTGATCACAAGGGACGGTAGTGAGAGAAATTCTGGACTCGTGTTTATGGCAATGATGAATCTAAAGTACAACGCCAAGGAGTCAGATAAAAATGTAAGAATAGAACTTGAGGGAGGAACTGGGTTGATATATAGATTTTGGAATCACTGATGCCATCTGTGCTCTGGAAATAAAGTGACAAAAAACAGACCAGATACCCCATTTGCTTATCAGCTCATGGCCCTGAGTAGCAAAATTTCTTCTTATGGAAAATATTGACTTTTCAGATTTAACATTATTTAACATGTAATAGTCTTGTTATTCATTGATCAGTTTTTTGAAACTAAAAACACAGACCATTCTATATTGATAATACATACGTTTGGCCTTGATAAATGCACTTAGGGCATCATTCACACTGGAAAAATATAGAAGATGGGTAATACTTCATCAGTAGAACACAGGAATATAGGTGGATGAAGGTCACCAGCTGGGACTCCACATTTCAGTATGTTAAACCAACTTCAAATAATTAAACAATCAAAATGAATGAGTCTGTTTCTATTCTAAAGTAGTACGAATGCCTCTGATATCTTAGGAAACTATTAAAAACAGTGTTGAACAATAAACTTAAGGAACGTGTTTAATAAAACATCATAATACTAAACCTACAAAATATGTATATGTATACATACACATTGTTATGGGCTAGATTATGTGCCTCCAAATTCATACATTGAAGTCCTGAGCCTCTCCCACACCCCATAACTCAGCATGTGACTGTTGTTTGGAAACATTGAAGAGGTAATTAAGGTCAGTGAGTTGGATGCATAGGCCCTAAGGCAATCTGCCTGGCGTGTCCTTAAAAGAAGGGGAAATTAAGACACAGACACACACAGTGGGAAGGCCATGTGAGGGCAAGGGAGAAGGCAGCTGTCTACAGGCCACGAAGAAAGAGCTCAGAAGAAGCCGACCCTGAAACACACTGAATTTGGACTTCCAGCCTCCAGACCTAGAGGAAATACATTTCTGTTGTTTAAGCCGTCCAATCTGGTATTTTGTTTGGCGGCCCTAGCAGACTAATTAATATGGATATGTATTTAATTTTTGTCTAAGAATAAGAACAGCTCTTGAACGCATTATGAGAGACTGGAATTCTAGACTTACAATAAAGTAAGTTCAGAGGTAAGCGGAGGTGTCAGATGATGTCTAACGTGTTATTATTTACATACATGTATAATTTTTTTTTCTGAAATAGGAAGTGTTATACATTTGTTGCGAAGCTGACTTTCCCAGCTGCTAATTGGCTAGGAATAAATTACCACCCGTGTAACAGTTATTCACATTAAAATACATATTCTAAGGAGTGCCTGGGTAGCTCAGTAGGTTAAGCATCTGCCTTCAGCTCAGGGCATGATCCCAGAGTCCTGGGATCAAGCCCCATAATGAGCAGGGAGTAGGCCTCTCCCTCTGCCCCTCCCCCGTTTATACACACTCTCTCTCAAATAAACAAAATCTTTTAAAAAATAAAATACATACACTAAAATGGATTATTTGCAATGTTCATCTACTCACTTCCTAATTCTTTGGCTAATACTTTTAAAGCATATAATACATACCCTATACTAGGCATTATAAAGTCAAAGAATAAAATGTAATCATTACCCTTAAGACTCTAATTCTAATTAACATGACACATGCTATACTAGAGACACAAATATAGCTAAACCAGTGTCTAACTTTACTCAGTGGAATTGAGGAAGTCTTTTGTACCCAGATGAGGTACATTTCAACTAGGTCTTTACGGATGAGTAGGAGTCTCCTTCATAAGGTAGAGGGAGAAAGGGTACTCCTGGCAGAGGTAGAGCATCTATTAAAATGGTAATTCTCCTCAAACTGATCTATGGATTCAAAACAATCTTTTCTGAAATATTAGCAAATTTTGTAGAAATTTAAAAACTAATTTTAAAATTTATGTGGAAAAAAATGACCAAACTAAGCCAAAAAAATTCTGAAAAGAACAGATCGGAGGACTTATACTTCCTGATTTCAGGACTTACCATAACCTAGAGCACAGTATAACAAACTCTAAATAAGGCCAAACTATGGCTTAGGAAGAAAGTTTCACTGAGATTTTGAAAAACATTTCCAAGTAATAACTGTGCTTTAATTGCTCAAAAATCTTGTATAAGTTCTTCTAGTTAACCTGGCAAAATGAAACAAAGCTTTAGATATTACATAAAGCTACAGTAATCAAGGTAGTTTGGCACTGGAGAAAGGATAGATAAATAGATCAGTGGAACAGAATAGAATTCAGCAAAGGTGCCAGTGTAATTCCATGGAGAAAGATAGTTGTTTTCACATGTGGTGCATGGGCAACTGGACAAACACATACAACCATCACATAACAACAAAACTGTATCCTGAACATCACACCAAACAGAAATTAACAAGGGATGGATCAAAGACATAAATGAAAGTTTCCACTATAAACTTTTAGAAGGAAAGAAGGAGAAACTTCTCTGTGACCTTGGACGAGGCAAAGATTTCTGGATAAGACACCAAAAATGAACAATAAAAGTAAAAAAAACCCCAAAAAACTGGACTTTATCAAAATTAAAATTAAAGTGGTAACAAAAGGCATCCTTAAAAAAATGAAAGGGCAAGTAACAGACTGGGAGAAGAAATATGCACATCATCTACCTGCTAAAGGACTTCTGTTGGGAATATATATATACATATATGTGTATATATGTGTGTATACATATATAAAAAACCTCTTACAACTCAATATTAAGAAAACAAATGACTCAATAAAAAACAGACAAAAGATTTAAATAGAAGCTACAGTAAAGAAGATACACATGTGAAAAGATGTTAACATCATTCGACCTTAGGGAAGTGCAGATTAAAACAACATAAGAGGGGCGCCTGGGTGGCTCAGTCAGTGAAGCGTCTGCCTTCGGCTCAGGTCAGGATCCCAGGGTCCTGGGATCGAGCCCCACATTGGGCTTCTGCTCAGTGGGGAGCCTGCTTCTCCCTCTCCCTCTGCCTACCGCTCTCCCTGCTTGTGTGCTTTTTCTCTAATAAATAAGTAAAATGTTTAAAAAAATTAAAAAACATAAAAAATAACACAACACACTTACTAAAAGGGCTAAAACGACAAAGACTGACAATACCAAGTGTTGACAAAAATGTGGAGAAACTGAAACCCTCAAATATTATTGTAGGGATTTGAGATGGTATACCTACTTTGAAAACAGTCTGGTAGCTTCTTGAAAATGTGAGCTACCACACAGTGAGACGTGTCTGCCCTTCCGTCTCTACCCGAGAGAACTGACACCATGTGTTTACATCGTTTACACAAATGCTCATAGCAGCATTGTTTATAATAGCCAAAAACGATTAAAGGATTACGACTTCATCTGAACAAAACATAAAGCCAAGGGAACATTTTAGGCGGGAAGTACCAAAGTCCATTTTACTTCTTAGAAAGAGAAATCACATGTGGAGCATGGACCCAAGCAGATGAGAGACCAGTAGGAAGGAGACTAGATGCAAAACCTTTGTGGATGGATTGCATTTTAATTTATATGGATTTAATTTAATTTTAATTTTAATGGATTGCATTTTAATTTATATGGATTTAATTTTAATTTTAATTTATATGCATTTAATTTATATGCATTTATATGATTTTTTTCCCCCTAAAGCACATGCTTAGCTATAGGGGGAAACACAGGAGAAAGGATATGAACTTCTCCTCATCATTTTGAATCCGAAGTGTGTGCCTGAGCAAGTTACAGCCTCCCTTTCCTCAATCTCTGGTCTCAGCTTCCTCATCCATCAAACGAGAATAACGTCCCCCGCTGCACAGGGTTGTGGAAAGGCAGCAGGATAATCCGTGGGAAGCTTCCAGCGGATTGTACCTCGATGGTCCTCAGGGCTGCTGAGTTCCCTTCTCCTCTCCTACCTCTCTTACCGAAGGGGAAAAAAGACCTATGTGACCTGCTATAATCTGCAGAGTAAATTCATATACCTGGGCAGGAAATGCGTTTGAAGATCACAGTGGATATATCACCTTTGTCCCCACGGTCCCCACCAATATCACCTCATCATAAGGAGGCTTGCCCATCTAGGAGTGCTGTGTGGCCAGGAAGCCAAATGCTCCGGACTTGGGACTCCCCTCCTTTCTGGCTGCCAGCTACCTGCTAGCTTTGAGCATCTGTCCTGAAAGTGGCTTCATCCCTCCATAACTGCAGGTCCTGCTGGCCATCCTTTCTCCCTCCACCACCGCTCACAGGGCTTCGGCAAAGCTGACCACTTCTCCCCCCACTGGGGGCCTCCCCATTCCTGCCCACGGCTCTGCAAATGCATCTCTTCATTAAGCTGTCCACAGTTATTTGCACTGATTCTGTTTCCTGCTCAGGACTGAATTAAAAGAGTCTCAAACAGATAAAATGGACAGTGGGAGAGCAGATATATGCAACTAGAAGAGGATCCTTTTATCTCATGTTTCAAAGCTTGAGAACAGAAAGTGAGCGCCTACATTTAAGGAGCAAGAACTGCCTGTCTTCAGGGGCAATGAGCAAGGCTGGCTCCTCTTATTACCCTCATTCTCCTGTGAATGAATTCATCCGTGTTACTTTGCACCCCTGTTACAGTCTCTTTCACAGAGACACAAACATTCATGGCCAGACCAATACAACTGTGCTGCTGGAGGCTTTCCTCTTGGAAGGCAAGCAGGCTACAACCTAATAGGTCTCTAGAAAACACACACCATTTCTTATCTGAGACTGACATCGTGTAGGGGTGCACGAGGTGCTTTTGTGAAAATGAAAAAAAAAAAATCTCTTTAGGTGGATGCAACCACTTCCCAGGGCACTAAGTTTAGGGGACGGAGTGTGAGCTGGGTTTCCAGCCCCAATTTCTCTTCAAAACTGGGACTTGCGTTAACTGTGAGTGGCAGCACTTACTCCATGTGATTCTCGGACACTCACACGGACTCTTTGGACACCAATTTTCATATGTGTAAAAGGGAGTAATAATATACATTTTCTACCTAGTTTTATACAACCTGAGGTATTATACTATGAATTAAAAGTACTGTACGTTTATCTAAAATGTCAACTTGAGTCTCCTATACAAAGAAAAGTTAACCATTCTTTTATGGACTGATGACAGGTTATTTAACAGATGACTTTACTTCCTGGTGATTAAAGTATCAGCTCTTAGTATCCAATTAATTACTTAGTCAACTTCCAAAACTTCCTTCTCAGAATTCCACTTTTGGCCAAGACAGATTAACAAGCAACGGATTTATCTTCCTGCTTAAAACAATCAGATAATCTGGACAAAATATTTGAAACCATGGTTTTCAAGACATTGGAAATCAGGCAATGAAGGAGAATATTTCACCAGAGGCAGGAAATGAATGAGGTAAGTCCTATGTCTGCCTCAGCTCTCTGTTGTAAGGGAGTTTCCAGGCCCTGCATCAGGGCTGGAGAACCGACAAAAGCCCAGTAGACTTGGAGACTCAGAGAGACAAATTTGAGCCTCTTGGGGGGACAAGGCAGCAAGAGTTTTGGGGACCGAAAAGGAGAGGAGGGGCCTGTCTGTCAGACAACTGCACGGGGCCTTCTGCTCAAGCATCCAGCCGCTCATGCAAACATAAAACTGTGCAACCACCTGGCAAGAGGGCTTGGTAGTTTCTTCAACATGTTCCTAACATGAGACCCTCCACTGCTCTCCTAAACGTCTAATCGATCGAAGGAAAGCATGTGTTCACACAGAAGCTTGTATGTGAAAATTCGTAGCAGCCTTATTTGTAATAGCCCAAGGCTGGAGACAACCAAAGGTTCTCCAGCTGGTGCATGGAGAAGCAAACTGTGGGACAGCCATACAATGCTTGACTCCTTAGCAATAAAAAGGAACAGATGAAGGATCTATGCAACAACATGGATGGATCTCAAAATAATTATGCTGAGTGAAAGAAGCCAGACAAAGCTTATACTGTACGGTTTCGTTTGTAAAAGATTCTAAATGACGTTCGGAAACAATCTACCATAGCACAGAGAAAGTCAGTAGTTTACTGGGGATAGGAAGTGGGGACAGAGAGGGGCGGGCGGGAGAAAATACAAAGAAACACAAGCGATGTTTTGGGGATGATGGAGATGTTCCTGATCTTGGTTGTGCTGGTGGTTTTGCAGGTGTGTACCTGCGTCCCGACTAATCAAACTGCACACTTTCAATATGTGTGTTTTACTCTATGTAGATTTTACCTCAATGGAAAATTTAACGAGCAGAAAAGAGAATTAAAAGTGAAACGCTTTCTTCAACAAAAGATTTTTCAGACATGACTGCCTTCTCATAATCTAGTTGGAGGGAGGCAGCAACTAGAATCTGTTCTGCACATGACTGCTTGCTTAATCCCATTGTTGTTACTGAGCAACATATAAAAGAATTGTCACTATGCTTCATTTGAAAGCATGCTCCATTTGAGATGTCCCGAATGGCAACAGCGTTTTTCACAAAGAAAACAGAACTGTGATAATCTGGTGTATGCTTTGATTCCTGTGCTCCCAAATGGGACACACAGATCAGTTCTCCCTGCAAAAGGAAACTAAAGAAATTAGGTAAGGTTTTGCTTTGGGCTTTAATTACTTCATATACATGAATACACACACACGCCACATGCATATGTATGTAAATATGTGTGTGTGTGTGTGTGTGTGTATCTATCTATTTATCTATCTATCCATCTAGTTGTTCTCTTTGATACTGTAATTTCTGCTTTCATTTTCCCAGGAAGGAGACTGGACCATAGGATTTGATCAATTCCACTTTTTGGAAATGTGTTCCCAGTGAATTGGAAGCTAATTAATCTGGAATCACGTAAAAAACACTCCTGACACCCCCCACCCCACTACCACTTCTGAAGGAAATAAACAGATCAATCAATCAATGTGTTTTGTTCATTCATGGACTTCCAATAAATTCTGGGCACCAATACTGCTCAATTTTAAGAGGCTCTGAGTGGTGGTAGTCTTGCGTCTCACTGCTAGAGCTAAGTGGCCCCTTCCATTAATGGAATAAGCAGGGCAACATGTGCTTCCCGACGTCCAGTGACAGGGCTTGAGACCTGGTATATGGTTTTCACCAGTGACTAGCGACAAAGGCAATTTATTCTAATTAAAAGAAACGTCTTTATTTGGAGACCATATATTTCCTATTTGGCATGTTAAAATGCCTTCCTTTTATTAGATGATATTGAGAGTAGACACTTTTGGTATTGTGTTTTTAAATATTTTCATCTATAAAATAAAATACTGTGATTCTATATCACTCTATTGTTCCTTTCTCTCTCTCTCTCTTTTAACATATTAATTGGTTAACAGAAGTCCAAAGTCCTGGCTTTGTCAAGAGTTTTCGGGGCATATAAAAAATTTATGAACATTTTGATTTTGGTTTACACAGGCTTAATTATAACAAACACAAAGAAGTTTAAACATAATCACACATGGTCACAAGTGACAATGCTCTATCTATAAGGGTAAGAAATCTCATCTTTAATGTCCTCAATGCAGTATCTCCAGAAATAGCTTGAGCCACCAAACTTTCAGGAAAACAAACAAACAAGGAATCAAGCCAATCAGATCACACTGTTGCTCTAAGGAGAACACTGAACACCTGGGGATGTGGAGCTCTGATAAGCTAACTAATCTTCCCTTGAACATCTCCTGGAGAAGGCGCTGTCTGAATAGGGACCAGCCCTGGGGACCCAGAAGGCTAAATTTAGACCATAACACAGACATACACTTTTATTAGTGTGACTGCGTCCAGCCGCAGAGGAGTATCGGGTGTGGATGACCCTAACTGGACTGAACAGGGTGCAAAGAGGGAAATGAACAACTTTCCAGTGGTGTTCCTGAACCCTCCCGAGAGACCAGGTCTGGGTTACTGTAAAAAAAAAAAGGGTATGCAGATGGAAGCCTAGGGATCATATTTTTTTTTAAAAGATTTTATTTATTTATTTAAGAGAGAGAGAATGAGAGATAGAGAGCACGAGAGGGAAGAGGGTCAGAGGGAGAAGCAGACTCCCCGCCGAGCAGGGAGCCCTATGCAGGACTTGATCCCGGGACTCCAGGATCATGACCTGAGCCGAAGGCAGTCGCTTAACCAACTGAGCCACCCAGGCGCCCCAAGGGATCATATTTTGACTGGAAGGTCCTTCTGAGGCTTAGGTCAGAGAAAGTACAATACTGGGGTCATGCTGACAAAAGTCAAGCAAAGTGGGGAAGACTGGGTATCCTATTCACTCTGAAGCCGAGTTTAGCAAGTGGGGCAGTTAACTGACAGCAAGGAAAGCCATTTCCAGAGAAGGCACTAATATTGCAGCAATGGGATGATTTTTCCCTCAAATAACGGGAAGGCAGTTGACTTCCAAAAGTAGGGGCTTGGAACCGAGCACGCTTCTTTCTGCACACTCCACGGAGTCGCAAACCATTGGAGAAGCCTGGTACCTGTGCTTGGCGAGGTCCTGCAGTTCTATAGGCAGGAACTGAGAGTCAACAAAAGTCAGGTGTACAGGTTACATGGTCTTGTCTTACCCTCCGGCTGGGCATGGAGACAGTTAATGCAGAGCATCTAACTCTATAAATGCTTCAGAACCCGCAATTTACTGGGTCTATGTTCTTGAAAAGGTACATTTCACTCAAATATTATAATCCAAACTAGGTACCAAGCAAACAATATCATAAATGGAGATTTCATTTTTCATAGAGTCCTTGATATCTACTCTGACCATAAAAAAATGAAGGGGATAAAGACAGTGTAGGAAGACAAATGCAATGCACTTGAAAAATAACAGCAAATAAATGCATAAAAGGAATGAGACAGACTTATGTTAAAATTTCTTACAAATATTTCTTGTATCCTAATAGGTGCTACCTCTGGTAAAACTCCCAAGTTAAATATTAATAATATTAATTAAATACAAATAAAATAAATTTAGTTTTATAAAAATACATGCTCAGCTTATAATAACAGAAATTCAACTCTACTCTGAGGATGTCAGTATGACAGAGCTTTAAAAATGCATTTGTTCTGAACTTAAGTCCCACCTTTCTGAGATTAAGGCACATCAAACTTTAAAATGAATTTCAAAGAAAAGATAAATTTATTTTATTTACCACTGACATCCAATCACTAATCACACATACAGACACATGGCATGTGAGCAGAAAATATTTTTTCAAATAAAAAACATAAATGATTTATCAAAAACTGCCAACGTAAAGAGTAAAAAATGCTATTACGCAGCCACAGAAATAGAACAATGACATAAACACAGCTTTCCCAGTAAATACTCAAAACCACTTAACCTCATTATTAACAGTAATTTAAACTTATTACACAATAAGATATTATTTTGCCTATCAAATTTACAAGCTTTTTTATTCAATGGTGGTTAGTTTTGGTAAGATGGGCTTCTCACACTGCTGGTGGTAGGGTTAATTGGCAAAATCTTTAGAAAGACAAATGAGTATTATGGTCTGTATCCAAGTTGTGGTTGTTGTTGTTTAAGATTTATTTAGTTATTTTAAAGACAGAGAGAGAGCATGAGCAGGAGGGGAAAAGGGAGAGGAAGACAGAATCTCCCGCAGACTCTACACCAAGCATGGAACTCAATGCGGGGCTCCATCTCTCGACCTTGAGACAAAACCAAGAGTCAAATACTTAACTGACTTCACTGCCCTGCCCAGGCAACCCTGTATCACAAGTTTTAAATAGTTTGTAACTCTGAGCACAACAACTCTACTTCCAGCAATCTCTCCTGTGACAATAATTGAGATTAGGACAAAGACTGCCTATAAAGATGTTTCCTGCAGCATTATTTAAAAATAATTTTAAAAATTGCAAATAATTTAAATTTCCAAGATTTGAAAGTGATTAAATACAATATAGTGTTTGTATTTTAAATAGAACATGCCATAGAAAAACATGAAAACAAACATTTTGAAATGGACATGACTTAAGAAAATTCCCCCAACCTGTTGCTATGTAATAAAATCAAAATCAAAATACTAAACTATAGGACATAATTCTATTTTGCTAATCTAACAACACACAAACACAGACACATACACACATACACGTTTGTGCAGGTGAAAAAAATATGGGCCAAGAAAACCTCCAAAATACTAATAGCAGTGAATGAACAGTGGGTACAGAGATGATATATTTTTGTTTTTTAAATTTTAAAGATAAAACTTTATTCTTATAAAAAATAATTACAGATTATATAAAGCAAAAAGTAAAACTCCCCAATTATCAAAATACCCAATAATCTACTCCCCTCTCCACACCCTCCACCAACATACCCACTGATATTAGTCTGAGGTGAAGAATGTAAGTATATCGCTTTGAAAAGCAGTAGAATTATGCTGTGCATACTATATATCTTGGAGATCTTTTCAAGGCAGTATATAGTCTTCATTCTTATTAACATTTGGTTAGAATTCCATCGCTATATAGAAACTTAATTCATCCCAAGATAAAGCATTTATTTATTTTTTGAATTCACAGATAATTTTTTTGTCATTTTATTTTTTTCATCACGGTAAGTGTACTCTGTAGTCTCCATCCCCTATTTCCCCCACCCCCCCGCCCACCTCCCCTCTGGTGACCATCAGTTTGTTCTCTACAGTTAAGAGTCTGTTTCTTGGCTTGTCTTGCTCTCTCTTTTTTTTTTTTCCTTTGCTTGTTTGTTTTGTTTCTTAAATGCTACATATGAGTGAGATCATATGGTATTTGTCTTTCTCGGACTTTTTTCACTTACTGCCTAGCTCCACCCATATCATTGCAGATGACAAGATTTTGTCACATACCACATCTTCTTTATCCATTCATCTGTTGATGGATACTTCAGCTGCTTCCATAATCTGGCTACTGTAAATAATGCTGCTATAAACACAGAGGTGCATGGATCTCTCTGATTAGTGTTTTTGTATTTTGGGGGTAAATACCCAGTAGTGCAATTATTAGATCATAGGGTAGTTATATTTTTGACTTTTTGAGAAACCTCCATACTGTTCTCCAGAGTGGCTGCACCAGTCTGCATTCCCACCAACTGCAAGAGGGTTCTCCTTTCTCCACATCCTCACCAACATCTATTGCTTCTTCTGTAAAACATTAATTTTTTTATCCAGACTTTCCACTCTTTCATTTTTTTAAAGATTTTATTTATTTATTTGAGAGAGAGAGAGGAAGAGAGAGAAAGCACGAGCAGGGGGAGGGGCAGGGGGGGAGAAGCAGGCTCCCCGCTGAGCAGGGAGCCTGATGCGGGACTTGATCCCAAGACTCTGGGATCATGACCTGAGCTGAAGGCAGACGCTTAACCGACTGAGCCACCCAGGCGCCCCCAGACTTTTCACTCTTTCAAATAATGTTGTGTTGAACAGCTTAGCACATTCCTGTCTGAACTCTTTCTTCGGAAAACATACATGGAAGTGTAATTTTGGGGAAAAAGGAACTGTCCATTTATTTTCACAGACTATCAAATCGTCCTCCTAACTGGTCCTACTACTTGACACCCTCAAAAACTGTCCACCAGAGAACCTACATCCCTATAGCCTTGACTGAACATTTTCTTGCTGTTTCATTTTTATCAATTGAGAAATATCTTATTTTAACCTGCTTTTAAAAACTATGAGTGAGTTCACTTTTAAAGTTGTTTGGTCATTGTTTGGTCATTTGTATTTCTATTGTGAATGGCCTATTTATATCTCAAACTGAGACCATTCACTGTTCCCTACTATTTATTCCCTCTTTCTTCCTTAGTAAGAACATCTCAGTTGTTAACAGGATATATGGCCATACGGGACAAAGACTACATTTCTCAGCCTCCTTTAAATGCAGGGAGAGTCATGTAGCTAAATACTGCCCAGTGCGATATAAGGAAAAAGGAAAGCTTGCCACTTCTAGAGTGTTTTTAAAGGAAAAGTGCATGTCCTAAGTTGGAATTGGATATGACAAGGGAACTTAAGCATTCATCTTAAAAGACAAATATTATGGACGTTGGGGAAACAAAATAGAGGGGTTTCAATCCATGATAATGATTAAAAAAACATTTTACCAATCCTGGACCATTTATTTCAAGATACTGTTTAAATGAGAATTAAATGTTTGTCTGTTTAAGCCCCTGCAATTTTACCTTAATCTTAACGGATAAAATATCCTTTCCCCATTTTTCTCTTTTTTTTCTTACTGAGAGGAATTTTCTTTGTAAAATACAGATAGAATATCCTCTGTCTGCCAACAGAAAATTATGAAACAAATTACATAAAATCCTTTTATTCATCCATTCATACATCAGCTTAATAATTCATTCCTCGGCAACTTTTACCCAAAGGCAATGCTTGGGGGTGTGTGAGGGGAAGGTGCGTTGCAGACACCATGAAGGATCCAAATAATAATAATAAAAAAAATCTCCCAAACCTTCTGTCTGTATGTATATGAGATATTTGGTATTAGAGTTATCCAAGGAGATGAAGATATTGTTCTCATTTTCCATAAAGAAAAAAAAAAAACAACAACACTCCAAACCCAAACTTCTTGCTTCTTGTTGGCTAAAAGAACAGTATAACAGCTTTGCTTTAATGAAAAATCATCTCAAAATCACAATCCTTTTAACTCTGAGGGTACTGCATTAAAGCCACATTTGGTAAGACACATGCCATTCCTGCAGATACAAACATTGATGAGTACACTCCATCGGTACACAAACACAGCACGCTACTTAAGCAGATTTTCTGTTTAGTTACAGAAGTTAAAGCTTTAAGGTTCTTTTTTATTCATGACTCTAGTGGGGATCTAGCAATGTGCTTACATGGACAAGTATTTCTGGAAATTTGAAAACGTATTTTAACAGCAGTTGGTTAGGACAGGTGTACCTTTCCACACCAGTGTCCCCCCTTTAGTAGAATTCTAGGCAGAATTCTCGTGGGCTAGGTGGTATTAAAGTTGTGCTGGGCATTTTGGGTATCTAACGAAGGGGAATTTGAGCTGAATATATGTTTTGCTTGCCATTTAGTTAGATGTATGTATGGGGTTTACAGTTAGTTCTGCAATGAATTAACTTACTGCCAGGTATCCTGGCACAGGAACACCTGCCACAGGAACACCTGCCAGGATCCTCCTAGCACTGAGTTTGTCGACACGCCCACCCAATGCCATGGCTGATGGTCAGGATCAGGGTTATGATAGATTATCTGGCACCAGCATCAGAAATATGTGGATGGAGGAAACACACAAGGTTTGAAATTTAGGGAGCCAGAAGGTCATCTGTGGATACTTCTCATACTCATCAGACATGTAAGATGATAAGCGGAAGACTGATTCCCATCAATACCTTGTCCAATGCAGTTGACACAAGCATACAGACAGCATATGCCCTCTTCTTTTTTAAAGGAAATAACTTGAAATAGAATTTAGTAGTATTTCTGTGCTTGAGAAGCAGAAACCTTTAGCAATTCCACAGCGAGTATGTCAATTATGAAGGTGCGCCTTTGACGCACTCTCATGTCCTGGATCACTGCATCTGACATCTTAACCAGAAGAAATCTGGACTTCAGACGAAGTAGCCCAGAAATTGCCACAGCTTAGCAAAATGCCTAAAGAAGCAAGTGCTCTATTCCATTTACCGAATTCCTATACTATGCATCAATAAATAACTATGTGTAGCAACGAACTGGTCTTTTGATTATCTGATAATTAGTGAAGAGGAATAATCACAGGGTCATATAGGAAAAAGACTTAAATGTTTTGCTGATGTGACATGACACACTAACACTGACAAAAACAACATCGAACTCAGAATATGCCAATATAAGTAACACACCGAAATGCATTGAGGAGTGTGGTCAATTTATTGAGCATTTAAGAGTAACACTATGCCAGGAAACTTGAAGTGCACTGAAGTCTTACAGACCTTTTATGAAGGAAAATTATTAGAAGTTTCCTTAAATTTAAATCAAGCCTAAAATCGTTTATAATATTCCAAAAAGAAGTTGCGAAACAGCTAGTTACTTCCAAAACCATCAATAATAAAAGATAAATTTTAGTCAACCATGTTAAGGGAAAGACCAGATTATCTTCCTATTCTTTGTATAGAAAATGGCACTACAAAAATGCTTACCACATGGAAAGGCCGTCAGAGACTGTGAGACCAAAAAGTGCAGGAAAAAAGTATCACAGAGGAGGGTCAGGTGGTTGATCACTAAATATATATACTATATATACAGTGCTCCTCGAAGTGTGATTTTCATGGTATCTTTTGGCTTTTTAAGATCTGTAATCTGTTGTGATTTGTCTTCTTATTCTCAGTTATAGTAATAATTTCATATTCTTTTTCTTAAAAAGGGACACCCAAAACGGTGTAGTCTCAGATCCCACAGAATCTGAATCTGTCTCTGCTTCTCTGTTGAGGGTCTTCGCAGGTCTTCCTTCACTGGCTACCCCTGTCTTCCCTGAACACCCGTGGACTGGACCGCTCACTGCCAGGGACACTTTGCAGACAGTGTCCCTGTCAAACTCTGAGATTTAACTTTAATCCAATGTAAAGTCTCATCTTTACGTGATTCCGAGCCCTATGCAAGGAGCCCTTTCAGCAAGGAGCTTCTCCAGGCTTGAATGAAATGTCATAGCTTCCTGTAATTTCGCAATCAGGTGATAAAAAGTGGAAATGCAAGGGTGTCAGCTTGGCATAGGGCCTAGCTTGAGCAAAGGTGACAAGAAACAGGAGGAGGCTGGGCAGGTAAATCCCCCTTCCTTCCTGTCTTATGAGGGATATCCAAGTTGTCAGTTTTTCCTTGCAAATTTCCCCCCAAAGTCCTCTGTGCTATACAAATGTACCTGTCAAGAGACCAATGGGGTCTCTGGTGCTCCTGTGAAGTTGTAGCACACACGAATGCACTGGATGGGTTAGCACCTTCCCCTCCATAACTGCCCTTTATTCTCCACCCTAGCCATCTGGAGCTTTCACTTCCCAAATAAAGGAATGAATGATTGCCTCAGGCTCTACTCTGTAGAAGACCCTGCCAAAAATTAAAAAAAAAAAAAAAACTTCTGGCAGCTACCATGTAGGAAGCACTCATTACAGTCAGCTCTTGTCATTCCCAGGATTACCCATATCAAAACAGGGCAGTATCTGATGACCTTTTGCTACTACTCTGAAATCCAATATGAGGAATAAAAACAAGGAATGGAATTCAGTTAAAAGGTAGAAAAAAAATCACATTTAAGATAGATTTTTAAAAGAATATAGCATTACATTATTAACTTGGACAATGAAAGTATAAAAATAGACCACATTTTTGCATTTTGATAAGGCCAAGTTTGGGTGAGCTGGGACAGAGGGACCACAGGTGCACACATTTACACACATAGACACACACATCCTTCGGAAGTAGCAACCGCAAAGCATTTCTGTTCATCTTTGCAGAAAACCTATTAACTGTTCCAACGCAAAAGTGAAGCCTCCTAACGGTTCAAATCGTGTATGTCTGCAGCCGTGTCTGGTTCAACGTCATTTTTCCCCCGTGAAAAGCGGTGACCGACCACTCCTGTCTCAGAAGCAGGGCGCCTTTGCCTGTGCCACCCGGTCAGCTCTAGACAGATGGCCACAGCGCACATTCTCAAATCATGCCAAAACAAAGATTGAATCTGGCAGAAGCCTTAACCCATAACTTCCTTTCCTAAAGACGCTAAATCCATTCGCTTGGTGGCCTTGCTGACAGCACCAATTACATATGGGAGTGTGAAGGAAAGGACGCATGGAGCCAAGTTTGAGAGGGGAAAATAAGGTAAAAATGCATGATTGAAATAGGCCTCCATAACAGGAAGACTTACGTTTCTCGATCTCGTGGAGATATAAATCCTGCGGAGTAATTTTGATTTGCATTTGGAGTATAGGCATATAACTCAACAAGATGGCCCCAGTACTGTCTCCAGTACTAGGGCACCTCAGGAGCACTCTTCATGAGGAGAGTGAATTGTGGGTGTGCGATGAGCTCGGAGGACGACCACATTTATAAAAGAAGCCACGGAACTCTGCCTAACTCACACAGATTCCATGGCTAACCGGTTTCCATAATGAACACATCTTTCCATGTCTAAAACAAGGGGGCACGTTAACTCCCCGGTTGTTCTCACTGGTGCTTCCTCACAGTGAGCGCCAGTCATCAAAGGCGGGTGGCTAATCTGAGGGGCCGGCAGACGAGGTTCTTCTCAAATGGCCCTTTCCTCTTGGGTCACAGATATGCCAAGGAACCAGGCTTCTCCAGTTGGTATTTTAACGTCATCACCAGAAGCATGTAGGAAGACATGATTTTAGACCCTGAGCAAATTATCAGGGCAGGTAGGTATTCAGAGAATAAACATGTCTTTATAACCATGTCACTGAATTTTTTTTTTTAAATTATAATCAATTTGGATGAGAAATTAGGGCTCTATCTTGGATTCACCTAAATGGATTGTCCATTCTAAATGGTACCTCAGTTGTTCAAATCAGTAAAGGACAAGAGACTTCTATGTCTGACCAAGTTCATTTCCTGATCATTTACCAGGTTTACTGATCACTGGCAAGTTTATTCACTTCCTTGTCGCTTTCTAGAATGCCATTGTTTTGCTCACGTGAAAATGGGCTACAATTTTTGTCCCCATGATATGTCCCCCTGGAACAAAACGACAAGCTTGAGACCTTTAGGAATAAAGAAATCACCTCGGGGCGCCTGGGTAGCTCAGGTTGGGTGTCTGCCTTGGGCTCAGGTCATGATCCCAGGGTCCTGGGATCAAGTCCCACATCGGGCTCCCTGCTCAGCGGGAAGCCTGCTCCTCCCTCTCCCACTGCTGTTCCCCCTGCTTGTGCTCTCTCTTTCTCTCGCTCTTAAATAAATAAATACATAAAATCTTTAAAAAAAGAAATAAAGAAATCGCCTCTTACTCTGTGTTTTGAGACTGAGGATCTGCACAAATAGGAAGGTTCTTTTTCAGTCAAATCCTGTTTACCACACAACTCTGAGTAACGAGCAAAATACTGTAAATACAAGAAAACTATCAGGCACTGTTTTCCCCTCCTCAAATCATTTAAAATTTCCTTGAGTCAGTCACAGTAAAGCTCTACTAAGAATGATTTTGCTTAATAGTTTCTCATTTTTCGGCTATTTTCAGAAAATGAAGGATCCTACATCAAGGATATGTAAGCGTCCAGACATTTTTAACTGTCTTTGTTTCAGGATCAGTCTTTGACGTGACTCAAGTGGTCCCGAGAGCATCCCAAGCACAGTTGTGTGGTCCAGGGGCCTCACGATGAACCGTGATGGACTGGAGTCCACCCAGGCCCTTGGGAGCAGCCGAGTGGGTACTGCTTTCTGGAGGTCCCCTGGCCCCACTCCGCTATGGCTCTGTGAGGGTCCGATTGCTGAGCTGTCCTGCCTCCTCTGCTCAGTTGTCCCGTTCCCCCTTTCCTCCTTATAACTGCCACGCGCCCCACACCACCCCTCTATTCCTACCTTGGGGCTGCTTCTAATGCTGCTTGGCTAGCAGCGGCACTGGGAGGGGCCGCCGAACAGTAACAGCACAGTAACAGGCTGGAATGGAGTGGGGATTCTTCCACACACGGGAGCTCCCTGGCCAACCGGATTTTGCAGGGCCCTCCTTGGAGCAAAGAGCACTGGGGGCACTGATTCTAGTGACAGTTTCCTTTTCCCTCAGAGACATTTTTACAAGGCGAGGCTTTCGGCAGTTTTCGCTTATCTTCAGGCTCTCTGCGTTCCCAGCCGTCTGGCAATCAGACAAGTGGGGTTTACCCCAGAACGAGCTGGAATTGGAGCTGATTTCCTGAGGTTGCTTTGGCCGAAGGGGCCCTGCTGGTGCCACTGTCTGCTTCCCGCTGGATCCTGGGGCCCTGAAAGGCACTCTCGGGATGGCAGCCTCCGGGCAGACCCGGGCACGGCCCGAGCGCACAGGGTGTTGCACACAGGCCGCCCATGGCTGGCTCACTGCAGGAGAGCGGAGGAAGCTGGAGCCCAGTCCCACAGCGCCTGGAGCCCAGGGAAGCTGTTTGAGGGACCATCAAAGCTTCCAGGACCTGGTTTTTGGGGTGCCACTTAGCACGAAAAGCCAGTGCATGCTGATACAAGGGCCCAGGATGGAAACAGCTCACATAGCAAGTTTAAACCCCCGATCTGCACAGGGCTGGGGATGACTCTTGGTATCTTGCTCAGAAGCTTAAGAACGTGCAGATGCCCTGCTGCGGTTATATCAGCTTCGTTGTCCCTACCCCCACATGCTTATTCACTTCTCACACTGATCCGACAGGTTACACTTTGTTATCTCCCCCCCCCTTTTTTTTCCCTTTTTTTAGGGAGAGGTAAGTCTCCCAAAGGTAAAATCAACGTGCCCAAAATCATGCTCCCCAGTTAAGAAATGGCTAGGGTTTGTCCTCAGGCTTCCTGGAACCACTGCTCTGCCACCTAGCCTAACACCTGTCTCTGTGACATCACTAATGGCAAAGTTTCCCTGGGACACCGTCACTTGGTGCAAGGCATTCTCAATCTTAAACGTCTCTCTGCTGCCTGCAGAATAAATACAAATTTGTTAGCATGGGATTCTGTTTGCTTTGGCTACAGTCTCCTAATGGTGGTCAGCTCATTAAGGAGAACGAGGCAGAGCAGCCTGGCTGATTCCTGACACAAGGCGGCCAGAGCCTCCCTCCCTCTCCTGTGACTCAGTGTCCTGATGGCAGCTCATCAGACTGAGGGCACGCACGGGCAGTGGGAGTAAACGCAGGCTGGCCCGCTGGCCGGGTTCTGGCTCATCTCATTTGTACCCAGCTCCCTTTTGATCAACATCAACACGTTGCTCCTGAGTATGGAAATAAGATCCAAAGAAAGAGAAGCTAACTGGCTCATAAGGAGATTGAACCCACACAGTCTCATTAGTGACTATGTTTTAACCAAGAGATTCGGATAAATAGGTGCTCTGTAGCTCCGACTTAAAAGCATTCGTGAAACAAAACACAATGAAATAAAAATAAAAGCTCTGTATAAAGAACTGGCCTCTATGGCCGGAGTGATGTTTATTGGATGTGAAGCTGTTATTTGCCCAGGTGTATTTCTAAGTACATGTGACGTGTTCCCTGCTTACAGGTCATCTGCTTCCTCCTCACAGATCCCGCTCAAAATCAACAGGAAGTGACAGAAAGGAACGAATATCAGTGTCCTGCATTCTGCTCACAAAACCACCTTGACATGTCAACTGACAGTAGAAAAATCCCAGGCCTCCATCGAGGTTCCTGAATTTCATAACATCAGCCATGCGTTTCAAGGAAATGCGTCTCAAAATAATCAACTCTGAACTCCAGAGCTTGAGGAGGGAGGACTGGCTGCAGGGGAAGCAGGGATGTTTTGTTCTTCTCTTCCATTCGGGGGACTCTTATTGTTTAGTCTTTTAAATGGCAAATTTAAGTGGCAATGAAATCTAATCTGGATGGATTTTTTTAAATCATGGTGCATGGATAAATGTCAGCTGGCTTGGCACCCCGCTCAGAGCCCCAAGCAACAGAGGCTAAGGGAAGGAGGCACATGGGGAGCTGATGGGGGGGTGGAGATGGGATGGAGGAAGACAGGTGGGCGGCGGGGGGAGGGGGGGAGGGGAGGCGGCAGGTGGGAGGGAGATGGGGGTGGGGAGGATCGAGGAGGGGGGGGTTGCCACAGCCCGCTCCCACCACAGGTGAGGAGGCCTGGAGTCGTCCCTGGCCCACATCCCTGCAGAGAGGGAAGGCTTCTGTTGGTGGAGGCAGAAGCTCTGGACTGCAGCCACACAGGACCTGCCAGGGAGCCAAGAAGGTCCCAGGGGATCGCTCTTACAATGTCCCCCAGACCCTGGGATCCAACAGCAGGTCTAGCATGGCCACCTTGGGCTTATCCCCATTGGGAAGTCTCACTGATGCAGAATTTCCTTGGCCTCCTATTTACCAGTCAGACACAATATTTGTTACCAGTGGCGAATACCCAAGAAAGTACTGGGTCACTGGATTCACACGTTTCTTCCTTTTCAAGTTATTTGTGCCCCATTATTTACTCCTCACGCTTTTCAGTCGGCAACCACTTTTCCAAAGGAGCAAGCTGAAGAAAAATGCAAATGTTTATTAGGGATGCCTGAATTTTAAACTTCAAAATTAAAACAGCGGTATGGGGTCCCACAGAAACATAGCTTTTAAATATCTTAATACTTTATTGATGGAAGTATGTTAATGAAAATAATAGCACTGCTTTTCAGACCCTGAAAGATCCTATTGGGTGTTCTTGAGAAGCTGTAACATAGAGGCAGATTGCTACGGGTTTCTTAGGGAGCTCTTTATATTCAAAGTGGGTTTGTATAGATTAACGTGTGTCATCTGAGCATGGGGTTCTCAGCCTCTGCACTGTTGGGATTTGGGGCTGGATAGATCATTCTCTGTTGTAGGGCTGTCCTGTGCATTGCAGGATGTTTAGCAGCACCCCTGGTCTTGACAAACTAGATCCCAACAGCACCCTTCCCCAGTTGTGACAACCGAGACACAGTGCCAAATGTCTTGCTTGGGGCAGGGAGGGGGAGATGGACCACGGGGTGCAGAATCCCCTAGCCCTCTCCCCACGCCCCATTATTATTACCCCACTTTATGGATAGGAAATCAAGCACAAGGTCAATGATATGGACATGCTTGCCCAAGGTCGCACAGCACAGTGAATGAGAATCAGTCCATTCTAGACAACCACGGACTGCCAGTGAGACTTTGCGCTCAAGGGCAGTAGGATGAGAGCTGCCTGCCCATCCTAACTCACGCCTTCTCCCTTTCTGATTGACCCGGCAGGAATGGCTTTCAAGCCAGGGGAGTCCAGAATGACAGGAGGGGACAGGACTCCTGCCCCAGGGGTCTCCAACTTCTGGCGTCGGGCACTACACAGAAACAACCTCCTGTGTGGCCAAATGACTTTCCTTGTACTGAGGTATTTGCCCAGAAGGCTGAGTTATTTCCTAATCCGTATGCTTAATATCTTCAGAAAGACTCATTTGAAAAACAGATTGAGTCTGCATTGAGATTAGTTAGCCTTCTTATTAATGCAAGGTGCTAATCCCTAGCCTAGAAAAATGGAAAGAAGGTTTTGACTGAACCATCTAAACTGTGACCCCGAGCTACTCCAGGCTCATTAGCACTTCCTTGGTCTCAGTCCTGACATCTTCTCCTCCACCTTCGTTGGCCCTAATTACCATGCGAACTCTTCCTTTGATTTCTGGGCAAATGGGCGGGAACAGAGTGAGCAATTCGGGGTAGGGGCTTGGTTACAGGATTGTGGAGAAATTAGGTGAGTATGCGGCATCTGACCCATTTTATGGATAGGTGAGCAGCTAAGTTCAAGGCTAGGGGCCACCGTGGTGGCCAGGCCATACCTGCTGGGCCCATGGACATGGGGTGTGAGGTGCCCTGGGAGGAGGGAGACAGTTCAGTGGTGATCCATCCGGCTATCAGGGAGCACTTGGGACTCCTAGTAGAACCTTACATAGAATTATTATAGAAATGTACTTTACAGCTATCCTAACCCCTTCAAGGAATTCATAATTCATCATGTATTTTTGAAGCTGTGGTTATGGCATGGTTCTGAATCCATGGGAAAGCAATTAATTAGAAAACATGCTACTCTGGACTTTTAAAATGATCAAACACTGAGGTGGCTCAGTTAGTTAAGTGACTGCCTCCGGCTCGGGTCATGATCCTGGAGTCCCAGGGTCGAGTCCCGCATCGGGCTCCCTGCTTGGCAGGGAGTCTGCTTCTCCCTCTGACCTTCCCCCTCTCTCATGTGCTCTCTCTCATTCTCTCTCTCTTTCAAATAAATAAATAAAATCTTTAAAAAAAAAAAAAGAAAAGTGGTGGGAAAAACAAAAAACAAAAAAATACTGTGGTTAAAAAATGTCCCAGCCCAAGAGGGCTGTGTTACATGATGTGTACAAGGAGCACTGGATAGCTGGGTCTCAGGGACACGGTTGGAGGGGCTCCATCTCAGCTGCTCCATGCTCTCGATCAGAGCAGTGGGACAGCCCTCTGGCAGATGGAAGCTTTCTCTGGCACTGTCCATGTCTCAGCACCGATTTGGGAGCAGAGAAGTGTGCTAGATCAATGCAACGTGTTCTTCAAGGCACCTCTCTCCCAGTGGATCTGCACAGCCAGATAATATGCCTCCAGGGCCGGAGAGGAGATCGTTCTTCCTTGTTTGGTGCTGGGAGGCTGGGACATGTTCTCACATGAAAACTAACAGATGAGGGGGGCTCCCAGGTGGCTCACTTGGTGAGGTGTCTGCCTTTGGCTCAGGTCATGATCCCCGGGGTCCTGGGATGGAGCCCCACATTGGGCTCCCTGCTCAGCGGGGAGTCTGCTTCTCCTTCTCCCTTTGCCCCTCCCGCCCCCCGCTCATGTTTTTTCTCTCTCTCAAATAAATAAAACCTTAAAAAAAGAAAAAACAAAACAAAACAATGGATGACACCATCCGAAGCTTCAGGATAGACCATGCCTAGCTGACAGGGAAATGACCTTCTTCCCATTTTCAAAACAGCCTGTAGAAATAAGGCTATTACTCTTGAGCACCTCTCACCCATAACTTGTTTGGGCAAATGCAATAAACTGATGCTCAGCTTGAATAAGAACTTCAGTGAGATATGATTCTTTATAATTACTCTTCAACCTGAGAAACAGGAACACTCTCATTAAGAACAAGCTGGTTCCCTCTCTCGCTGTGTCTCTCTCTGTCAAATAAATAAATAAAATCTTAAAAAAAAAAAAAACAAGCTGGCTTGAAGCTTGAGATTATTACCTTGTACCTGCATTCCACAAATCACGTTACACAATGGGGTAGAGGGAGCCCTGCGTGAGATTAGGAGAGTGACACCCTCTTGCCACACAGTTTGAGGGTTTCAGATGATGCACGTAGGGCTGATACCACCCTGGCTCATGGGCTCACAGACAGAGGCGGGCCCACTGGGACCAGGGTGACCATCCAGGATTTCCAAGCTGACTCGGAGCAGGGTGCCAACCACCATGGCCGGCCCCAGGATTTGCAGCGAGGTTGCAGGATCTAGTCACCCTGCATAGCTATGTGACAGGTAAACATGCAGCAAGCAAACCTGGGAGTGCCCCACGCTCAGGGGACAGGGGCTTGGCCCCACACTCGGCATCCTTAGAGCCCGGTGGTCAAGGCACTCCAGCGCACCTGCCCCTTACCAATTTGCACTAATTCTTCCTCACTCCTGGAGTTTCATGATATAGAACATTTCTCTGCAAATTCTTTAAAGTGTGAAATATGAAAAGAGTTAAATATGCTCCAAGGAAAAGGGAGGCATCATCTCAAGTTAGTATTTTTCAAAGAAATTAAATACTTGGCTTTTTTAACACATAGGAAACTATGAATATCACCAGTCACTGTGGGTAGAAGGGAAATGATTCTATTTGAGAACGAGGGGCCGCCTGGATCAGGGCTAACTGTGCACACAGGTCCTGACAGAACCCCCGCTCATCCGTCCCCCCACCCCGCGCCCTCCCCCCACCCCCATGGGGAAACGTGCTGCCCGGGTCCGCATACCCTTGTTTAACGTGTGACAGCCTGAAGTAGAGCTAAACCAAAACAAACAATCTGCTCTCTTCTGCTTAGGCTAATGCGACAGTGATATAAGGCCCAGCACACCGGCGGCAGCACAATGCTTTCTCCACCCTGCACCCTCACGTGCGCGGCGCTCGGTGGGGAGGGGGCTCGGGGCTCCCGTTAACTAGCACTGGTTCAGGAAGACGGGAGGGGCTCGGGCAGCAATTTACCATTCTGCCTTGGAATGCGACAGAACGTTTCTGTTTCTATCCGCTTTTAAGGTTACCAAAGAAAAGTCTGTTTGGTTTGATTTTTCCCGGGCGTGGGTGACCTCTGTCTTTCTGGGTCTGGAGGTTGTGCTGATACACTAACGGATGGTGGGAGTTTTCATTATAGTTCGCAGAAAGGGCATGGAGCTTACAGTATATATGGACTTTAAAGCCACCCACACAGACACATTTCCAGTTGTCTTAAATACCCAATATATTTTTTTGGTGCATATTTGGTCTTTTGCCAATAAGCGAGTCTCTTGCTGTTTTTAATGCCCTTTTGCCACCAAGATAACAGGCATTTGTCTGTGAAGGGGAGACTGGGTAGTTACTACCTCATATATGGCTTCCTTTCTGGACAGGCTCTCAGAGGACCGGTTTGATCATGCTGAGATGGCTTTCCTTGTAGGATCGGCTTCAGCCGTGCTGCACCCGTGCTATCCTATTTCAAGCCCCAATGTTTCAGATCTGAGTGCAGTGTTATTCTCCCTCTTTGCCTTTAATTCCCACACAGGATCCCAGGAGTCCCCGTATGCAGGCTACTTACTCCAGTAGCACATGCTGGGGCTGGTATGCAAATGGTCTCCGCGAGCCCCCTAATCTGGTTATGCCTTCCACTCTGGATCACTTGCTCCGGATGAGGGGGAAATTGCCATACATAATTCAGTTAAAATTGTCAGCTTGAGTGGCTTGGGTTAAATCTGGCCTTCTACACGCAATCAATTTCCCATTTTATCACCTCATCCTAAGCAAAGCGTGAACGAGAGCTCAGTGAACTTGGATGGAGATGAAACAGGGTCCTCTTTAATAAACAGATGCTTTTTAAATCTCCTCATTATTCTAAATTGTGATTTTGTAAGTGTAAACCAGAGACAATTATAATTACTGTACACCTCTCCAGGATTTCTCCATGGAGTCAAAACTTGGAGTAAGTTCATCAAAAGGGAAGGTGGGAACTAGGAAGAAACAAATTCCCCGTCCTGTCCGGACGCCAGGCCAGAAGCCCCTCCCCGTTCCTGCCCGGTGTCCCCTCTTCCGCAGAGGTGTTCTCAGAGCCAGGGGAGGACTCCAACCTGCAGGCTCTGGGCCTGCTCCTGAGCACAGGCCACAAAGCAAGTCAGCTGGGTGAGGTGCCCAGGTTTAGGATGAATGACAGTCACAGCACCTGCGATGCTGATAAGGCATCATTTTGCAGCTGGCTCACCTTCCAAGAGTGGGATTTTTATGCCTCTCATCTCACTCCCCTCCCACAGTCCTGGCACCAGGCGGCTCACGCTCCCAAAGGAATCTGAGTGGGCTCTGCCTTGCAGCATGGGCGGTCCTGGTGGGGGCAGGGGGGGGGTGCTGCTAATTCCTCAGCACAGGCAATGCTCTGGCAGGGGCACCCTAGGGAAGAAGGTGTCCTGTCACTGTGGGCTCCCTCAGACATCCACCCCTCCTGAAAACAGCCTTCAGCTTCCCAGAGAAAAAATTCTCTTGACTGCAAATCTGTGAATGTTCCCTTCCTCCCACTAATGGGATGGTGTGAATAAACATTGCAGAGGAAAAAAAAAAATCAGAGCGAGAAGGAAAACCATGCAATCCTACCCCTAGATGGGGCTCCTGTCCGCAAGTGTCCTGCATATGTGTATGTTCTTTAAAATACAGTTCACTAAAACTGAGATTGAAATTAGGTATCAACAGAGAATTTACAATTTAAATCAAACTTTGACTCAGGTAATTAAGTCTTTAGTCCTGTGGACCTCATTCACAGCCTCAGCATTAGGCCACTGTAGGATTCCAATTGATAAATTTTTAACTTCCTGGGTGCCTGATTTAAAAAAAAAAAAAAAAATTAAAAGAAAACCAAGTCTGAAATGCTGAGTAAATGGAGAGGGAAGAGTGGTCGGCAGCTTACGTTTCTGCGTTCTTGAATGACAGGTTATGGCTGATACGAGAAACGGGGACCCTTCCCAGAGTGCTTGGTGAAGCCGGTGGGCTTCCATTGGTCCATTTGGTAAATAAGCCCAAGGAAGGAGCTCTGCCTCCCAGGTGGCAGGTGTAATTTGCATTGTATAAAAGCACTGGAGAATGCCAGGTGAGGAGCAGGGCTCGCTCTGTGATTTGAGACCTGATCAGAGCAGTGACAACTACACTGGACATCGTTAGGAGAAGGGGAGGTCTGCGTGCTTCTCCTTTTCAGACCCACCTCCCTGGCCCAGACAACGTGACGGAAGACAGCGTCCAGTGTCATAGTTCTCAGTCATTCCTATTGCTGTGTGACTGCTCCAAAGGCTAAAATGTTTATGGAGTCCTTACCACACGCCCGGCATTGTTTCTATGGCTTAGATACATGGACTCATTTAATCCTTATGCCACGAGTTAAGAATTATGACAATCCTCACTAGAGATTTAAGTAACTTGTCCAAAATCAAGTCCCGAACTCTTAAACTTTAGTTTAGAGTCTTCTAAGACCAGGGCCTTTCTGAAAACTCAGCTTGACCCACGGTCTAACAGAGGGGCACCCTATTCATAGGGAGGCTTGCAGTCAAGGTAGACTTCTAACCAACCCTCTTCCACTGCTCCAGGTCAGATGCCTCAGGCATCTGCTGACTTTAGAACTTAACTTGGATGCTTGAAAGCCTTCCTGGGTGCAGGGGAGGCAGCGTGGATGTGGATGCCAAGTGGATCTAAAGCGGGAGTACATTCAATTAGCACCACGCCCAACTCCTCAGAGACACAGAAAGAAAGTCTGATGAGTGAATTGGAAGGCATATACTCATGTGCAAATAGGCCAAATGTGTCTTATTATATAATTTTATTAGCAGTGACAGTTTTAAGGGAGCTTTAGCAGTATTTCCAACTCTGGCATCAACATCTGGCAGATTCAATTTTATGTTTATCAAGTCATCTGATGACATACAAAAGAAGCGCTCAAAAATCTTCAGGCTCACCCCTCACGTGCCAGGCACTGCTTGCCCAAAGCTAGAAGAGCCAAAGTGGAAATCTCTCTCCTACCTGCTAAAGAGCAAAGGAGGGTTCAACAGCACCCCCTCCCCAAATGTACAGTTTGCCACCTCTTCCTTCCTTGCAAGTTCATCTCAAAAGAAACCCCCTGGCTAAGCAGGCAGGCAATCAAGTGGAAAGTGCAGACAACATAATTACAGAGGGTGGAGGGCCCTGCAGCTGCCATTTGGGGTATCACAGTTAATAAGCAGGCTGTTTCAGGAGACTCACATGGTAGCACATTATTGCAACAACTGGAACCAGCAGCTAAAGCACATCTCCCTGATTATCCTGAGAGCAATTTACTCTAGACAGCCAAGAGCTGGGGAAACTACCTGGGACAGCACCAACATCCCAGGTGGAGAGACCCATTTTTCTCAATAAAACCCACTAACAAAACAGAAGGCGTCATGAAGTCCAGTGAAAGGTCATTGAAATAGCCCCGAGGATTAAGAGGAAATAAGCACATTTTAATCGCTCCCAACCCAAGGTTCCTCCCCTTATTTCTTATAGTAAGATGTAAGTGGCATTCCATACTTGCTCTTACGTTGCATGTATTAAATGGCTTCGTGCATTTACTTGAGCTAAAGTTCCCATTTCAAGTATGAGAATGTAAAGCAAACAAGAAAAAAGCATCTCCTAGGTAATCCAAATGAAAAATAGGAGCCGTGATTAAGAGAGGACCTGCCTTGTTGATTTCCCCGGGCCTTCCGTTTTCTGGCCCACCGAGGGTTCCTCCCGCTCCTTCTCTTTATTCTTCATGATGATGTGCATTCTCATTTGACAGTTTCAGCGGATTGAGGCTGAATGTTAAGTTTTCTGCCAAAATGGGTTCAGTATCTTGTCAGCGATTTCCTTTAGTAAAATGCACTTTCATCTTTAATCTACTGAGGAGTGCTGTTCATGACAGGAGATCCTTGGAGAAAAGAAGTCTGAGGGGCAGTCGGCTACCACGTTTAAACCGGCTTTACCCAGATAAGTAAATACAAAGAGAAGGCCAAAAAGGGTTAATAATTTATACTCAGAAAAGCTTAAAAGGATTGCATAATTTAAGCTGCCCATGAAAGTCCAAAACCAGACTCGACATTATATGTCTGAAGCCAGCCCGACCCCATGACTCTCCTTTGTTCACACTCATGGCTCCACTGTTCTCGCAGCTACCCAAACTCAGCATCGGAACAGCATGAAAGATGCCTTCTGCTTGCTTCTCCATCTTATCAGTCAGTTCACTGGCTATCAGTTGTTAGGTTTTTAGTCACTAGTACTTCAGGCAACTGTTTAGTTCTTTTCACTATTCTCCCTCTCATCTTTCCTTCTTTAAATCCATGTACCATCTGGGGCGTGTAAGCTACACCACAGGAGAGTGTGATCATGTCAACATCAGTCTGAATGGAGTTCACATCCAGGACAAATCTCCCCACTGCCCCCTCCACCCCACCCCCTCCAGCTGCCCCCTCAGAACCCTGGTTAGCAGCTCTGCAGATGCCATTAGCCTGGGAGGCTCAAGGAGTTGTCCCCACCCTCTGGGTGACTTATGCTTTCACGGCTTTGTGTGCAGGTGAGGATACAGGGGGAAGAACCTGAGGTTTACGGGAGCAATAGAATATAGGATGGTGAGGAGTGGAGGTAATGAACAGGAGTTTTCAGTTACCTGGAGGCAACATAAGAAGACTGCTCAGCCCGCAGTTTCTGCCCCATCACCCTTAATAAATATGGAGCAAAAGGAACAAAAAGAAATGTTACAGTCTTGAAGAGCAAAAGGGATCTTTCAAAAATGTATTCCTTGCTTGTAACAGTGGCAAAAACTCTTCCCTTTATGACAGAGGTGAAAGAAATCATAAAGTAGCAGTGAATGCAAAAGTCAAGGCAGAATATTTTATACCTAAGGAAAACAATGATCTAGTTTGTTAGACAGCCAACACTGACCGTGAGAGTTGCACCACGGCGCTGAGGCTGGACAGCCCTTGTCAGGGTCTTTCCACAGAGCTGACGGGTGGAACCTTTTGCTTCGATGGAAATGTTCTGTGTCTGGCTGGAGTGTGTGCCAGCCACCAGCCACGTGTAAAAAGGTGCCTGGCATAACCAAGAAACTGACTTTTAATTTTACTGAATTACGATAAATATTAATTTAAGTCACCAGAGTAGCTCGAAGCTACCACACTGGACCGCATAGGACAATGAGTGCATGATGCTGAACCTTCCACTGATGCTCATTCACAGAGTCAGAAGCCGAGGAAGTGCAAACACAAGGATGCTCGAGGCAACAGAACGGAACTCTCTCAGAAGCACATAACCAGGCTTGAAGGCCGCTTGCTTCTCAGGGTGGGATGTCCATCAAAGGCATGAGATCGCTGTGCAGCTTCCACAGAATATCTACTAGGTTGATGAGGCTAATAATGTTGGGAATCAGAACAATGATAACGAGGACTAACTTTTGCAGAGTTTACTAACAAGAAGCACTTCACACAGTACAAACCTGTGGGGTCACTTTAATGTGAACGAGGAAACAGAAACTGGAAATAACGCAGCCAGGATCACAAGCTTAACTGAACCAGCTCCTCTCTGACTCAAAATCAATAAGCTTTTAAGCATGAAACATTTCAAATGGGCTATGGCTGAGCTGCTCCACCACTGGACCAAGCACTTAATTCCCTAAGACCTCAGGCTACATGGGCGTCCAGAGGGGCCAGAGTGCTGGGGCCCACAGCCTCCTGGCTGGCGGCCTCTGTCCAGAAGCAGCATTATCTTTCCACCCTGGTGAGGCCTATGACTATCATCGCTTTCCTCTGTGTGCTATGAGGCAAAAATGAGAGGCACCGAACAACATTCTGAGAAAAGCCACATGGGACTATCCCTCAAAAGTTAAAAATAAATGTGTCAGCAAGGATTCCGGCACATCCTTTGCCTCAGTCCATGAATAGTACTGGAGGCAGGGAGATTTTCTCGAGTGCCATGAGATTTTAAAATCTAGTCTGCAGGAAAAGACATTATAAATAAGGTAAAGTCAGAAATCACCCTGACATTTACATAGCGAGCGATGGTTAAAACCCTAAATGAGTCAAGTAAGACCCCAGGAGTCTCCGGGGATTAGCTTTCCTGATATCATTACAGAAATATACATCTCAGCAAATAAACTTCGTATCATCCTCACTCTGACACACTGGTCAAACCAGGTGTCTCTACACCATTCCCCTGTCCACAACACTCCCCTGCAAGGGACACGTGTCCAACAGGCCCCAGCGCTGACTCCCACCCATCACAGCCGCTCTGCTGTTCACTGAGCATGTTACCTCTTCCCCCCGCCAAGGGTTTTATCAATCCCAACACCAGGAGGTCTCCCCTGAGCTGTCTGTGTGTGTAGACTTCATATTAGATTATTCACACCAACTGGAGGGAGAAGAGAGGAGAAATGAAATCTTACTAAAGTTGGCTCCAATCTTCCCCGTCTAAGGAGAAGTAAAAATAGGCTCCAAGATTGTTATTCCAGGGTTAAAATGTGGGGGGTTAGGGGTAGGTCATTATTTTCCACTCAATTCTTTTTTTTTTTTTTAAGATTATTTATTTATTTATTTGAAAGAGAGAGAGAGAGAGAGAGAGAACACGTGGAGGGGGTAGGGCGGGCAGAGGCAGAGGGAGCAGGAGACTCCCTGCCGAGCAGGGAGCCTGACTCAGGGCTTGATCCCAGGACCCTGATATCACGACCTGAGCCAAAGGCAGATGCTTAACTGAGTGAGCCACCCAGGTGCCCATCTACTCAATTCTTAATACCTATTCTATGGAAACAAAAGCTTTATATGATGATATCTAATACTGGGTTGCAAGACAGAAGCAAATTTCCTCCAATTTCTCACTCTTACTATTATTATAGCCACCAAGTCCTGTTCATATATAAGTTTGTGAGAACTTTTCCTTGTGGGTTATTAATATCAAGAATAATAGCAACTATAATACATTTGCCTGGCATGTGGTGTTTGACACAGATTAGTTTATGGTTTTCCCCAAACCCTTAAGAGACAGTTATTCTCTTTATTCAAAAGATCTATTCACTCATTCGTCCATTCATTCCACAAATATTTGCTGAACACCTGTTCAACAGCAGGGGGCATTTCTTACCCATTGCCATTTTGAGGAGCACGGGGTTTATTTATTTATTTATTTTTAAGATTTTATTTATTTATTTCACAGAGAGAGACATCGAGAGAGAGGAAACACAAGCAGGGAGAGTGGGAGAGGGAGAAGCAGGCTTCCCGAGGAGCAGGGAGCCCGATGTGGGGCTCGATCCCAGGACCCTGGGACCCTGGGATCCCCGCTGAAGGCAGACGCTTAACGACTGAGCCACCCAGGCGCCCCAGGAGCACGGGGTTTAAATTCAACACTATCAGCAGTGAGGAAAATATATGCAAAGGATTACATCATAGCTCTTTCATAAAATGATTCTATTAATATATGTTCATGTTATGCTAATGCTTCTTAAAAAGTGATACCTGAATGAATAAAAACTTTTTTTTTTTTTTTTTTTGGCTCAGGTCTTGTGTCTAACAGATTTTGGTACCACTTTATATCCATTCTTCATTTGGAAAAAGAAAATTCCTAAATGTGATTGTTCTTGTGTTGATATAATTGGTTATAATAATTGGTATCCTTCCAGAGGACAAACACCTTGTTTCTATTCCATTTTAGACTCTTCGCCTTCTTACACCCAGAGTACTTAACACAAGTAGGGATGGTGGTTATACTGGCGTTCCTTGAGTAGATTCCGTATGTGATTCCAGGGTGTCTAAGTCTTCTGAAGAGTAGCTAGGTTTGTAGCTAAATCATTAACCTTCCCAGAGAAAGACAACTCAGTCATCCAAGATCTGGCTGCTGATTCTGGGCTGTGTGGAATGCCTTTCTTCTTATTTTTTTTCCCATTTAGAAATACCTTAGAATGTGCCTTTTGAGACAAAAACTAGAATCCTAAAAAATGAATCAGAGCATCACTTAGAAAAGTGAAAGATTTCCAAAAGTAATTGCTAATTGATTCAACAAACATTCACTGAACACTTGTCACATGCCAGGTTATGTTGTAAACTCTGGAGATACAACTGGGAACAAGTTCCTCTCTCCTTGGACTTTCTAGCCCCTTCCACAATCGCTGGGGAAGACGAAGGAATTCAGGATAGAAACTCTGCCTGGAACATAAAAATTGTGCACTTGGCTAGAGGATGGGCAGTGCTTGGCACTGGGAAGTTTAGGCAAGGCACGCTGGATCCTGGAGCTCTTGGTGGCCTCCTGGTAGACATGTTGGGAAGATTTAGGTCTCACTTTTCCAAGACACTAACGCTGAGGAGACAGAGTTTGCTCTGTGAGGTTCCTCAGGCTAGCGATAGTCTTTGTCCCTTGGATCTCTGCTCCTGCCTTCACAAGACTGCTAATGCTGGCATTCATTCAGGTCAGGATATAAGAACATAATTCAGCCTTATTTTGTTCTTTTTCTTTTTATAAATTGCAGTTTTCTTTTTGGATCACTGCTTTGTATTAAATACATGTTCTCAGGTATTTTCCCCCATTTGTGTAGGATTAGTTCTCATTGAAATATTAATTCCACATTTTCAATAATTTATATGGTTTGATAGTCATAAATATCTGGATAAACTGTGATAAAATTAAAAAAAAAGATTTTCTCTCCTTTCATATATTGTCATTTAAGGCATTCTTTTACCATCAAAGGAAAATCAAAATATATCTAAGTGCTTTTTGTTTTTCAAATTTTATGATTTGAACATGGATGATATATAGATCACAGTCAAACATTTCCTTCTTACCTCATTGGATTTTGCTTGATAAAATCAACTCCATCTATATGTATGTCTTTTAGAAATATGTCTCCGTTTTTCCCAAATGGATATGTCTTACATCTAATGCATAAGAAAAAATTCCAGTAGCACCTCCCTGGGGGATATGAACTAGCCCCTGATTATGCTAATAGAAGCCAAGAGGTTTTCAAAGCAAAAGAACTAGAATAAATTATTCATAAATAGGTCTCTCTTTTGATGGTTTTGGTGTTTCTGGATTTTCTAGACCATAGAGGATATGTGATATGATATATGTAAGCTAAGGTGAAGATGTTACAGAGGGAAATGGGAATTGAAAATTAATTGGAATTTTAAGCATTGCATTTTTGCATTTGGTGTATTTAGTGGAGCTGGCCGGGCATAGGCGAGACCCAGGAGCCTGCTTATCCGGTTGTCCTTAGTGATCACAGGCGCTTCTAAAGGGCAGGGAGTTGCCTCTGACAGAGCTGTATCCCAGTTCCCAAAGGAAGATGACTCCCCAGTAACTCCTGCCCTAGACAAGGTACTAGACTAGATTTGGGTTGCCAGCCTAAAGGACTAAAGGCTTTGGTTAGGACACTGCTCTGTCTGTGCTTAGTTTCTCAGCTTCTCTCCCTCCTTCTTTTCTTCCCTTTCTCTATTTCATTTGCTAGTTTCTTCCTCAGGGTCTCCACATGGACCAAGCCCAAGGGGCACCTCCTAGTGTTCATGAACAGTACTCCCTCACAGGTGTCAAGCCCATGGCTGCCACGGTTTTATTACATACACCTTTTCTTGTACCCAACAACATTTCCACACTGTTTTAGAACTCCATTTTGTCATAATGGGTGTTGATGGGTTATTAAATGTTTCCTCTTCATTTCTACTTGATATCTATAACTTAATTGCATCTACTTTGTCATTTATATTTTTCTTTTTTGTACTCCTTTAATATTAAAATAAGTCTTTTGTGTTCCTGAACCTCACCTTGCCCTTGCAAATTTAGGTGAGACCCAACTCTGTCCCTCCTTTAACTCCCATAAGGCTTATGGATGAATCCACTCATTTACTTACCTTTATAAAAACCCAGGTAGGTCCCCTTCCTTTTACTTGAGATTTTCCTCACTCATGAACACTCTCTCTACTGTAATGACCTGAATAAAATCCTCTCCTCATGAGATGTTGTCTGGTGCCTTTTGTCTTTGATACTGAGTAGACTTCAGTTAGCACTGCCCTCACATTTAGTGTTAGAATTTAAGAAAGATTATAAAGAAACAGAGGGCAACGTGATTTGAAAAAGACAAAGCTGGGTTGAGGGAGAAACTCTGTAAGCCCTAATGTGCTCAGAACAGTCCAGATTTATACTGATTGGTCCAATATAGTTATTAATAGCACCCCTGTTACTCTCAAAAGTAACCTGGCCTAGACAAAGAATTACATGGTCATCAGCTATTGGTACTATTCTAAAACCCACACCCAGCACAGCCCTAAGCATCAAGCATAGAGCCACAGCACATTTGCTGAAATGTGAATAAGAAGAGGTCAACAATCATCTCTCTTCATGGTAGGAACTAAGAAGCCAATTTGAATACACAGTTAAGGCATCACAGGTGGTAAACACTGGAAAGTGGTAAAATCTCTATGACTAGCATTTCTCTTAACTTAGAATACTTGATTAAATAGTTCTAGTTTGACAGGGTTAGATCTTGGACTTGATGATGACTTCCTAGGAACTTGCTTAGAGACACAAGTCCCTGGGTTGTTCCAGCTCTTCCTCTGGATGGGTGATTACATACAAACTGACAGTGGCCATCAGGGGATATTTATTATCTATTTTTTCTCCAATAAGATTGCTCTTGCGGGATGAGTCCTCAATATTTAATCAGCTAGTAGAGGGGCGCCTGGGTGGCTCAGTCTTTTAAGCGTCCGACTCTTGATTTCAGCTCAGGTCCTGATCTCAGGGTCGTGAGATCGAGTTCCTCATCAGGCTCCTCGCTCAGCACAGAGTTTGCTTGAGATTCTCCCTTTTCCTCTCCCTCTGCTCACGCATACGTGCGTGCGCTCTCTCTCTCTAAGTCAATAAAATCTTTTAAATACATATTTAGTCAACAGTAGAAAATAAAAGAAAGGTTAAGTAGTTTTCAACAGAACAGAAGGATCCAGAAATTTTCTCTTGTGTATCTTTATAGAGAAATACTTTCTACCAGATAATTACTGCCCTTCCAATGGAACAGAACTTGAGACAATGTCAGGAAATTTTGAAAGCTCAGAACAAATCTAGTCAAATTTCTTCATTCTGAATTTCTGACATGTTACCCCATTTGTATCCAAACTCTGGTTAACATCAATGTTCCAGTTTAGTAATAGTCATGCTAATTTGTGGTTGAATGAGTTCTGCAATGATAAACTATTGTTGCCTCAATATTAAAACCACTCTTCTTCTTCTATTTTAAAGATTAATTGACTGATGGATTGATTTATGAGAGAGAAAGCAAGAAAGGCAAGGGGGGAGGGGCTGTGAAGGGAGAGGGAGAGGGAAACCGAAGCTGACTCTCCACTGAGTGCAGACCCAGGCAGAGGAGTTGATCTCATGACCTCGAAATAAGGACCTGAGCCAAAACCAAGAGTCAGAGGCTTAACCGACTGTGCCACTCAGGTGCCCCACAGCCATTCTTCTTATTACCTCCTTGCCTACCCCACTTCCCAGTCTCCTCCATGTATGGGTGATTCTAAAGATAACTGAGATTATGCCAGGGGTTTTCCATGAAATCACAGGAAAATACGTTTGAACTTTCAATGCCCCAACATCTACAAATAATGACGTTACCAAATTATGTTTCAGAGACCTTTCAAAAATCATATCTGTATTACATTCTGCATAAACAATATGCTTTTAGTTCCTACTATGGCAGAGATGATAACCACAGAGGGAATTTTAAAAACAGACAATTATAATCAGAGCAGGAAGACAGAAGAGGAAGTGAAAAACAATCCCAAAGCGTCAATCAAGAAGGCCAGAAAAAGCAGATAGCAGAATGCTGAAATTTCAGGGTAGAAGATCAACACTCAAGTCAAGATACATTTGGTGAGGTTCCACAAGAGGACTTGTAATCTAGTGGGTATTAAAATGAATACAAAATTAAAGTAATATGAGTCTTTGGCCCTAAAATAATTTAGATTTTTCTGGTGAAATATTAAATGCAGACAAAAAAATCTTTGAATGTTATCACCATATGACAAAATGTCTCCTAGAGTGGTATGGAATAAAAAGAAAAAAACCTAGGGATGTCTGGGTGGCTCAGTCGGTTAAGCATCTGCCTTCAGCTCAGGTCATGATCCCAGGGTCCTGGGATGGAGCCCCATGTTGGACTCCCTGCTCAGTGGGGAGTCTGCTTCTCCCTCTCCCTCTGCCCCTCCCCCCTGCTCATGCTCTGTGTGTCTCTCTCTCAAATAAATAAATAAAATCTTAAGAAAAAAAAAAAAACCTAAAACAAAACAAAAACAGAAGTAGCTCTGAATTTAACTAGAAACATCTACTTGAAAGACTTAGAATTGTTTTGGTTGTTAGTTCAGTGCAGTAACAGGATTCAGAGTGAGCACTGAACGGGCATCTGAGGTCAGAAAACAGAGGGAGGCAGAAGGAGATGAAGGGTGAAGGGTGCAGCCAAGTGACATCAGGATAAGAGAAGACACACACACATCATGGCCTATTTTTATGTTTTATGTCAGTTTTAAGGGAAACTGGTGTTTTCCTGAAACAATATATATTTGATGGAAAAGTGCTGCCCATTTCAGGAGCAGAATAACTTTGTCATATTGCTGGGAGAATTTAAGAATTGAAAATCAGAAGATAGCAGGTGGCAGTTATAAATTTTGTATTAATATGGCAATATGGAGTGAGATTTATGAACTCTGATATAATGTCATCTTTCACTGAAAACAGTTTTACTTTCTCAGTGATTTGACCCTGGTTTTACATTAATATCTTTTTAGGAAATGTATTTTTCTGAATACATTTTATTTTAGTCGAGTGATTGCTTAGAGATAGACATTCAGTGACTACTGGGTCTATAGATGCAGCAGTCTGATAGTACTGTCAGTAAGTTTTGAGAGATTATAAGAAGACAAAAGGAAGTTTTGTTCCAATATTTTTGGACAATGACATATTTGAACCTACTTTTTTTTTCCAAAGTCAATACTCACTTTTAAACTATATAGGATTCAAGTTTTTTGCTTTTATCTCAAGTATATTTTAGAGACTTAGGTCAAGCACTAAATGGAAACCATAGTATGTAATATGGCTCTATTTCATAAAGCTAGGAATACTGCCAATTTACAAAGGCCAACTTACTTAGACTTCTTTCCTGAAAACCAAAATGACTTCCTTTAAAATTTATGATCCTCATAGCTTTCCAAATATCATTTCATTATGTGGGAGACCCTTTAGTCAAAAACATTCCTATCACATGCACTTCATTATTTCATAAATAAGGCAAAGAGTGAAGGCATTGAGTTGTTGGTCAATCCACAAAACGTTGGCAGATTTTTATCCTCAGCTCAAGGAATTTTCCACAAACATTATTAATCCCCTTATGCCTGCTCAGTGCAAAAGCAGTGACACCGTTTCACATGTCAAAGCAATGAGGTAGCCCTGTCATAGCAAAACCAAAATAACAGAAAATTTTAAACATTAACAACTTACTGAAAAGAAGAAGTGCCACTGATGCATATGTAATGAAATGTTAGAAGGAATGAGCATGAGGGACGAAAACCAAAAATGACAAGGGTGAGAACCGTTTTTTGTATGGGTGCGATCCACGACGGTCACATGATTACCTCGGCAAAGTTGGCAGGTGACTTTACCTACTTACCAACGTAGGCTAAGGTTTCATCAGAATAGTAAAGAGTGAAGTGGAAAACTCCCATTAGGGACAGTCTTCTAGAAGGAAGTCACAACATCAGGATTAATTTACTCCTTGAGCTTTCTCCTGGTCCTCCGACCCATTCTTCTTGAAACCAATAAAACAACTCCAGTGTCCTATCATTAAATCTAGAAACTGATTCCCACCCCTTCCCATGCATCAGGACCGACTGGGAAGCTTTATTAAAAATACTGATGCTCATTTTTCACTCCCAGAAATTCTTTCTGCAATGGTCTTGGGTGGGGCCTGGACATTAATACTCGTAAGGCCTTCTCAAGTGATTCAAATACGCTGCCAGAGCTAAGAAACACGGGTTTATAGGGAGTAAATTTGAAACATCTTATGTCAGACATCTAATCTATCCTAATTCATTCTCAAATCCTCATTCTTACAAATTTCTTGTTCCTTTAGAATTTGGATAGGAATCATAACAGTATTAAAGTTGATTTAGTATGTCCAAAACCACTGATTCATTTATTTATTGCACACACACTTCTATCTCACATCCCAGGATTTAGAAAAGTACTTCTGCTTCAACCTGCCAAATCCCCACCTGTTGATTGAGTCATTTTTTTTAACTGTTCATTTTCACTGTAACAATAACTTGGTGCTTCAGGGTAAACTCAAATATAATTTCCTTTTCCCTTTTTCTGACTCTGTTCTTTATTGGTCTTTTCCCCATTATACTAATATTTAACAGATAATCCTTATTTTATATAACTTGTTTCAGATGATGAAAACAACCTAACTTATTTATGAGATTTATATAACCTTGATACCAATAGAACTGGCTAAGAACAATACAAGGAAATCACAGGGCAATTGCTCATAAGAATACCGACTGAAAATCCTGAAGAAATATTACCAATCTGAATATAGTGTACATAAAGATTAAATCTTCTATATAAAATACCAAACATACCAGAGTCTATTGGAAGATACACATTTAAAGGACTTTTTTCTTTTTGTGTGTGTTTGTATGGTACTTCTTATAATAGATAGTGACCAGAACTGATGAGATAGGACATTCAATATATTTTTACAAATACCCACCCCCTCTCCCCAGGGCATAATCATAGTATAGAGTGATCTCGAGGTTTTTGTGTTTGTTTGTTTGTTTTTTTCCTGATTCTACAATTCAAGAATTATTTCTGCCCTAAAACTCTTGACGACTTTGTTGGTTTCTTTTGAGATGCTCTGGCACACCAAACTTATCCATCTGTTTCTCCTTTCTTTCTTCTCCCCAGCTCAACAACCTAAGATAGTAGGTCCCAAGGACCAAGGCAGCAGAGTTTATATACATTTAGAAACAGTTTCTTCCTGAAGGTCAGATAGTCTTCAGGGTCACTGCTAATAATGCTAATGAGCATTTGCTTAGGTCAGGAGTTGACACATTTTTTTTTTTTTCTGTAAAGGATCAGATAGTAAATGTTTTGGCTTTGTGTACCATATGCTTTCTCTCAAGAACTACTTAATTCTTTCACTATAACATGAAAGCAAGCATGAATAATATATAGATGAATGAGTATGGTTGTATTCCAATAAAACTCGATTTACAAAAACAGGTTTGGGGCTGGATTTGGCCCCTGGATCCTAGTTTTCCAAGCACCGGTTCCAGTGTAGTTTACCTGCTGATGAACAACTGTGTCCTATTTTGAAAGGAGGGCTTACATGAGTATGAACAAATTTCTTTACTTTTTTCAAGTGAATAAGATATTTTTTCCAATGGCATACATTTTCAATTTTGCTAGAGGGGGGTGTGTGTGTGTGTGAGTGTGTGAAGTTATGTCCATACTGGTTTAACACATCAATTTTATTTCAACATTTTTAGCTACAGCTCACTAAGCAGAATATCAGTTCAAGGCAGTTCTAGCAGACTCAGTTTGAAAAATAACAACATTGGCATGTTATTAATGCTGCCATTTCTACACCTAGCATGGTCTCCCCTGTCAGGTTCATTAACAGTAATCCAAGTGTGACTTTGGGTAACGATCACTTCAAGTGAACTCAAGTCTATTGCCAAGGTGTGAAGTTACAAAGGCGAAGATACAACTTACGGAGAAGCAAATCATTCATGACCTTAAGGTCAAATAAGTGTTAAATAGCCACCTGGTATCAGTTAGGCAAGTTCTGCTGTAGCATCCAATTATCAAACTGGTAAAAAGTCACTCAGTAGACCGCATGTAACAAATGACCAAGAATCTGAAACTCATGAATTGAGTGACAAAAGTATATTTGCCATCATTCCTTCTCATGGGTAAGTAGGAGGCCAGCAGGTACTAATAATGGAACAAAATAACAAAGGGGTTGCCATTTCAAAAGATACTTGACCAAGTAGTTGAGGCCTTTTGATAATCTTTTATCATTAAATTTCTGGTTGTGTATACACTGGCTAGTACGTGGTAGAATCAAAACATGGTTCCTTTTAATACTTAACATTGGCTCTATATTTATAGGCTGAAAATCAGTACTTGTTTTGAAATCATGGTCAAGAACTCAACAAATTTAGACATTAGTAGGACATCATCATGTGGCATGAAAACTGGGTATGCCACGGGGCTTGGAGCCACTCTGATGTGCTGGCAACATTTCTAGCTGTCAAGATACTAAAGGCCAGAGTGGTCTAGAGACTTCTGCCAGCTGAATCTCCCCCTTGCCTGTTCCCTTTATAGTGCTAATGGAACCTGTGAACATATTGTTCCAAAGCGAGCCTGAAACAGCATTCTCTGGGGTGAAATGTTCTCTCTCTGTTGGCGGGGAGACTCTTTCCTCCTTATTCGAATCCCTGCTCCCCACTGGGAAGGAAGAACACTGCATTTATTTCGGGGATCATAACGTGAAGGCTGGTGGCACGGAGGCAGCTCTGTGTGGAATGGGTAATTGCGTGGTTGTTTCTTTCAATTACCTGTATCACAGCTGTGTTTTTAGATTAGTCAGACACAGTGAGGCTTCTGTTTAAAGTTGCCTTTGTGAAACTGAACAGTGTCTTCATGCACCTGCCAAAAAGCTGGGATTATCTGGGGGCACAAATGGACTGTGTGGACTAATTGCATCTCTCTCTCTTTTCATATTCCAGTGCATTAAAAATGAAAAGCTACATATTTCTGGTGTTTCTAAGGTTAACAAAAACATTCCTACTTCTTACCTGCTGGTCAGATTTTAAGATATGTGGTTAAGCTTATACAGATGGTCTCAGTGTTCTAGCATGCCTAAAAAATGAAGGCGTATCAAGAAAGATGTTGCTAATATTTATATGTGAAACAGTGATGATGGCAATAACTCTAATAATCACCCCGAGAAAAAAATGAAAGGAACTTGATTAATTTTAAAATACTCTATAGCAGAGCTACGGACTTTGCATTAATTGCTTGCTGTTATCTTGTTAAATGTAGAATCTATCTTTAAATTTTATTTTTATTTAGTCATTTGAGAGAGGGAGAACGCGCACAAGAGCATGAGCAGGGGGAGGGGCAGCGGGAGAGGAAGAAGCAGACTCTCCGCTGAGCAGGGAGCCCGATGTGGGGCTGGATCCCAGGACCCCGGGATCATGACCCGAGTCGAAGGCAGACGCTTAACCAACTGAGCCACCCAGGTGTCCCTAGAATCTACTTTTGTGAGGTTTTTTTGGACACTTCAAAATTACCATGCCTTCAATTTCAAAAGTTAAAATCTTGTCTATTAGTGTATAATGGCAAGTTTACAGGTTTTTTTTTTTAAGATTTTATTTATTTGTTTGAGTGAGAGAGAGAGAGAGAGAGAGAGAGAGAGAGACAGTGAGTGAGAGGGAGAGAGAATCTGAAGCAGGCTCTGCACTGAGCCTGACACAGGGCTGGATCCCAGAACCGCGAGATCATGACCTGAGCCGCAACCTAGAGTCAGACGCTCAACCAACTGAGCCACCTAGGCGCCCCAGCAAGTTTACAGTTTTAAAATCTTCTCTCATTAAGAAAATATTCATTGCAAATAAAAAAAATGTACTAAATGGAAGGGAAAAAGTAGATGTTGTGATAAAGAGAAGGGCTTTGTTTCACTGTAATTATGTTTTAATGTCTTTCTTTATTCAACTAATACTTGTCGAGTATCTACTTTCGACAGAACACTTGTGAAGTTCTTCCCTGGAGCAGAACATTTCTCTGGATATGTGTGCGTGCAAGTATGAGCGAAGGCAACCCATGTATACCTGCAAGTGGAAAGTCTATGTCCCAGGGGCTTAAGAATAAATTCATATCCCATTTTAAATTCCTTTTCAGTATAATCTTTGCCATCGCAAGTTTACTTTCTCTGAAATGGCTCATTGGGTCCCTCTGCCCTCTTAACTCTCCACCACAGAACTCCCTCGTTCTGGTACGATCACCATCATCTCCCATTCTCAAAACCCAGGGTCACGGGCACCCTGAGAACCACAGAATTCAGCACATGACCCCTCCGCCCACCCCCTGCACTGAGAGAACGACCAAACTCTAGCACAGCTTCCAGCGGCGTGAGGCCCTGTCCGAGGATGACCCAGCCCCCTGGTTCAAATGCCTGCCTGAGAAAGCTCAAAGCTGTCAGGAGAACTTTCTTAGAGCATTTATGAAGAAGGGCTTATGATTGTGAATATGCACCTCTTACAACTGAGACACCTCCTTCTCAAGTACTTTGAGAGAGTGACTCCTTTGAAATGCACTCATCAGGAAGGATGGGGCCTCCGTATCCCCATCCCTGTGGCGGGGTGGAATCCCTCCTTCGTAACTGCCAACTAGCAGAGCCAGCTGGTTCACAGGTGTTCACCCCGATCGGATCAACCCTTTGTACTGGTTCATTCTCTGACTCACTGAGCCCAGTTCATCCTAAATTGCCCACTCATGTCTGCACAAATCAGAACAGAGCTCAGCTCTTTCCCACTGTCCGTGGATGCTGAATAAAGCCTGTTGTCACCACTTTATCGAATGTCCAGTTGTGTTTTACCTTTGACAGCTTCCTCTTCCCCTTTCCCACATGCAGACAATCCCCCAAGCCTATTGATTCTTCTTTGGGATGTGTCACAACCTAGTTTTTCTTTTCAGGTGAGATATAAATGTTATGTATCTTTCTAAGACCTGATCTTAATTGTAAGAAGTTCTAAGAGCTCCCACTTGAGCTGTCATGGAGGCGGGGTGACTCTTAGTTTCCTATGGCTGCTTCTGCCAAAAAAACAAAAACGAAAACAAAACCCCCCCAAAAACCCCAAAAAACAAAAAACAAACAAACAAACAAAACACCCATCACAGATTCGGTGGCTTAAAACAACAGAAGTTTATCCCCACACAGTTCTGGAGGCCAGAAGTCTGAAATCCTGCAGGGCTGTGCTCCCTCTGAAGACTCTAGTGGACAAACTGTCCTTTGCCTCCTCCGGCGTCTGGTGGCTCTCTTGGCATTCCTAGAATCTGGCTGTATCTCTCCAATCTCTGCCTCTCTGTTCACATCTCCTTCTCCTCTGTGTGTCTCCTATCAGGACACTTGTTTTTGGATTTAGGGCCCACCAGATAATCCAGGATGATCTTCTCATCTCAAGATCCTTAACTTAATTAAATCTGCAAAGACCCTCTTCCAAATAAAGTCACATTCACAGGTTCTGGGGGTTAGGACATGAACATATCATTTTGGAGGCCGCCATTCAACCCAGTCCAGTAAATGAGTTCCTCCATGTCCCTGAAGTGGATACACAGGCCTCCCAGCCTTGGAGCTGCTCGCGGACTCCTGAACACAAGAGTCAAGGTGGAGAGGATAAACATGAGTGTTACCCCATCTTCGTGGGTCTCAGGCCGCGGGCTGGCTGTGTGGGCTTGTGTGGGACACCGTAAAACAAGACGAGGCCTCTCACGGTGGTGACTGAAAGTTGCAGCAATGCTGTCTTATCACCCTGCTTCTCACGATTTTTCTTTTACTTCCAGTCGCCATCTTGCTATGGGGAGCTGGGCAGGGGACGTAGCCCAACTAGTACCATTGGGAGGAGTTCTAGAAGGCTGTTAGAGTTTCTAAAATCTCAGTCAAGCCTTGTTTTGAGTCTGGTTTGCTGGGGCCTCCCTCAGGCGGCACAGCACAGTTCACGATGACCCTGTGTTAGTAGGGACATTCTGAGGATCTCAGGAGCAGAGCGGGGAGGGCCGGTGGTAAAAACAGTTTCCCTTTCCACTGCAACTCTACTCACTGCAGCATTGGCAGGGTTAAGCAAAGGGGAGGCTAATACGGAAACGAATAAATGAGCATCTAATTAAGCCACTATAGACCATGGAGATCTCGGGAGTGCAAATCCTTATACGCTCCTCTAATGCTGCCCAGCCTGTGGCAGTGGGGGAGAAAAAAGGCTGGTTGGTCAGCCGAGCTCTATCCCACAAACAATGGTCAGTTTTGACTTGCAGGAGTGGGGAGTGCAATGATGTGGCTGTGAGGCTGGACTACAAAGGGGAGGCCTGTCCTTCAGAACGGGAGTCGGGCAGCGGCTCCCCTTGCCTTGCCTCCGCATGCCAGAAGGCAGATGGCTGTGATGGCCAAAGGGACACAAAAGCAACTAAGAGTGATGTATTTCTGGAACGTTCAGACATAAAAGCTATTTCCTCACTTCTCTTTTCCTTGGGGAAAGCGTACGACAGTCAGGAGCACAAGGGCACATGATGACACAGCAACAGCCGCGCAAGAGACACACATCAGGCAGTAACACGTGCACGTGATGGAACCTTTTCAAACTCTTAACATCATCACATGAGATGAACTAATTTTGACTTCGACACAAAGGTCAGAAAGAATCAAACACATGTTTCTGTGCTAACATTATCGGCCAAGTGTCCGAAAGTAAGCAAAACATCAAAATAAAGACACTGGAAAATGTAAGTTGAAAATGGTTGGCTTGCAATTATTTCATTTATTTTTGTGATGTCCTTTTATAGAACACATTTATCCCCAAAGCACATTCAATTTTTAAGACAGAAGAATAATATAAAAGATTATTCCACAAGATAGAAAAAAATATTTGTTGGATACAGACTTCTCCTACCTTCTGTTTCTCATTACTGTTCATTATTTGTTTTTAACAGGAAAAAGTGCTGCATTGTTATCCATAAGTTTTTACATTAACGATCTGCTCAGAACTCCCAACATGAATTAATTTGATGTAAAAAAAATCTAGAAAATAATTTGTTTAAGAAGTATGTCTTCCTTTTCCTACGGATGTGTTATGTAACAGTGTCCTAGTCTTCAGTGAACATGAGTTCAGAAAGATATTTACCTATGTGGATTCTCAACATTAGAGTGTGATGTCTGCTAGGAGTAACGGTGGCGGCAATGCGTACAAGATAATAACGCAGTCATCAGCACCGATGCAGTCGGCAAACAGTGGAAATCCTCAGCATCCTCACGTCTACCTCCCAGCTGGAAAGCCACAGACTTTCCAGTAGTAGACTGGGCTGGGGATGCTTGTACAGTTTTAATACTTTAAAGTATACGGTTTTTAATATGACTGCTATGATTGGGTACTTGGTGGGTGTCGGGTAAGAGTGGGGGCAGCTACTGGACCTAACCCTTTTGAAATAACTCAGATTCTGGGAAAAGCCTTAGTTTTCCCTCCAGAGCTTGCTCTGGCTTGAGCAGAGGGTGGGGTGAGAGGGAAAGACTGATGGACAGATTCCCATCGGGACTAGAACTATGGCTGACTACGGCACCCTTCCTGGTGCTGACTGGTCCACAGTTGGCGCTGGAGCCCACATGGTGGGGCTTGAATTTGAGCCAGGTTCTGAACCACCATGTATTATTCATTATCTGAACAAGGCCTACATGTTTCTATTCATCAGTCTGTATATTTTAAATATATGCATCTGTTCCCCACTGCGAGATGATCCTTCATCTTTCATAGTGAGATTGTAAAACCTTGAAAACATCTGTTTTTTATCCTGATGTAGAATTTTCACTTTTTTTCTGTAAAACATCTCGAAAGGACCAGATAGTAAATATTTTAAGGTCTGAGGGCCATACGGTCTCTCTGTTGCAACTACTCAATATTACTATTGTAGCTCAAAAGCAGCCACTGGTGGCTGATAGACACTGGGGAGGGTATGTGCTATGGTGAGCGCTGTGAATTGTGTAAGACGATGAATCACAGACCTGTACCCCTGAAACAAATAATACATTATATGCTAAAAAAAAAAAAAAAAAAAAAAAAAAGAAAAGAAGAAGAAGAAGACAGCAGGAAGGGAAAAGTGAAGGGGGGATATCGGAGGGGGAGACGAACCATGAGAGACGATGGACTCTGAGAAACAAAGTGAGGGTTCTAGAGGGGAGGGGGCTGGGGGGATGGGTTAGCCTGGTGATGGATATCAAAGAGGGCACGTTCTGCGTGGAGCACTGGGTGTTATGCACAAACAATGAATCATGGAACACTACATCAAAAACTAATGATGTAATGTATGGCGATTAACCTAACATAATAAAATAAAAAAATAAAATAAAATAAAAAAATAGAGGAAAAAAAAGCAGCTATTGGCAATCCATAAACAAATGGGTGTGGTTGTATTCTAGCAAAGCTCTATTTATGGGCACTGAAAATTGAGTTTCATATCATATATTTTATTTTTTAAATAGAACCTTTTAAATATGTAAAATCTACTCAAAGCTCATGGACTTTAGAAAAACAGGTAAGGCCATAACGTACCAACCTCTGGTCTACAACAAGGTCATGGGAAAGTTAATCTTTAAACAAGTGTAAAGATTATGATGCGAATAAAAGGAAAAGGTGGTGATGAGGCCGTCTACGTAGCTTAATTCCATAAAACAGAGAGGTGGTTGACATTGTAAGTTGTCTGGCACTGCAATGAGAGGTGCAAATTAGAGCCAAGAGAACCAGGTTCCAGTTTCAGTTTATCTGTAACCTGTTAGTAGTCTTGGAGAAAATAATAAAATTTCTTCAGTTTCATTTTTTCTGTTGCAAATGGAGATGTCTTATAAAATTTCTAAGATCATTTTTACCATGAAGATGATTTCATCCTTATGTTTATGGCTTTTTGCTTTTCCTTTGTATAACTCGCTACCTGTTTACTGTTTTACTTCTATCATATACAATTATGAGAGGTAAGATCTTAAAATAGGAGGTGATTGCTATAATTGAAAACGAATACTTTTCTCTAATTTATCTTTAAAGCACAGGGCGTTTGCAGAAAAGCACAACCTTTAAGACTGCCAAAGATTTACAGCATATCACCAACAAGCATACATTTTGAAAAAGCTAAGAAATATAAAATCAAAGTAGAATATAAATTATTCAGCAGAGAAGTCCAATTACAAGGAGAAAAAACATATTTGGATGCATATAGCCTACCTCTTGCTGTCATCAAAAGCATTTGGCAGGATTAGGCCCTGTAGCAGGTACCAGAGTCCTACTGATTTAGACTTTCATGACTGATGTGCTGTATTTTATAGTGTAATATAATTACAATTACAGTTTCTAAAAATTTTATTGTCCAGCATTCACATGCCCTATAAATGGCATAATAAATGATCTATTAATAATGTGGAGTTCACTGGAACTGAACCACATTTTTATACTTTCTTTTAACGCAGAACATCCTACAAAACAGAAAATATTTTTAAAAAATAAAGGGAAGGGTTTGTGGCCAATATATATAGATGTTCCTAAGTGCACTTGTGCCGTATCTATTGATGATGATGAAGCCCAGGATAAGTTTGCCCCTTGAAAAATATATTCTTTAATGACATTGATTGGTTTGACTTGAACACACCCAAAACTAGATACATTACCCGGAAGCCTTATTAATGCTACTTCGAGGCAGATTTTGCTGTTTCTGTCAATAGATACAGAGAGGACCCACTGGCAACATCTGAGCCCATCTTTGACTTCTCCCTCTTTGCTTTGTCTGCTCAGGCTCCCCGCCCTGCGGATCCCCACATCGGGAAAGCTCCTCGGCCATCAGCAGCATCTCATTTTCCTGCTAGTGCATTTACTGTCCTCTTCTCGGGGCTGGCCACGATTCTAGCACACAGGGGAGCTCCAAAGAAGGTTTCTATGAATGGGAGAGGTTTGGGCAGTTCTCAAATGGTGTATGGGCCAGGACAACCCAGCTGCACTGAGTCAGATTATCTGCAAAAGTTTAATTCCGTTTATTAATTGATTTCAGAAGACCTCAGCCTCATTTTACTATCTTTTTTCTTCCCTCTTTACTCAACCAGTAAACAAATATACATTGTTTATTGTATACAAACAAAATGAAACAAAATACCAACCAGCTATGACATGGGGGTGAGAGGAAGAAAAGAATGTATCTTAATGTGAAGTTACTGCCCTGTCTTCAGGGTGTCCGCAATGCAACCGGGAAGACAAGCAATGCAGACAAAATGGCAGCGTAGGAAGCCCGCCACAGCCCAGCACAGGATGAGCGTACAGATTCCAAGTGTTGTGGCTTCCAAAGAAAAGGAGGTGATTGCAGTTTATGCCCTTTCACTTTATCTCCAGTTAGATGTGAGCTAATTCAGTAGCAGGCCACACCAAACAAAGCTAGATAAATCTTGCCATAGTATCATCTCATGCATTCCCAAATCAAATACACTTAAGATAATTATCTCATATTCCACTTTTTAGAATTATTCATGCCACTGTTTCCTTTTGTTGGCATGAATCAGAACCACCGCATAAATTTAACATGATTTATTTACTCCTCTACCAAAATACGAGTATTTTAAATGTTTCATGATCAGAGGGCTATCAATATTTTATATTAATTGCACAGAAAAGATATCAGTGCAACTATTTAGAAATTCTTCTGTCCTGTGAAGAAAAGGCAGTAAGAAAGAAGCAATGAATTATTAATAACTATTAATAATTGACAGTATACAATGTGCCAGGGACAGTGCCAAATGTTTTCATGGACCTCACCCTCTCTTACCGACTCAAAGCTAAGCACTATCCTGATTCCCAACGCTATAGTTTCTTTCTTCTCTTTCATTCATTCATTCATTCATTCATTCAAAGATTTTATTTATTTGAGAGCAAGAACATGAGCAGGGGGGAGAGGAAGAGGGAGAGGGAGAACCAGAGTCCCCGCTGCGCAGGGAGCCTGATGAGGGGCTCGATCCCAGGACCCTAAGATCATGACCTCAGCTGAAGATCAAGACACTGAGCCACCCGGGCACCTCTACTTGTCCCTCTTTTTGAAATCATATGGTATGTATTAGTTTTTTTGTTTAACTCCTCTCATGCAACACTGAGTGAAATTTACTATGTAGTAGAATCAGACAGCTAATTTGCAGGGTCCCATGCAAAATGAAAATGCAGGTCTCCTGTTTGAAAATTGTAAGAAGGTAAAAGCAGAACACGAACCCAGCACAGGGCCCTTGTGGAGTGGGGCTATATGCAACTCCCAGATCACACACCCACGAAGCTGGCCTTGCTGTGTAAAATACTAATGGATAAATATACTGTATTTTATATCTCCATCCCACTATTGCTGGACATAGCTAAGTAGTCTCCACTCTGACTATTTTGAATGGTGCTGCTATGAACATTCTTATGCATCTTTTGGTCAGGATACAGATGCATTTCTACTGGGTATATAGTTGTGAGCGAAACAGCAGAGTGGTAGGTATGCCTATGTTCAGCTCTGATGGATACAAACACAAATATGTTGTATCAATTTACTCGTCCCCATTGTTCCAAACTTCTCAGAGTTCCAATCACTCCATATCCTCACTCTGCTTGAAATTTTCTCTTCTCCTCCTGGGCATATGTTTAAAGTACACAATCCTACACTCCACCCCAGACCTAACCAAACCCATACCACTGGTGTTCTCTCTAGATTCTGTATTTTTCAAAGCTTCCTCAGCGATTCTTTGCTAGGCCAAGTACAGAACTGCTGCTAATCAACTGGGCTATTTTACAACAGACCAAAAGAATGTTCTTGTCCAAGGGGAGTCAGACATGCATTGAATAACTGAGAATACTGACACTAGATCATTAACTCTCCAAGAAGACAAGCGACAACAAAGCTGGCTGGAAGTAGCCAAGCCAGGAATATCTTGCATGGTTTTTCCAACACTACCATGAAATCGAGGGTCCGTGTTTCCTGCCCCAGCGGTGTGAAAGGGTTTTTGAGAAAGGGCAAGGCAGTTACTTTCTCAAAGTTACAAATGAGCTACTCTGAGAACACACTTTGAAAATGATCATTATAAAGTCATTTTCGTTTTTTTTTTTTTTAAAGATTTTTATTTATTTATTTGTCAGAGAGAGAGAGAGAGAGAGAGCACAAGCAGGAGGAGCAGTAGAGGGAGAGGGAGAAGCAGGCTCCTCACGGAGCAGGGAGCCCGATGTGGGACTCGATCCCAGGACCCTGGGATCATGACCTGAGCCGAAGGCAGACGCTTAACGACTGAGCCACCCAGGCATCCCAAGTAATTTTCATTTTCAACCTAATTTTTATTTTAGATAACCAAAGTAAAATCACATCATTTTACATAATTATAGTGTATTTTAAAATTTTCTTTTTCGTTTCAAATCTGCAGGATATCCACTTAGCAACGGCATGCCATTTTCTTCTATTTTTTTACATTTTAGGCATATGCACAGAATAAAGGGAATTCTGTCAAAATATATTGTACTTCTGGAGAGAGGCTTGGAGTCTGATACTACACGCAATATAAACAGTAGCTCGGGATTCAAATGTATCATGTTTGTATTCTTTTCATGTTTAATTTTAGAAGAACATATTCATGGGGGTACTATATGTAGACACAGTTATCTTTAAAATACCCTATTAAAAATGCTAATAGACAATGCATTGTGATATTTTATATTTTCAAAGCAAAAATCATTCATGACAGAAAAATCCCTTCTGCCACATGGCATATGTATATGGTGCACACGTTTTTCTTTGTTAGGTAACATGTGCTAAGATATATTATAAAAATTAGCATTTCTGGCCATCTTTCCAAAATTATATTTTTAAGTATAAAAGCATGAATGTAAAGCTCTGTAACAGTGAGAGATAGTGTTCTCCCACATTCTCTCATATCCAAAGATCATATTCTTTGTAGCATATCCAACCTGTTATTAACATATGCTTGTCTTCATTTCAGAACTGAGTACATGGGTAATTATACAACCAGAAATTTGCATATCTCTGAATCTCTATTTTATTTTCCCATATGATACTGTTATTATGGTACGAGCATTATCTTACTATCTGTCCTCCAAAAGTGAGTGTGGCCACAGCTGCGCTGCCCAGGTCAGAGTGCCAGCTCACAGGCTGGGTGGGGGGTCCTCACAGCGTGGATGTGCCTGGAAGGAGGTCCATTTGTATCCCTGGATCCTAGTGTCTCACAAGAGGAATGCAAATCCCAGACATTCCCTTCCTTACCTTTCGTTCCTCTTACCTTGTCTTCCATTCAAGTCATTAGTAATCATGGAGAAATGGAAAATAAACCTAGTCAGGGCTTTGGGCGCCTGGGTGGCTCAGTCTTCATCTCAGGTCATGATGCCGGGGCGGGGCGGAGGGTGGTCCCTGCTCAGCGGGGGGTGTGCTTATCTCTCTCCCTCTGCCCTTCCTCACTGCTTGTTCTTGCTCTCTTGTTCTCTCTCTCTCAAATAAATTTTTTTTTTTAAAGAGAGAGAGTGTGAGCGAAAGAGAGAGAGAGAGAGAGAGAGAGAGCACAAGCCAGGAGGGGAGCTAAAGGGAGAAGCAGGCTTCCCACAGAGCAGGGAGCCCGATGCGGGACTCAATCCCAGGACCCCAGGATCAAGACCTGAGCCGAAGGCAGGCTATTAATGACTGAGCCACCCAGGTGCCCCAAATAAATAAAATCTTAACAACAGCAACCACAAAACCTAGTCTGTGCTTCCACGGTGTTTCAGTCTGTCGGGGCTGCTATAACAAACTACCCTAGATGAAGTGGTTTATAAACAACAGAAATGGACTTCTCACAGTTCTGGAGGCTGGAAGTCCAAGATCAAGGGGCAGCAGATCCGCTGTCCGGTGAGGGACAGACCCTCCCCACCCCCCGCCTCCTAATACTATCATAGTAGGGGTTAGGATTTCAACATACAAATTTTGTGGAGAAAACAAACATTCAGTCTATGGCACGCGGCAGACAAAAAGGGAAGAGTCAATTGTTCTGAAAAAGTACCAGAAAAGAACCCCTTCGACTGAGCCATGATGTTCAAGACTGCTAGAGCCTCTGCCACCATTCCCCTGTGGAACACCGGACCAATTACTTCAGGTAGAGCTTTGAGAAGACAAAACCAGGTATGTTGTTGGTGTTATTTTAACCTCTAAACTATCACACTTAAACAAACGTTTTCATGTAAAAATAGAACTTCTAAGCTGCTCCTTTAAGACACATTAAGACTAGACAGAGGGGCCTTATCAATGCTGCTGCGTATCTTCTGCCCTCTTCCCCTTGTTCAGAGTTCCCACACAATTCTTGTAAGAACCCGAAAGCAGTTTCCCGGGAAAAGAGATGCCAGGGGGCACAGCCGGTGTCCTGACTGGGCCCCATTGGGGAGCACGTCGGCTGTCAGGCAGCTGGGGGGAGCAGACGCAGATGCCGGGCTGCAGTGTAGGCTGGTGCGGTAACTGCTGTGTTTAGAGGAGCAGGAAGGGCATTCCCCTCTTTCTTTTGGTGAAACAGGTGGCACAGAGAGGGGGAAATTTGTGTGAATTGCAAGCATCAGATAAACGAGATCGTCACACAGGGGAAGAGGCCCGGCTGACCAGCACTGCCCACAGGGAGCGTGGAGCGGCTTAGCACAGCCTGCTCTTCACACGTGACCAGATCCCACGACTCCAGCCGCAAATATGGGTCGCTCCCACATCACATGAGACGCAGGGTCAAAAGGCATGAGCTCTGCCAAACTTTATTAAGGTCCATGAGGATCTAATGACCAACAAGTTACAAGTTGGAAAGGGACACCTTGTTGTCTCCTAGAAAATGGGAATTCAGTAAAATTTAAGGTGATACCTCGCAGGATGTGACCAGGGAGGGCCTCCCGATGCCACAGAATGGGGAGGACCAAGAATATTAATCCCACTGTACAGATAAAGAAATTGAGACTCGAAAGGTCATTGTCTGAAAACAGACAATGTGAAAGTTGTTGCTCCTTTGTTTGCGACAGCTTATCCACTTGTCACGAGTTCGTAAGATGTTCTGGAACACCCGGCCTAAGCCTTTTTCTCTCCTGGTGCTGAGGAGTAGGGCAGCTGACCAGGTGGTACAGGCATGCTGGAATGCAGGGCTGGCAATCTAAAATCTATACAACGGCCCACTCCACCCTCCCTGTTCAAATACGTGAACACCGCTGGTGGGCAGATGGCCACCCAGATAGTAAACAGATTATTTAGAAGAGCCACAGAAGGCCTTATTGACTGCCTTCATTCTAGAATGTAACAGAAAAGTAAAAATAAAGCACACACACACAAAACCAAACAAGAGACGCCTAGCCCTGCGTTTTGGAGCAGCAGCTCAACACCTCTGGTTACACAAAGAACAGGGTCGTACGCTATCCTTTACTTCCCTTATATTGGTTATTTTTTCACTCTGTGAAAGGATGCAGTTTCTGATGTCAAAGTCCATGAATATGGGGCCAGGGGCTGTGGGGGGAGGGCAGGCAGGGTGGCCCTCTCCCCGCCCTCCCCGGAGAGAGGCAAGAAGGCCACTGGGCTTCCCAAGGCAGCAGCCTTTCCAGCTTCCCTGAAGGAAAGGTGGTTCTCCAGATTATCCCATGCACTTCCCATTCTGCATTTGGGGACTAAATCAAATAAAGGTCAACCTTGGGCTTCTCAAGTTTGAATTAATATGCGAGAAAGTATAGACACTGAAGTCAAGTATGTTTTCTCACTTCTGTCCTAAAGCAAAATTATGTGAACATTGATGAATAAGACTGAATAATGAAATAACTCTGGGTAGTTATTCACATTACTTTAAATTGTGCATCATATTATCTATCCATCTATCATTCTATCTACCTACCCATCTATCACCTATCCATCCATCCATCCACCGAAAGAAAAATATGCAACTAAATTTTAATATTTAGGGGCGCCCAGGTGGCTCAGTCGGTTACACAACTGACTCTTGATTTCAGCTCTGGTCCTGATACTTTTCACAATGGATTGATGGTATTATATGTCACCTAACATATTTGAGAGTTTCACCAAATGCACAATGATGACAGAAAATGCTCATGTTTTGAGGTGCACTGGAACGTTTCTAATGTAGTAATTATTGTGAAGATGTGTGCTGTCAACTAATTTCACCAGCCAAGTATTTCTACCAGTTTATATTGCATGAAAATGAAATTTCAGAACCTATGATAATACACAGCAGACCATTGCTCTGAGTTGAATTTCACTTTGTAGCTTAGTTTCATTTTAAAATTCTATTGTGGCATATTTAGCTAGAGAAAGATATTAAACCCAACTCTTGTGTATTTAATATAATTCAACTCAAATGTTGCATACCTTCACCTTACTTTTTTGTGACTTTAAAATGCTGGATATGCAACTTTTGATGTAGGACTATCTTTTAACTGTATGGTTTCAATATGAATAGCGATTCTTTTTTCAAGTAATTTATATTTACTATCCTTTCCGCAATTCCTGATTTCACTGAAAGAGCAAATCTGCTCACAAGTGAATACTCTTAACTCTTTAGCTCATAGAGTGATGTGATGAAATTAGCTCCTGCACTTTCTCTGAACTTGTAATATTCACATGAATCTAGATGGATGGTTATCCATGTGTGTATCTATATAAGAAACATACATTTATTATCTAAGCAAGGGGTCAGCAAACCTTTTATGTAAAGGGTCAGAGAATAAATATTTTAGATTTTATGGGTTATAGGGTCTCTGTTGCAACTACTCATCTCTGCCACTGCAGCAGGGAATGAAGCACTAGATAATGTATGAATTAACGGGTTGACTGTGTTCTAATAAAACTTTATTTACACAAGCACCAAGCATGGTTTACAGACCTCAGGCCTAAACTTTTTCATTCACAAATGTGGTGACAGACCAGCTGCATCATCATTAACTAGAAGCTTGTTAGGAATGAAAACTCACAGGCCCCGTTATAAACCTACAGAATCTGAACTTGCATTCTTCAAGATGCCAGAGCCATTCATTGCATGTGGCAGTATGGGAAGTGTTTATCGCAACCATGGAGACGGGCTTCTCCTTGGATTGACAGAGCAGATAAAGGAGGTTTCACTCGTTGGTTTAGTTGTCCATTCTGGGATAAGGACAGTTAAGCCCTTAGTCCTCTCATTATAAACTGCTATGTGCTCATACCCCAGTGTAGTATCCTCGTGAATCATTTTGTATCCCTCTGTCTTATAGACCGACATTCTCTAAACTCAGCTGCTGGCATATCTCACACACACACACACACACACACACACACACACACACACACACACACACGATAGTATCTACTTACATAATTTTTAAATTTTGAAAGCAAGATGAAATTATGAATTACACTTATTCAGCCACACAGATGGACACCGGCACCCTCATCCTGGCTGTACGCCCCTCATGACGTGCACAGAGCCACATTCCCTGCTGAGAGAATGGGTTTCCATCTCACACCGGCCTGGCCACGTTGCCTCCATCAGTGGAAATCTCTTCCCTTTCCAACTGTTGCAGTATATAACACCGGTTTACGCTTACGGGATTGAGTGAAATATTTTCTCTAGGCTTCACGGAATGAGTCTTCTTTAAACAAATGCTTTTAAATGTTTTCTGCAAAGAAACTGTAAAAACTAAAAGAATACTAATAATATAAACACAATTAAGCAGCACGTAATGAGAGCGCTGAGATATTTCTTATTCACCACGTTCTATTCCTGTACCACATTTTGAGGTAAAAATAGTGATAAGAATTAAAATTGTCAACTTGAAATGATCAATAAAATGATGATTATTTGACATACAGATTTACATCCACTGTCCTTAAAAATACACATCTAAGGGGATTTCAGCTAATAACTGGAGAAAGCCATTATCACTAGCAAGACCTAAAAGCTAGGCATTCAGAGCATGAAAATAACTTCTACAAAGGTTTAAATCATTTACCTGTACTGACTTTTATCTCAGTACTTTAAAACCTTCCCAGAATTTTAACAATAATGATGGAGAAGGCTCTTTTGAGGTTTCTGTTGTTGTTGTTGTTTGTTTGTTCCTTAAGAGGGAAAGAAAAGCTATCTACTTTACAGGGAGTTTCTTCCCACTGCAACAAAATTGGTAGAAATCAAACACAGAAAATGACATGGCAGTAGAATGGAATGCATTTGTCAAAATGTATTCTCGAAAGAGGTAAGGAAAGTATCATTAAGGATTTTAAGAAGCAGGTATTAGAATGGATACAGTATAGAAGCTTTGCTGTTATGTTGGATATAGATTATGTATTACGGCTTGCAGTATTTTTTTATATTCTATTCCAATAATGTGGGTGGTGAAAAACTTACTTCTGTAAATGATTTCACAAAATTGTTAATTTTAACTTATTAAGTAAAGTTTTACTGTAAAAGATGTGGTCTTAATATAAAGTTTCTTGGATTAGAAAATATTTGATGGACATCATGGGTGATGGTACCACTAAAGGAATAGCTCTCTTGTTTAGAGAAGAAGATTCGAGCACAGTGATTATAGAGGTGGCAATGAGACACGAATTCATTTATCACATGGTTTACATGTAAGACTTCAGCAAAAAAGTTGAAGCCAGAGGTAAAAGGTATTGCAGGTATCACTGATGTAGTTAATTCTATGAAAACAAGACTCCTATAATGTGGTAGACTTTTCTCCATTGATCTGAATGAAATAGGGAGTGACCATGAACATTATTTGTACCACACAGTTTCACTGTTGAACTCATAGTACAAACCTTAAAAGTACTGTGAAACTCTAGTTACTTGCTTTCCTTTTAATAAATTTGCTAGCCTTTTCAAGGTCATCATGTGTGACTGTATAGGTGATGTACCAAATAATTTTAAGCACCATTTCTATTTATATGATTCATAATTTGTATTTGCATATCTCTATTAAAAAACAAACAAAAAAAAAACCCAGAAGACAGCAGTGTCGTGGAAAGGGGAATCTTTAGAAAATTTGCCTAATAGTGCCACATGGGATAGTGGCTGGCCTGACGTCTTCTGTGATATCACATGGCTATTAGTAGAAATGCACCTAGCAGCTATTTCAGAAAAAAGTAAAATCTTTTCCGTGCCATTAGAGTAGATGTAATTTTTACCAAGCACAAACTGCCCCCCGCCATCCCCTTTTTAAGGAACTTGGGCTTTGAAGAGAATGTTTTGAAAAAAGGTGTTTGGAAATATTTTGTTTTATGATTTTGTTTTAAAAAATAATTGTTTTGAAAACACATCTGCATCCTTAAAAATGCTTGCAAATAAAGTGGATTCTCCACCTTAAAATTATTCAAAAGAAGTGTTTCAGTGAATTTTGAACCTCTTTAGTCAAAAATGCAATACTGACCCCATCTTCTGAAATTGCTTGATGTCAGTGAAAAAAACTTGTTACTCAAATTTCAAGAAAAATCACTGCCTAATTAGTGAATGTGATTCAAACACTGATTCATGATTCAATAGGCAGCCAACACTGTGATCCTTCCATTTGGAGGCATTATTTCTGGGAATTAACTTCCTCCGCTACAATGGTGTGAGAGCTGAATGGCAAAGCTCACTTTCAACCCATCCTTGTTACAACTCTCAAGGCCTCCTGGACGCTTCAAGATGATTTCCTTCTTAAAAAAAAAAAAAAAAAAAAAAAAGATGATTTCCTTCTGCAGAGTACCTACTGGCAAATCCCCAAACATGGCTGATTACAGTTCACATCTTACTCTGTGCCTGCCTCTGAAGTTGGCCTTGGGTGGATAAAAATTCACATCCTTACCCGTGGGTCTGAGTTGAAACATAATTACCTAAACTTCAAGCTTATGTGCATAAATACTGCACTTGAAAATAAGATTGGCAAGGAAAAAAAAAACAGAAATAAAAGAAGTATGAAACATTTTTAAAAATTATATTACTAGGTACAAAGAAGAAAAAAGCAACTATGATGTCAGAGACTTAGAGAAGCATGATATTTGAATGTCTCAGAAGAAAATTTCAAAATGAAAAGATGAACAAAAGGACCAAATTCTGGGGGCGCCTGAGTGGCTCAGTGGGGTAAGCATCTGGCTTCGACTCAGGTCATGATCTCAGGGTCCTGGGATCGAGTCCCACCTCCAGCTCCCTGCTCAGTAGGGAGTTTCCTTCTCCCTCTCTCTCTGCTTGTACTTTCTCTGTCTCTCTCGCAAATAAATTAATAAAATCTTTTTTTTTTTTTAAAAGGACCAAATTCTAGAAAGAAAGAGAAACGGAGACCTACGTTCACTCAGAAACCTGCACATGAATTCTTGAAACAGTTCTAATTCATCATTGCCACAAACTACATGCCCTTCACTGAGTAAGTGGTCAGACGCTGTGGGATAAGTATATGATGAACACTCCTGAGCGCTGGGAGGGACCAGCGATGCATCTCAAAGGCATTACACGGAGTACAAGCAGCAAGTCTTCAAGGTTCCCCAGTACACACTTCCACGTATGTGACATTCTCAGACATCTATAGCGACAGAGGACAGATGAGTGGGTGCGAGCAGTTAGGGCGTGACAGGGGAGGACCGTGAAGGGGTAGCGCCGGGGCTTCGCACGAGGGAGGAATTCTGAGGCCTGGTTATGGTGATAGTCACACTAATTTATACATGGGTTAAATTCAACTGCACATCAAAAGGAAGAAAGTTGAACTGTAAGACAGTTTTTAAAAATCGTGCTGAGAAAATGCATTCATTAAGAAAAAACTTCTCTATTCAGAACTTTATTAAAGAAAGAGTACAAAAGGCTTGGAAGAGTATGGGGTAATGAAATTGCAACCTCCAATTATCTTTAACTTCTTTAAAAGGTTTTTTTTAAAGGATTTATTTTTCATTGCTAAGAAGCCTAAACTAGAGTGTAGTAAGCTTTGTAAGACCTCCCTCCCCAAATCATACATTTAATAAATCAATATATATTTGAACTGACACGTGCCTGAACAGCAGCGAGGTTCTGGGGCTTCTCGCTAGACCCAGGGGCCAGAACGGTTCTCATACCGGCTCTCCAGCTCCCCAATTCTATTATTCTGCCATCTCCCTTGTGTGACTATAAAGTAATGAGATGATTTATTCATTCGAGCCCAGTGAAAATCAGTTTCTATTTTACAGTATTCTGAGTCTGTTCTTATCTTACTTCCTATCTTTTAAAAAGGCTTTCTTCCTAATATAACACTTCTCAACGTCAGATTTATTCCTGAAAGAGTCCCTCTGCTCATTGACAATCTCGTCTTAGCGGGCCAACTTTCTTCTTTTCCTCTGGGATGCAGGAGACCTGAGCCCATCTCAGACAACGGTCGGCACATGGCGGCCTGGGGTTTGGCATCCCGTTGCAATCAGTAAATGATACAGAGCTTCCAAACATTCTGGGCTTTGGGTTTCCACAACTGAGACAAAGGTCAAGTATGAGAATGTTTAGGGGGAAAAAACTCAAGATGTTTGGGAAATAGATCATTTTTTTAAAGACAAAGAATAAATGTATAATTTAACTCAAAGTAAAATTGAGCAAAAAAGGATTTAGTGTCAATTTAATAAATTAAGTAAGGTTATATGCATAAAGAGACCCTGTACTCTTGAAGCTGGAATACTTGCAAAGGAAGAGTTTCTGCATTCTATAATGAAAACTATAATTTGTCCTTGGGGGCAGATTCCTGGATTTGTTTGTTTGTTTTGCTTTTTTTTTTCTGCACAAGACCACTATAGGGGGTGCTCTTAAGTTATACTGATATAAGGCAAATACCTACACGGTGTTTTTTCGAATGCCCTGAATGGAAGGAAAGTTCCAGATGAAGATATTTCAGACTGAATTAGTTCTATCCACACTAATGGGGCTAACAACAACAACAACAAAACAGTAAAACTTCAGTTCCTTATGATATAGTTGAACCTTGAGCAACATTAGTGTTGGGGGTGCCAACCCTCACACAACTGAAAATTCATGTATAGCTTTTGACTCCTCAAAACCTTAACGACTACTAATCTACTGTTGACCGGATGGATGCCTTACCGATAACATAAATAGTTGATTAACACATATCTTATATATGTATTATATATTATTACAATACAATGTTTCTCAAAAAAAGGGAAAATACATTTACAGTTCTGTATTTATAAAAAGAAATCCGTGTATAAGTGGACCCACACTGTTCAAACCCACATTGTTAAAGAGTCAACTAGAAATGTTTCGTCTTATTCCTCTAACTGTGCCCCACAAATCTTCTCGTCATCTGGTGGCTTTCCTTCCCAAAGAGATTCAGGGACCCAAGCTCTTTGGATCTTGTGCACTAATGCACCCCTGGGTTTTCAGTGCTTGGCTTCCAGACAACAGAAGGGAAGAAGAGGAAGACTGGACAAAGCACGGCTGCTTCCTGTTGCACTGACTAGGAAGAATCAGGGGACACTTCTCATATTTCAACTTGTTACTTGATCCCACCTACATGTGGGGGCATGGAAATTATAGCCTCTAGCTTGAGTCTCAAAAAAGTGACCATATGACTATACCAAGCAAGTTGTCTTCCACGGGGATATCTGTTTTAGCCAGCCTTTGCAAGTTAAGGTTTCTTTTTGTAAAAAAAAAAAAAAAAAAAAAAAAAAAAAAAAAAAAGCTGTTTATTACTAAAGGAAATAAATGGGTTATTCTCAAGTGAGTTGGACCTCTGCAGAGAGAGAGAGAAAGCCCCCATCCTTTGGAAACAGGGGAGCACTGGGGCCTGAGCTCCGGGAGGAGAAGAGGTGTCTAGAGATGCCCATAGAGATGGTTGGACAGGTCCACCAGCCCTGAAGACCAGCATGAGTTTGGCAAGGACTCTGAGAGCAGGTGAGATGCAGCAGTTATGAGACACTTCTAGAAGCAGCTATTAGCTATTTTTCCTGTATTACTTCTGTTGTCTCTAAGCATTTCATCAAGTCTGGTAAAAGTTAAACCTGGCTTCCCTTAGCTATGATGTGGGAAAATTGGGAAGCAGTGTCCATCACCAGTGCCCAAGTTGAGGTATCTGAGCGGGTCACCAGTAAAAACACAACGATGTCCCAAAGAGTAGAGGTGACAATCATCAGTGGCAGAGGCCATCGCACGTCGACCAGATGAGAAGTCTGGGATGAAAGAACCTACCACATTTGGTCTTGAATGTACGTGCAGCAGAGCCCTGGAAAACTCCGAAACTGTTTCCAACGAGTCTAGGTGAGGTGTGTCCACAGTAATTTAGAAATAAAAATAGAGCATATGCTAATTGTATTGCCACAAGTAGGTGATCCAGGAAAATATGGACACATATATACTTATTACTACATATTCTTAAACATGGCAAAAATATATAATCAAATGATAGCTTTGTTTTAGGCAAGACTGAAGGAAATGATGTTTAAAAACAGCTATTTAACTTACGTTACCCATGAGGAAAGTGCACTGAGTTGGAGACTCTCATGCTGGTGATGAAGAGCTTCCAGAAGGTATATATAAACTTGGAGTGGATGCTATGGGAAGGTCAATGATACCTCAGCTTTAAAGTGGTCCTAATAGAGACGGGCAGACAGATCCAAAGAACTGTCCGCTTTCCTCCAGCTGTTTGTTCCATGAACATAATCCCCTGTCAAGGATTTACCCTGAAAAAGCCTGTTTGACTCTATTCCAAGCACTGTGGATTCATTTGGGAAACAGAATTCTAAATCCCAGTAAGTGGATCTCCAAGACAATAGGCAAATGATCATGTCAGCTCTTAAGTAGAGCTTATGTCCCATAATGCTATCTCACAGCCAACTCAGCTGCATTCCCCATTTCCCTGCCTCTGGGGTCCTGGAACAATCACTGCTTCCAGAGGAGAACATTGCCAACCAGGATACCAGACAGCAAGTGAAACTTGCCTTTATGGTGGGAAATGAAGTAGACTACTACGATCTATGGTTGGGACTCTCAATCCATTCTCAATATATCCCTAGGGAGACTTCACTCTGGCTACAAAGTAAGAAATAACAACGATAACAACCACCACTGTAATAGAACATATTATGAGGGGCATTCTTTTAAAAGCCTCTACAATGCTACCAGGAGAGTTTTATGGCTACGCTGAGTCAGAACTCAGCCATGGTTCAGAACAAAGGGAGAGAGTGGGATGCTGGTGGCCTCACGAGGACCACATCTCAGCATTGGCTTCACAGAGGCTCTTTTGTTGAGAGTATGACAACGGAGTTCATAGACGCCCCGAGGAAAAACTAGGCACAGCTTGAGCCGTTCAAAACAATCTTCCCATGAAAGTGACTTTTCTTTTTAAGCTAAAAAGCACTTTTTGTAATGAGAGGTGAAAGCTAAGATACGAGTGAATACTGCCACTTTCTGTTTACTTCCTCGAATTTCCTGTTGCTCTGTGTAGGACTGAAAATCAGATATCAAAGAGAAGAACTAGGGTAATTTTTCTGGATACCTATTCTCCTAAATACGAGGCGTTGAGGTCTTAAAAGCTGGAATAATTCTTCAGAAGCTATGGAAAGTTTGTTCTCAGAATGTCCTCTAAGCTTCAGCCCCTAGTCCAACATGTAAGACTGAAATACCCCTGCCGAATTTGTAAGAACTCCAGACTGCAAGATGGCTTTGGGAAACGCAAGCACAGCCACAGGGCAGGAGACGAACACACCTTTACTCTGACATAATCCAGGCTCTTCAGAGGTAAAAGACTTCAAGTGTAGGAACCACCCAGAGAGAAAGCAGTTAGAGCTAATTGTAGCTCTTGGTAGAGAGAATTTGCTGGTTCAAGAAAAGCAAACATGCAGGTTAAGAGCACTGTTAAACCTTGAGAGCTTCACGCCACTGCAGGCTTTTAAGAGTGATGCCCTCGTTTAGTACTTACGTAGGCTTCTTACAAATAGGCTTGTGCAGTCTTCTTGGAAGTGGATGGTTTACAAATTCGCAATATATCTCAATGGGCTCTTTGGATGATCTCTAACTATATGAAGGAGCAGATTTGCCAATGTTTGAAATCAGGCAATCTGTCCCCAATGTTGTTATTAGAAACCTTCATTTTTCCCTCTGTGCTAGTATCTTAATATCCTTAAAATAATGGCAATTTAGTGAAATTGGCCATTAGTTTAAGGCTCTGAAGAATGTATCTGGTAGCAGAAACCAACCTTTTGTTTTCACTGTGCTTAATAAAAGGAATATTTCTATATTTCTCTTTAGAGTATTATGTCAAAGGCTGCTTTCAGTAAGCTCTGTCAAACCAAGGGATAGATAATCCCAATCATCAGGACTTTACTGAGGAACTTGAAAGTAGAGCTAATATGATTGGCTTAGCCAGTTAAAGCACACAATATACGAGGTTTGGTCATTGGTTTATATTCCATGTAGATCAGTTGCCTTTGTTCCCATCGGGAAACAAAGTATCTTAAAGATGCATTATGTTGATAATAAAGAGGATATGGTTTAAAATAGATATCCGACTTAAATCCCATACACTCTATTCATCCTTTCTATATTATCTCTGCTTCCCTGTGGAAGGAGTGGGGGCTTACCGCTTGGGTGACCTTGGGCAGAATGCTCATCTTATCTGAGCCTCAGTTTCCATTTGTGAAACACACACTAGTCAGCAGTATCTACCTCAGAGGCTCTGTTAGGGCTAAATAATAAAATATCGTTAACACACATAGCTCGGTGCTTGGCAAAGAATAACTCAAAACATGTACGATGATGATCATGATCGTGACTAATCAGGGCCACAGGGTGAGCAAGAAATAATGATGTGGAGTTTAAAGGAGCTGCATCTTTCTGATTCTGAGACTGGCTCATGACACCTCATGCCTTTCTCCTCACCCTGGCCACGTTCTCTTAGAAAGAACCGTGTAAGCCATCTCTGCATTGCCAAACTTTTTAGCGCACTGTTTGGCACAAAGAAGAACACAATGAATTATTTTTGAGTGAAGAAACACAGAGTCAAAAGCCATATTGTCACTTCCACACCTGTCCCAGCTGAATCTATGCTTTAAATGGAGGGGCTCCTCTCATGCTTTTCGGTGGAATGTTCTAAACCTTGGATACACCTGTGACACCACCTTATGCCCTTGTTCTTTAGCTATACAACTCACCCTGTCGATCCTCCTCACTACCACCTGGTTGGAGATCATTCTCTGGCCACTGCCAGCAATGCTTTCCTATGTGTCCCCCTCCCTCCTACCGGCTGGTCACTGCTCCTACTCAGTCGCCCCTACCTCCTTCCTAGAACACTGGGGCAGGATTCTGGTAACTATGTTGCTTAGCTGTAATTCAGACTCCAGATGACCAAAAGATTAATCTTCCTCAATCACAGCTGTAAACACATCCCTGTCTCCTCAACTTCAGTGGTGTCCCATCCCTTTCTAAACTAAAAACAAACTCGTCAGGATGAGATACGAAGCTATTCTCAGCATGGCACCCACCTTCCTTTCCAAGACTGACTGCTTGCTAGGGCCTTACCAAGAGCTTAATGCCTCTTAACCCCTTCTCGTTTCCCAGTCTTGCTTTGTTCATGCATTTCTGTGTCTCTGTATCTCTGTATCTCCTCCTCTCCATATCTCAGCCCTTGAAATTCTTCCCATTATGTTCCAAGTGAAATTAGGCTTTCTTCAAGAGACCTTTTCAAATGATGCTGCCAAGTGGCCCTAGTTCTTAGTGGCATCTCCTGTGTGGGCTTAGGAACACATCGTTGTCCCTGTCTAGCAAGCTTTGTTGTTTCAATAATTTTCAAATTATTACTTACAGATATTAAAATGGTATGAATATGGCTTAAATGTGGCTTGTTATTTATAACTGTATTCATTTAATGCTGACATTATTTTGTTCTGTCCCAAAGTCGAATTATGTGCTCATTACACTAAACTTCAAAATGGTGAATTTGAAGCAACCCCAAAATCTGAGATGGCAATGGATGTTATCTCTGAGGACCAGACCTCACTCTGTGCTATAACCAGGATATTTTATAGACCACTTGCTTGCTATTTAAAAAAAAAAAAATACTGAATTTTCTTATATTTGGTTGCTTTCATGACCAGTGGAAAAATTTTCCAGTAAAAATACAGCTGAGAAGAATGAAAGAGAAATGGTAATATAAAGCCTCACATTTAACGGCCACAGCAGGAAAATTCAAAATTGAATTCCAACCCTAGCTATTAAACACCCTGATTAAACCTCCCTCTGACTTCACTGAGCCAGGCAATTTTTCTCCTTTTCCCAATGACACAAAGTCTGCAAGGGAGAGTACTGAGTGGTTGGCAGAAGAAAATGAATACACTCTGCAACTCTGGTCTCACGGAGCTAGAGCATGCTAATTGTGGCCTGACCTGCCTGTGCTCTGAGGGGACTGATGATGTGTGGAGGTGGCCGAGCATCCGAAACACAAAACTGCCTTTCCCTACCTGGAGACTCAAAACCCCAACTTAGCTCCTGAGGTTAATGAGTTTGCCCAGCTAATCTATCATTGCCTGCAGTTGGTCAGGGCACCTACTGGTATCTCAGTAAATATCAGTTGAATAGATAATTGGATGGATGGATGAATGAATGAATGAATGAACGCACAGTGGGGATAAGGGACAGGGTTTGAGGGAAGGCTTCTTGGAGAAGCTGAGCAAGGAAGGGTAAGTAGGAATTATCCAGGTGAAGGAGCTAGGAAGGGTTGAGGGGCATTTTGTCGGCTCCGTTGGTGGGAACTGAATGAGTAAAATGAAGGGGCCAGAAGCCACTGTTATGAGTGGGATGGGCAATCCCCTCAGCAGCACTGGAGAAAAGATTCGAGTGGAGATGAAGCAGGGCAGGTACGCTGAGACTAGGTGGTGGGCAAAGAACAATTACAAATGAAGAGAAAATGCAGCTATTTGGTCTACTTATATTCACAAGACACTGAGTTTACATGTAGAAAGGAAGGAGCTCTGGAAGAAGTGAAGATGGTCATGGATTCTTAGACATTCCTTCCTTTGGATGTGGGGTCCCTGTCCCCTCTCCTCGAACCCGGGCCCACCCTGAGACTGCTCTGCTCAGAAGAAAGCAGTGGGAGTAAACCTCCACCAGTTCCTCAGCCCAGGCCTCAATCGGCAGCTTCCATTCCCCGTCTCTTGGAATGCCCTCGCTGGGAGCGCTGAACCCTGACGTTGCCCATTCTGGAGAGGCCACGTGCAGGTGGTCCCATCAACAGCCATAGCCTGGTGAGCTGATGCCCACCACGGGGTCACACAGGTGGGTCCCTCTGCCAGCTGAGCCCCACCCACCTCAGAGCCCCGCCCAAATCTGTAACCTACACACTTGTGGGATAATAAAATGCTGTTTGAAGTTGTCGAGGTTTGGGGTAGTTTGTTACTGAGCAATAGATAACCCAAACAAGGCATATAAAAATTATTTTGGGATAGTATATCCTTATTTTCATGGCGCCAAGCTTTCCTAAGCTTTTATCAGATGGCGTCATCACTGTTCTTGTGGTCTCTCTTGGTATTATATCTCTTGCCTTTCTGGTTCTAGGTTCACTTCCTTTTTCCATATCTCAAGTCCTGATGGTGAAATTAAATTTGGAACAACAGAAAAATCACTCCACTGGGTCTATTTTCTGGTCTATTTCATGTCCCATTCCCACATAATATAATGTTCAGAGAATTGACTGAAAGTCAGTCATTGTCCTTGCAGAAGGGAGCTATGGGCGTGCGGTAGTCCCAGCTACACGGGGAAGCTACAGCATACTGGGGCGCGCGCGCTCTCTCTCTCTCTCTCTCTCTCATGGCAATTAAAGGAGAGAAGAAAATGATCCCACCGACTCAATCAGTGTCAGGTGATACTGTTTTCAGCCCATTCCTGGGCTTCTTTCCTCCTCTGAATGTTTAACATTATCACTGTCCTGAACCCTCGGCCCAGAGAGCAGATAAACAGCTGCTAACAGAGCCAGTCATGTTCACTACTCACATTCTGCCCTCTTTTGTTCGGGCTGAAGCGAACACATGTTGCCTCCAGTCCCACCTGTAGCCTCCGAAGAGTCTGGAAGCCTGCATCTGTCTTTTAGCTGGGAAGAATGCACCTGTACCAGGTGTGCTAGTGTCTCATGACTCTTCTCTCTGCCCCCTCCTCCCCCTCCTCCTGCAGTTACACCATCACCCTACTGATGTAGGCTTTAAGGCTCCTTCTTCAGGGTCTAAAGGCCTGATCCAAGCTCTCGCTGTTGAAGCACCATCATCTCTATTTTAGGCTCACTTTCCTTCTATGAGAAGAGAAGTATGCTTTATTGATACTGGAGAATGCAATGGTTTAATGATTACATTACCAAAGCAATGCAATTTTAAATGATAAATAATAGATTTAGATACTATATGTGACAGTTTTTAAAACACAATTTTGCTTCCATATCACATTCTGGCTGAGAAGTATACATTTCTCCCCCTCTATTATAATGTATATTGTTCACGGCATATGAAATATCTTCTCTTTCTACAAAGCTTTTCTCATCTACTACATCTTCAAACAGATCAAGAGCAAATCTCCGATTATTGAGTTTTGAAAGCATGAATATAACAAACCAACTAACAGCAAAGCAGATTTTCTATAGTATAGCAAAATACTGTGGTACTTGTAACTGATACTTTAAGCTGTTTAATATTTGCCTCTTCTCCCGGAACAATAAATTGGCAAAATTAAAATATTACAAATGAACCTCAAGGAACAATCATATCAGCTGGGCATAGTGAATCCTCCGAATTATAAAAGTACTTTTTAAAATTATCTCTTGGAAGTGAAGGATTATGATGTATATTAGGTAGAGGGAAAATGAACTATAGGTTTTAAAGAATCACAAGTGGGGCGCCTGGGTGGCTCAGTCGGTTAAGTGACTGCCTTCGGCTCAGGTCATGATCCTGCAGACCCAGGATCGAGTCCCGCATCGGGCTCCCTGCTCAGAGAGGAGTCTGCTTCTCCCTCTGACCCTCCCCCCTCTCATGTGCTCTCTCTCTCTCTCTCTCAAATAAAAAAAAAAAATCATGAGTGTGCCACAACCAATAATATTTATTCACTACTTTTGTGTATTGTTTTATACTTTCATAATACCCCTTCCTCTAGGTCATTTTAATGTATAACGCACAATTCTCCATAATGAACACAACCAACTTCATTTTGCAGATGAGGAGATGAAGGCACATGTAATTGTGCTCATCAAAGTCATTGTTCATCTAACAATGCTGTGGCTCAAGTACGTCACCCACATGATTACTACATGAGTGGTTTCAAGGCTAACACTGTTGGGAATCTTTGCTGACGATGGAATATCATTTTGATATTGGGCAAAGTAACGTGGTGAGTTTCGGAGTCTTCTCGTTCCTGGAGTTATAGTTAAAACACAGTTTAATTAGATGAGAATTTGGCAAACCTCCCCCCTGCCGTCCCCCCACCCCCCGCTCTTGGAACAGCATGAACTTCAAGAGAATTGTGGCAGTGACCCAATTCCTGTCACAGAGCTCATAGCTCCTTTGTCATTTGCATGGGAAGGAGGGTCTAGCATAGCCTCTGGGAAAAAACGTCCCCCAAAGTCCAGGTTATCTATCTATGGCAAATCATAGGTTGAAGTCAAGGGCAAAGAGACAGGAAACGCTGTGATTACCTGCCTGCAGAGTCTCTTCCTCGAGATCGGCAGCTGGCCTCACAGCAGCCCTGCCCGCCTGCGAGGCCAGGCCAGCATGGACGCCCTCCACCCCGCAGCTGTGTCAGCATGGCCTTGAGGAGGCATTCGGAGTGGGCAGCCCTGGGAAGCCAGCCACAAAGTTCACAGAGTAGGCTGGAAACCAGAAACTCCAGAAAAACACTGGCACACATATATCTCCCATTGTCCAAAAAGGAGGCCAGACGGAGACATCTTCCGGCACATTCAATGACTGGGATTACAAAATGATATCATATAAATCCATTTTATCATAGCCATTATATGATTTGTCCCCATCAGTGACCAATACTTCCTCCCTATAATATCACTCTGAGGGAGTCTTCTGGAAAACTAAAAAATAGTATGTGGCTTTGTGTGTTTTATAAAACATGCTCTGACTTTCAGATAAAGGAAATCCAGCCAAAGGTGGATGCGAATAGTGTTTATCACTGGGAAGTGAAATTAAGGGTATTAATTTTCTGATTTATATTTTTTCATAGGCCAAAATAGCATGTGCTACCTTTACGAACAAAAGATTATTTTTTAGTGCTTTACCTCTCATCAGCCTGATTCATGGTATCACCACGGTCTCAAGTTGGAATCAACAACTACCTTCCTGAACATATACCGTCCATTTTTCTAACCATTTTTCTGCACTTATCTAGAAATATATCCTGAAGACATACTGTTTTTCAGGCATTCTACTATGTGCATGTTGTGGGATTCAATTCAGTAAGCAGTAATATATTTAAAAACATAGACAAATGGAATATTTTGGGTGAATTCAGAGAAAGTAGAAAAAAGTTGAAGTTATCAGAAAAGTCCCTCTAGAATTGACAGCATGTACACTGGACCATTTGAATATCAGTAGGATTTTAACCTGCTGAAATGGAAGCAAAAGGGGAGCCCAGCGAAAAGGAGTAGAGCAGAGCCGTGGAGGTAGCCTGAGGTGCTCCGGTGATGCCAAGAAAACATCAGCCCAGACTCTGCTGTCACCGGGCGTCTGTTCGAATTGGGGAGAGAAATACTATTTAATACATTTAATAATAAAAGTAAAAAGAAGTTCAGGACTAGAGACGTGGTAAATGCAGTGAAGTCGGAGAGAAAAAGAATGTTCCCAATGAGTGGAGTATAAGAAAGAGCACTGAGAGGGATAGATGAGGAAGAGACAGAGCTCCGTTCAGCTTTGCCCCAGCCCCTGAGCAAGGGAATTCCTGTTTCAACCGCCGCACGTCCGAATGATCACGTCCTGGGATGTTACAAAAGTCCTATGACAACACACTTCAGATTTTCTGAGATGGTCCGAATACCAATGGTTCCACTCCACAGTCCCATAAATATGCTGCTGTTGAATGTGCAGAAATAATGGCATGCAGATAAATAACCACAAACAATGGGGAGGATCTATGAAACGGAGAGGAAGACAGAAAATGAAAATATTTGTTTTAGGACAATATCGACAAGAACAGGGTTTTGTTTATTGCTTCTTGTACATTCATCCGGGCCACAGGAACTACTCAAAGATTTCAGGCATCTGAACAGATATTGGTCCGAGGGCAAAATAAGGATTTTTTTTTCCCCAGTAAGTAATTAGTTAAGAAAATTCTCAGAAAAGGCCCTTTGCCCCTCCTGCTGCAGCCTTCAGGGTTTCTGCGGGGCTCAGCGGCACGGCAGAGCAGGCCTGCAGGGGAGATGGAGCGGTGTAATGGAGCCAGCAGTGAGCCGGGCCAGCACGTTTAGGTGATGAATCAGAGCAAGCGATGCAGTCACATGAGGAATTCTTTCCTGAATATTGTTGCCTTCCCATTACTGAAGGCAAATTCCTCTGCCTCTGTTTCAGGTCATTATAGCAACAGCAGACTTCTCCTTTGACCAGGGAAAATAGGACAAAGGAGTTCAGACGTTTGCATTTTGCTGAAACACTGGTAGGACTGGGCCGTGTGGCTCCCTCTGCTGATGCACCAAAGAGCTCCTGGGGCCGGCCCCCTGCCCTGGTCGTGCAGATGTCCCAACCTCACGGGACCCGTCCTCCAGCCCCCACTCTGCAGATGTCCCAAGCTCACCAGGTCTCCAAGGCCCCAGAGAAACTCGGCTCGACATTTGACTTCTGCCCAAAGCACGAGATCTGGCTGTGTATAATCTTTTTAAATTATGTGCCACGAGTAAATAAAAATTCTAACCTAAATGTGGTTAAGTGGTCTAAGTGTTTCATATAGGTTCTATTATTTATCCAAAATAATTGTATTTTTAGGCAGAGAATGACTTAGAGTCACTGGGGTGCATGTGTGTGTGCACATATGTGTGTATAAATTATGTTCATGTATTTATATTTGATATATCAAATGTAGTATTTTATATATTTTAAATATATATAATACATGTTAAATATGTTTGCTTTTAAATATATATGTATATATTTCAATGCATATTAAATAAAATATATGATATTTGACATTCATATTAAAAAAAACAAAGTCAACTTTGGTGGAAGGCAGCTTTGAGTCCAGAAGATAAAAATGGCCTGACCACTGGGTGTTATGCACAAACAATGAATCATGGAACACTACATCAAGAACTAATGATGTAATGTATGGTGTTTAACATAACAATAAAAAATTAAAAAAAAAATGGCCTGACCAAGCAAACAGAAGGGGAACTTTGCTCAGGCAAAGCAGGGAAATGCTGTGGCTGGTTTCTGAGCTGCTGGCAAACGGCCAGAGCCTCCCTACAGCCTCTGATGGGAAGGCACGTGTGCGGTTTTGAGGGCCAAGAACATTAACTGTTACTTGTTGAGTTGCCAACCAATTTAGAGACAGAAAAAAAAAGGGTAAGACAGGGGACGGTAACTTATATTTTGTTCCTTGTAAGGCCTGTTCAAAACAGCAGCTCTGGATTTGTGGTCAAAGAGCGGATCAAAAATTTGCCTCAGAATGAAGCAGCTGTACCTGCTTAGCTGAGAGCGGGGAGGGAAGGGAGTGTGTGTAGGGATCAAGGTACAGAGGACTCTCTTGATGACTGACTCCCTCCGAGGTCCAGAGGAGAAAGTGCGAAGGAACAGAAGTCTGATGAGGTGGGAGAGGTCAGATTGGAGCAGCAGACGTTAGATTTCTACAGCTGATGACTCCGTGCTCCTGTGCTCTCTGCCAGCCAATTTTCGGCCATCGGTTTTCTTTTCAGTTCTTACACTGACTGATGTTTTATCTTAAACGTATTCTTATTTTTAAGACTTCTCTACGTCTTGATCCATGGAATTTGGTCTTATCTTGACCATCCATGATGTAAAATGAAGAAATGAGGGCCTGTGCCATATCTCTACCTCTTTCCTCTCATTTTGGAGCTTTTTCCAGCTATACCATTATTTTTCTATTTTATGATAATGTGACATTTTCATTTTGTTCTGTAACATCTGCGGTTATATCTCCCATGCTTTGCCTATAGGTGGAGAGTAGAAGTTAAACACACCGACAGACTACATTTATGCAAATTGTATTCACTGGTTCCAACTTTAAGGGAAGGTCCTATCCTCTGTAACTAAAACCTGGGTCACTGGAAGAGGGGATTTTCCAAAATTGGCATCAAATGCATTATTCTTCCTTATACACAGTTAATTGCTTTTGAATTTTTGCTTTATATGTGGTAAGTTTTCTAGCACAGATTTTTGCTTTTCTCGAGTGTCAAACTGTCTTTCTTTCTTCTTGTTGACAGAATAAACATACACCTTCTCTACCTAATACTAAACTCCTCCAGTGTTTTCACCATCTCATTAACTGACTGTTCTGGAATGACTACTCCCTTTTCAGGACCGCTACCAAGCTGTCTTTCTAGAATTTTCTTACTAAATCCTCTGTCTTCTTTTATCTTGGTTTCGATTTTATTGCTTCAGGAGTACACTTTCAAGTCATTTTTTTTTTTCCTCCTCTGGAAATCCTTTTTATTCACTCTGAGGTGTCGATGCATTTCACTTTGTTGACTTCCCTTGTCTTTTGCTGGAGCCCCGATCACACCATAGATATTTTCAGAAAAGCTGCAGGGGAGGCAAACATTTCTGGGTGCTTCATGACTGCATGTGTCTTTACTTCCTTACTATGATGGTCAATTTTGTGTGTCAGCCTGACTGGGCCGCAAGTTAAACATTATTGCTGGGTGTGTCTGTGAAGATGTTTCTGAATGAGATTAATCTTTGAATCTCGGGTTCAGGTAAAGCATATTGCCTCCCCAATTTGGGCAGGCATCAACCGATCTGTTGAAGGCCAGAATAGAACAAAAAGGCAGAGGAAAGAAGGCATTTGGCCCTTTTTGTTTCCTGCCTGCCTGTTTCAGCTGGGACATTGATTTTCTCCTGCCCTTGGGCTAGGATTTACATCATTGACTCCCTGGCTCTCAGGCCTTTGGACTCCGACTGGAATCACAGCGCAGGTATTTCTGGGTGCCAAGTCTACAGATGGCAAGTGGGGGGATTTCTCTGACTTTATAACTGCGTGAGCCAATTTCTCGTAATCTCTCTCTTGACAGATAGATAGGTAGATGATAGATACAGCTGTCTATCTTGATATCTACACCCACATCTCGATAGATATCTCTCTCTCTCTATTTCCAGAGAAACAGAACCAATAGGATATTACATATATTCCCTCTCAGAAGCTTGACTAATACACTTATATACTTAATAAAAACTTGAATAGGTACAGAATTCCATGTTGAAAGCAACTTCTCAGAACGTTGTGGGCATTTCCTGGCTTCCAGCAGCAACATCAGGGGTCAGCAGGCTTACTTTGGTGTAGACAGGAGACCTCTTAAGGAGATAGGCTGGGATCTTGCCCAAGCCAGAATGAAGACACTCTACTCTGGGGCTCCATCTTGATTTCTCGTCAGATAATAAATAATATTTCCAGTAGCTTTTTCTGCTATTAATTTTGTGATTGATTTTACAACCTTCTAGGGAACTGTGTGAGTTATATCCAATTTTTCTCTGAGGAGTGTAATTCTGAGTACTATTTCCAAGGTTTTGTTCTTTTCTCTGTCTTTAGAGACTAAACTCCTCTTTTTCATTTCATTTCATTTTTAATTTTTAAAAATGCATCTCAAGGAATGACTTTTCTTTTTATGAAGCCCTTGTATCAACACACATTTAACTGGCAAATGATAACATGGAAAGAGAAAAAAAATGTAGGTGGAAATTCGTGTAATTACTTCCCAAAATTAATACAACTTGAGTGCAAAATACGTTTTTGGTCTCCAACCTTAGCTACAGTGACTATACGTTGTTTTGCTCTACTATATAAGGAAATGATAGAAAGTAATAGAAAATAAAAGATAGAAGGTCCAGCAAACAAAGGGCTCTGTGTGTATTCTCAGATTGCTCACAGACCTACTGAGTCAACTTTAGAGGTTCTTGTGCCTTTTGGTGCCTCCTGATCTCTGTTGATAAAGTACATGGAGGACTTAGGCCCATAGGAGACTCACATAAATGACTCATAAGGAAAGGTTAAAGCAATTTGGGGTTGTTTATACTGGAAAATAGAAGGATAAAAACTTGGAAAACTTTTTCATGTATATGACTGAAGGAAAAAGAGGTTATAAAGTATGAGGGCCTGAGAACTCATGGAAGAAAGTACATTTCCATGGAAGCATGACTGCAAGGTGGTACTGAGGAGGGTTCCAGACTCTCTGTCCTGAGCTTGCAGGACAGGTGATGGCTCTCATCTGCTGAAGACAACATGCACATTTCCCTTCCCGAAAGCGAGTTTTACATTGACCTGAGGAGATCCCACCTCTGTGACAAAGCACTTCCATAAATCCTCTATGATGGAGGGGACATACCTCAACTACTTGGTAAATGAAAAGATGAAAGAACAAAGGAATGCTTTAATGACTTCCATCATCATTATGGATGCCAGTATTTCCTTTGCGATAGTGAAATATTTAAATAATTGGTTCTGTACATTAACTATATAGATCGGTAGTATTATCAGTGGCTCTATCAGTGAAGACGTTGTTACCAATAATACATTGCAAATATTCATGCAGTAGGGAAATCACATACATTTAAATATAAAATAAATTTTCTCTAACTCAGGAGAACATTTATTTTCATTCGCCTTATGTTCTCAAGGAGCCCGAACAGGATGGAGGAGAACAGGTATCGGAAACCCTAGAGAAGAAGCCAAGACCTGGGCCCCAAGGGCCTGTCCCATCCTACCTAGACTGCCCTAGAGATGAAGGGGAAGGAGTCACCCATCACACACAGCTGGGCATGACCCTGCAGGTGCAACAGCTACCCTCTGCAGACCCTTTGGTAGGACAATTTACAGCTGAGCCCACCAAATGGAAATCAGATGAACATACTCATCCAGCCTCCTGGCGTCACGGTTTATTTTATATTGTCAACAAGGTTTAAATCCCCTTCCCACATTTGACAGAAACCAAGTGTTGACTTCTGGGCTGCGTTTTCTCAGCCATTTCTCTTTGGGAGTTGTTACACTCAGCTAAATATCTCACCTCTAGAAAGAGCTGCCTTCTGTCCAGGTCCTGTCACTCAACCCTGGATAATGCACCTCTGTGTTCCACATAACCTCAAAACATTGAAAAAAAAAAAAAGCCTGCTATTCCCAACAGTCTGATGCTACCGTTGCTGTAGGGAAAATGAGGAAGAGTAGCAAACAGAAAGCATCAGAAGTATTAGAGGAAACAATAGATGAAAATTTTATAATTTTAGAGTAGTGCAATCCTTTCTAAGCTAGCACTAAAACCAAGAGGCATAAAGAGTAGATAAAGTATCCGACTACCCAGAACATCTAAAAATGTTTTTCTATGACAACAAAAAACAAAACAAAACAAAACCCCACCTTTTGGGAGTTTGTTATACGGGTGGTCACTAATGAACCATGCTTTCCAGAGCAGTGCCCTTGTGTGGCACCCTCCTCTTGAATCTAGGCAGGGTATGTGACTTGCTCCAACCAACAGAATGTGATAAAAGTTTCAGACCGAAGCTCCTATGTTTGCACTCTTGGAGGCCCCGAAATGCCGCGTTAGAGGCCCTGCTACCCTGCAGGAGATAACCATGTTGAGAGTTCACGTGGAGGGGCGCAGGAGGGAGGAGAGCCCTGAGTCTCCATTAAGGAGAACCAGAGAATGCAGAGGACACAAGAACCAAGGTCCCAGAACCGTGACCCTGGGCAAGCCATTTCAGCCAGCAACCTGCCATCCTAGCTTCTTAGCCGAGCCCTACATAGCAGGAGTGAAAAAGCGATCTGAAACTTCACAGCTCCAGCAGGTGTCATACTGAGAGTCACATTGTCTGTCCCTTCCATGCTCTGTCGAAATTCACAACCCTCAGAATTTTGAGAAAAAAATAGTTTTCTTTTGTCTTAAAGACAAAAAGGTAATTTGTTATGAAGCAATAAGTAACTGGAACATTCCATCAGTCAAACAACAAACTGGAAAAAGTCTAAACAATACACATCACAAGAGACTAGTTAAAATAAGCAAAAAGATCTTACAAATCAATAAGAAAAAAAAGGACAATGCTATACAAAAATAAACAAAATGATTTAAAAAGTAATTCAGAGGCCCACAATACAAGTGGTCGATAAGCCTTTGAACAATGACCAACCTCAATCTTAATCTTTTTAAAAAGTGGAATGAGATTCCATTATTTGCCTCTTGGATTGCAACATATTTAAAAGCTTAGCAATAAATAACATCAAGAGCTGAGCAATAAACAGAATGGAGGTGATGTGAGACTACTGTAGTCTCATGCACTACTCTTTGGGAGCAACTTACCAGTTTATTAAAAGATATAATGTATACATTATTTGACCCACCAATAAAGTTCCTAACAGGATGTTTTATAAAAATATTCACTCAAGGATACAAGGATATATGAAGTATTACGAACCGAATGTTTGCATCCTCCCCCACCAAATAGAGGTGTCGAAGCCTGAACCCCCCATGTGATACGGTATTTCGATGTAGGGCCTTTAGGAGATAGTCAGGTTTAGATGAGGTCATGAGGGAGGGTACCCCATGATGGGATTAGTGTCTTTATAGGAAGAAAAGAAACCAGAGCATTCTCTCTTTCTCCTCCATGTGAGGACACAGAGAGAAGGCAGCCATCTGCAAGGCATTCCTTAGAGGGCTCCCACAAGGAATGAAATCTGCTGGTACCTTGGATCTTGGACTTCCCAGTCTCTAGAAATGTGATAAAATAAATTTTTGTTGTTCAAGCTACTCAGTCTATAGTATATATACTACATAATTAGTATAGTATAGTAAAGATGTTCATTATATATAATATCTTAAATGTTGGGAAGTCTGACATATCCATCCATAAGAATCTCATTGAAAACAATGACAACACATCTACACAATGTAGCAGTGCATAGCTACTTACAAGAATAAGGTAGAACTGTACATACTGATCTTGGAGGATATCTAGATGTTCATAAGGTGAAAAAAAATTAAGTTGTAGGTCAGAACATACTGTAGGATTCTACTTGTAATCTTTTATGAAAAAATAAACATACACATATCACATATTTGTATACAGATACATTTATATAACATTTCTAAGTACATACAAGAGACTCTATGGTGATTAGGTCGGGGGATTGGGAGTCCTGATGTTGGCTGACATGGCGTGGAGAGGGAATGAGACTTCTTTTGCACTCCATACCTGTCTGTATGTGTTAGTTGTTAACATGAAATTCTTATTAAAAAGGGAAGAAAAATAATGAGAGGCTCCAAAGGCCTTTACGTCAAAAGCTTCATCATTCCCCTAGGCCCAGAACACAGCAGCACTGTTAATCTTCATTTTTACTTCAGGCTCGTAGATCTACACACCAAGCTGCGTTGGTGACATTATACACGCAGTATCCCTCTCTCCTGGGTTAGAGAGGCATCAGGAGGATTGGCGAAAAGTGTAGAGTTTGCTGGGAGAATAGAAAAGTACAGTCCCCACACTGTTTCCTGCTGCCCTCACTCAAGCATCTGAGCAGTCCCAGGCTCCACCACAAGCAGGAGAGGGATGTTCTCCTTCCCCGTCCAGTCTCACCAGTCATGCACCTGTCCTGCAAGCTCAGGACAGAGAGTCTGGAACCCTCCTCAGTACCACCTTGCAATCATGCTTCCATGGAAATGTACTTTCTTCCATGAGTTCTCAGGCCCTCATACTTTATAACCTCTTTTTCCTTCAGTCATATACACCCATCACACACAGCTGGGCATGACCCTGCAGGTGCAACAGCTACCCTCTGCAGACCCTTTGGTAGGACAATTTACAGCTGAGCCCACCAAATGGAAATCAGATGAACATACTCATCCAGCCTCCTGGCGTCACGGAGCCACTAAGGAGCCCCTAAGGCCACTAAGGAGCCCCTAAGGAACGCTTAGCCTTCTCAGACAGCCCGGACTCTGATTTCTGATGGGAGGAAATGGATCAGCATCACTGACAGTCATATCGTTTTAACCTTTTAACCCTTATGGATTAATTTTCCTGAACCTGACAGGTGATTCGTCAAAGAACACCTTATTCCCACTATTTGATGTTCAAACAGAATCATATTCACTCACAAGCTTCACTAATATACAGTTATTCTGATACATTTTTTAGGGCTTGAAAACCAAAATAGATTTTTAATTTTCTTATTAAAAAATCACAAGCCTTTATATTACAGTGCTAGGTTTCTTAATATCTTTTGTGTCACCCCCTGTAAATGTGAGTACTGATTGATCTCTGTTATGCGTGTGTGACAGACTAAATCTAAAACATGGTCGGAGGCAAGCCGACCTTGAAAATCTTGTGGAACTGGAACATTTTCATTATGTATACCATGCTGTGTGTCAAACAGGCATGCCAATCAGGTTGTGGTTCTTAGCAGGGGGATGCACACACAAACTTGGTGTGATGGTTTCACTTAGCATTCTCATTTGGAAAACATCCTGGGATATGTGAATATATAACTAGGTAATGTCCAAATAGACACAGTATTGTAGTTCAGAAATACGAATACTTATGAGAGAGAGAAAGAGAGAGAGAGAGAGAGAGAGACACCATCCCAACGAGCAATGTGTGAGTATGATCCCCCAGTGCAAATGGGAGGCATGGTCATGGTCATGGATGGAGGCCTGAGTTATGACTCAACCACCACAGATAACATTCATTTCCAACTGTATCAACTGGAAAAAAAAAAAAAAAAAACCATAAAAAGCATTACCCTTATGTGTTTAGAAAGAAAAGGGAAAATGGGTGGAGGGGGGTGGGAAGAACACGTAGCTGGAACCCCAAACAACCAAATGGCACAGACACTGAGAACACTAACATTTGAATATGAAGATTTGGGATTTTTTTAAATAAGAAAATTAAGGTCTATTTTGGTGTTTCAGGTTATAGAGCCAAAAGGTACTCTGGTAGGATTATAAAGAAATGAGAGATTGAGAGAAAACTCATGACAAGATCAAGAATACGGGACTATTTATGAAATAGGAAAACCCACATATAATCAAGCGAGGACAATGGACAATATTTTGAATTGCAATATCACTCCATAAGTATGCAATGCATAATTCCAATAGCCAAGTGTTGCAAGCCAAATTCAAGATAAATGAAAAGGTAAGCAAAGAAAAATGTAAAGCGATTGAGTGGAAAAATACTATGATGAATGATTACATTGGGATTTTTAAAGATGTCTTCAGAAGGGTTTGGAATGAAGCCAGGGAAGGAGTTATGAGGCCTACCATAATAGTTTGGGCCCCGTAGATCTTCTTTAGTCAAATTGGTCTTTATTTACTACTTATTCCCACTTCCCTGCTATTTTCTCTCTCTCTTTTTTTTACTCCCTTCATTTTAATTTTTAAATTTTTAAATTTGATGACTTTCCTCTTCTGCCACAAGGCCCCTTTCCTTATCTTTCTTTGCTGAATTATAACAATCTTATAAGCACAGACCATGTAGATCTTTAATTTTTTAATTTTTCCATTTCCACTTCAAAATTATGTCACATGTTGTGGATTGTCCCTTTAAAGAAAATTCCGTAACATTTCAAAAGCACTTTGGTATTAATATTTGTGGTAGTAATGAGATTTTATTTTCTTAGTATTTTGATGCAGAAAAACAATTGGTTATGACGATGGTAGACTCTTTACGGTTAACAAGGCCAGAAAAACTACACGGTCAAGTGGATAAATCTTTAGGACTGCTGGCTTTGGAAGCTTTTAATGAAAACCTAGGGGATTTATAGACAGCAGACTTCACCACATTTAGGTACACAACGGCATGTTACTACAGTAGCCACAAACACTGAGCAGTATTCAGAGTCTAAATCAAACTCATTTTGATTGTAAAAATTTAGTTTTTCAATTTGCCTCCTGCTGCATAGAGGTAATATATCAGGTGATTCATTTCCATGTATGAACTGTTGTTAACCACAATGGGCGAAGGAGAGCCGGATGCAGGGTTGGGCCATTATGTCATACTCAGAAGAAAAGGGAATAAAATTACAGTGCAGAATGACCTACCAAATTTCCTGGACAGGTGCTAATTCACTTTGATCTGTCCTTCACCACAATTTCAGTGGTGGGGAGGGCATACATATTTATAAGTGTGGAAGCAGACTGCTGTTGTTCTGTTTGTAATTTACAGCAACAAAGAATTCATTAAGATTTCTATATTAGAAGTCCCAAGGTGACCCTGTAATGGATACCAGCCCCCTGCTGTGTAGGATTCCTAACATAATAAAGAATAAAGAAAAACAACAGTACATCACAACCTGGCCTCCTGGGTAATCAATTCACATTTGTACTACCGAAACAATAGCACGGCGCAAAGCAGCGTCATCACTACAATTTGTTGATGAAAACCCTAGGGATCCCAGGAAGTGCCTGCCTGAAAAGCAGCTGATTAATCTGAGTTACTAAGCTTGGTTAAAGAGTTATTGTTTTAATCATAATTAGCTATGAGTAGTTACTCATGGAAAAGTTGCGGGGGATCCAGTTCAACCCCTTGTGAGGAAGACAGCTTTTATGCTTTTTTAACCATGAATTATCAACAACTATATATAATAAAACAGAGGACCAAATGGGAGAACAGTAATGGTTGTGATTTCCAGAAGTTGGATTGACAATCTCATTAGCTTTGAAAAACTATTACATTTTATACAAATATCCCTTAGGTAACACGACCATGGTGCGTTATCTCTGTATCCCATTGAATGCTTTAAGAGCTCAGTAGGCTAAGTTCTTTTACTTCTAAGGAAGGACATTCCAACGTCTGTGTACACAATAAACACTCCAGTGCATGGTATGACTAATACAATGCCATAATTAGGTAAAAAATGTGAATAAATATTTCACTAAACAAGATCTATGACTGGTTAATAAACACATGGCAAAGATGCTTACTTTGACTAGTTATTAGAGAAATGTAGTTAAAGCCACAATAAGAAACCACTCCACACCCACTAGAATGGCTATAATGGGAAAGATTGACAACACCAAGTATTGGTGAAGATATGAGGAAACCGGACCTTCTATCCTTTGATGGTGGGACGTAAGATGTGATAGTCACATTGAAACATTTAAGTATTTTTTTAAAATGTTAAATGCATCATCAGAGGGTTCACTGATTCCTCTCCTAGGTATTCAACTGAGAGAAATGAAGGCATGTGTCTGCGCAAAGACTTGTGTCCAACGCTCATGGCTCAACTCAAATAATCTCAACCAGAAACAAATACAGACGTTCGTCAACCGGTGAACGGACAAACTAAATGTATCATACCCATTCAACAAGATTTTGCTCATCAAGAAGACAGATAGAAGCAGCATCTCTGGAAAATCTCAAAATAATTATGCTGAGGGGAATAAGGCAGACAAAAGATTGCATATTGCATGATTCCATTTATATGAAATTTCTAGAAAATGGAAAGCTCTGAAAGCAGAGAATAGATCGGTGATTGCTTGGGCTTGAGGGTGGGTGGGAGGACGTCTCAAATACGCAGGAGAAAACGCTTTGGATGACAGAAACGCTCTAACACTGGATTGTGACGGTGCTTGCACACTGGCATGTATTTACTATCAAAACGTATACTTATACTGGGCGATTTGCATGATATGTAAATTATACACCAATAAAGCTATCAAAATGCATCAAGGCATAAACTTAAGATTTGTGGACTCATACACATTCACGAATCGTAAAAGCTGAATTTAAAAATAAATCAGAAAGTAGGCCATAATTATCTACTAATAGCCTTATCTTTCTCCTAAAGCGGGTACCCTGAGACTTCTTTCAGAAAACTAAGGCTACAGCTGGGTTACATGCAGAAAGGTTTCAGGTGTTCCTTTATGTGATCAGACCATTATGTGTTTCCATGTTCACAAATCACGGAGAAGGTGCTGAGCCTGTGACTTTGGTGGGTAGCCAGCCCCTCGGTGGACTGGTCAGCAGTACGTATTAAGCCATTGCCATGACCTCATGGGGCAAATGCTCATGGCAAAAAGTGTCAGGGAGATTTTCCAGGGAACCAGACAACTTGATTAAAGAACTAACTATGTTGGCATTTCAATGGCTTTGTAGGTAGTGACAGTGATGCGGAGGCAAGAGTTAAGAGATCAGAACCTTTTCCTCTGCAGCAAGGGTGGTAGCTTGGATTTTAATTACTAAAATGATTGGCTTCACCTCTTGAGGAAAACCATCATGAATGTGTCCTTCAGCTACAGGGTGGTGGCACTTATTGCTATGCTAGACAGTCTCCTTGTTGAAGCCTTTTGAAACGTCATCCTCTGATCCACTCTTAATTCTTAGTTCGAACAGGAGTAGCACATGATAGGCTGACAGCTGACATGAAAACAGATATAAGGCCCTTTGCAACATTTCTTGTTGAGCAACATTTCTTGTTGAACAGCATTTCAGTTACCAAGGGGAAGTGGATTCTTCAGGGCGCTACAAGGCAGATGTCAGCCTCAATTGGTTAAATCAGAGAAACATTGACGGAATTTCTCACAAACAAGGAATCCCACATCTAATTCTGATTCATGTTTAAAAAAACCCAGAAAATTAATAGTTACCTACAATAAGGGAAGGAATACACTGTTAACATTTTGCTGCCACTCAGGATTCAAACAAGGAGACTCTAATAAACCCCTCTGTTATCATATGTAGGGGAATATGGTAGAGCACTAACTGCCTCAGAAGCCCTGCTGGCCCATCTTTTTTTCTAGCTATTTCCTGCTTGTCCATTAAAAAGCCCATTAAGTCATTTCTCACATCGGAGACACAAAGTGATTTACTTCTCTTTTTTCTTACAGTGGTTTGTTAAGGATGGGGCAACTGTAGGTGTGGTTGTGTGTGTATGCATTTGTGTGCGCACATCTGCACATAAATACATGGAAACTGGCCTCATTTTCTGGGTCCTAAGTCAGAATTCCACACCTTATGGAGAGGCAGCACAGGTAGATAAAGTAATTACTGAATAAAATGAACTAATACATGTCAGCCTCGTAACAAAAGTTACAAAAGTTCAAGAGCATGCATTACTCGCGATTAGAAACTATATAACGTGTGATGAGATCTTAATTCTGGACATACAGGCAATGATTACACAGAAGGTTAAGAATAACCAGGTTGGTATTAGATAAAATGAAGAGAGAAGGTTCTGGAGAGGTTTGGGTTTTGTAGTATTGCTTTTAATTTAACACACCTTGGGTTTTACAGCAAACAAGACTCAGTGAATCATAATAAAAAAAAAGATGCTCTTATTCTAACTGTGATTATATTTCACACTTGAAGTTTAAACAGAACCATGGCCCTCCAGTGTGCAGAGCACCATGTCACATTGTGGCCACCTATGGATGCTAGATCTCGGTCTCATTCAGTCTCTCCCCTTGCCTGAACCATTAGAGTACCTCCCTATTAGCTTCCCTGTTCCCGATCTTACCAGCCACTCTTCACAACTGAACACACACAGCCCGTCATTATCACTACTTAGTTGACCACTTCACTGGATCTCTAAATATTCACATAAAGGAAATTCTTCTTCTTCTTTTAGTTTTTATTAAGATAAAGTTGCAAACTTACAGAAAAGTTATGAAATATAATGAACTGTATGTCCCTCACCTAGGTTAACCACTTACTATCAACATAGTCACATTTGCTTTCTAACTGATTTCTGATAGATTTGCGACCAAATTTTACACTTCAAGGAGCTAGAAAAAGAACAAAGAAAACCCAAAGTTAGTAGAAGGAAGAAAATGACAAGGATCAGACCAGAAATAAATGAAATAGAAACCGGGAAAACAATAGAGAAGATTAAAAAACAAACAAAAAACCCTGGTTCTTTAAAAAGATAAACAAAATTCACAAGCCTTTTGTTAGATGCACCAAGAAAAAAAGAGAGAATTCAAATAAATGAAATTGGAAATGAAAGACAAGATGTTATAATTCATACCACAGGAATACAAAAGATCATAAGAAATGGATAAATTCCTAGAAACATGTAACCTACCCAAACTGAATCATGATGAAACAAAAAATCTGAACAGACTGATTACTAGTGAAGAGATTGAATCAGTAATCAAAAACCTCCCAGAAAGCAAAAGTCCAGAATAGGGTGACTTCACTGATGAATTTTACCAAACATTCAAAAAATAATTAACACCAATCATTTTCAAACTCTTCCAAAAAATACAAGAGGAGGGAATCCTACCAAGTTCCTTTTACTAAGCCAGCATTACCTTGATACCAAAACCAGATAAGGACACCATAGGAAAAGAAAATTACAGGTCAATATTCCTGATGAACATAGATACAAAAATCTTCAACAAAATATTAGCAAACCAAATTCAACAATACATTCAAAGGCTCATATGTCATGATCAAGTGGAATTTATTCCAGGATGCAAGAATGACTCCGTATCCACAAACCAGTCAATAGGATACATCACATTAACAAAATGAGGGATAAAAATCATGATCATCTCAATAGATGCAGAAAAAGCATTTGACAAGATTCGACATCCATTTATGATAAAACTCTCAACAAAGCAGGTATAGAGGGAATGTACTTCAACATAATAAAGGCCATATATGACAAGCCCACAGCTAACACACTCAGTGGAGAAAAGCTAAAAGCTTTCCTCTAAGATTAGGAACAAGACAAGGACGCCCACTCTCACAACTTTTATTCAACATAGTATTAGAAATCCTAGCCAGAGTACCTGGCAAGGAAAAAAAAAAAAAGGCATCCAAATTGGAAAGAAAGAAGCCAAGCTGTCACTCTTTGCAGATGATACAAGATTAGGTATAGGAAACCCTAAAGAGTCCATCAAAAAACCATTAAGACTAATAAATTCAGTAAAGCTGTTGGGATACAAAATCCATACACAAAAAACTGTTGTATTTCTATATACTAATAGTAAACTATCAGAAAGAGAAATTAGGAAAAAAGACCCCATTTATAATCTCATTACAGTCAAAATGAATAAAATACCTAGGTATAAATTTAACCAAGGAAGTGAAAGACCTACATAAGACATACAAGACATTAATGAAAGAAATGAACAGAAAGGTATTCCATGTCCAAGGGTTGGAATTATCAGTATCACTGAAATGTCCACATACAAAGCAATTTACTGATTTTTTTTCCTTTAAAATTTTTTGTTATGTTAATCACCATATATTACATCATTAGTTCTTGATGTAGTGTTCCACGATTCATTGTTAGTGTCTAACACCCAGTGCTCCATGCAGAATGTGCCCTCTTTAATACCCATCACCAGGCTAACCCATCCCCCACCCCCTCCCCTCTAGAACCCTAGTTTGTTTTCAGACTCCATCATCTCTCATGGTTCATCTCCCCGTCCAGTTTCTCCCCCGTCATTCTTCCCCTCCTGCTATCTTCTTCTTTTTTTTCTTCACATATATTGCATTATTTGTTTCAGAGGTACAGATCTGAGATTCAACAGTCTTGCACAATTCACAGCATTCACCATAGCACATACCCTCCCCAATATTTATCACCCAGCCACCCATCCCTCTCAACCCACCCCCACTCCAGCAACCCTCAGTTTGTTTCCTGAGATTAAGAATTCCTCATATCAGTGAAGTCATATGATACATGTCTTTCTCTGATTGACTTATTTCGCTCAGCATAACACCCTCCAGTTCCATCCACGTTGTTGCAAATGGCAAGATCTCATTCCTTTTGATGGCTGCATAATATTCCATTGGATATATATACCACCTCTTCTTTATTCATTCATCTGTCGATGGACATCTTGGCTCTTTCCACAGTTTGGCTATTGTGGACATTGCTGATATGAACATCGGGGTGCACGTACCCCTTCGGATCCCTACATTTGTGTCTTTGTGGTAAATACCCAGTAGTGCAATTGCTGGACCGTATGGTAGCTCTATTTTCAACTGTTTGAGGAACCTCCATACTGTTTTCCAGAGTGGTTGCACCAGCTTGCATTCCCACCAAGAGTGTAGGAGGGTCCCCCTTTCTCCACATCCCTGCCAACATCTGTCGTTTCCTGACTTAATTTTAGCCATTCTGACTGGTGTGAGGTGGTATCTCATTGAGGTTTTGATTTGGATTTCCCTGATGCCGAGCGATGCTGAGCACTTTATCATGTGTCTGTTGGCCATTTGGATGTCGCCTTTGGAAAAATGTCTGTTCATGTCTTCTGCCCATTTCTTGATTGGATTATTTGTTCTTTGGGTGTTGAGTTCGATAAGTTCTTTATACATTTTGGAGACTAGCCCTTTATCTTCTATGTCATTTGCAAATACCTTCTCCCATTCTGTCGGCTGTCTTTTGGTTTTGTGGAGTTACTTTTGCTGTGCAAAAGCTTTTTATCTTGATGAAATCCCAACAGTTCATTTTTGCCCTTGCTTCCCTTGCCTTTGGCAATGTTTCTAGGAAGAAGTTGCTGCGGCTGAGCTCGAAGAGGTTGCTGCCTGTGTTCTCCTTTAGGATTTTGATGGACTCCTGTCTCACGTTTAGGTCTTTCAACCATTTGGAGTCTATTTTTGTGTGTGGTGTAAGGAAATGGTCCAGTTTCATTCTTCTGCATGTGGCTGTCCAATTTTCCCAACACCATTTGTTGAAGAGACTCTCTTTTTTCCATTGGGCAGTCTTTCCTGCTTTGTCAGAGATTAGTTGACCATAGAGTTGAGGGTCTATTTCTGGGCTCTCTATTCTGTTCCATTGATCGATGTGTCTGTTTTTGTGCCAGTACCATACTGTCTTGATGATGACAGCTTTGTAATAGAGCTGGAAGTCCGGAACTGTGATGCTGCCCGCTTTGCATTTCTTTTTCAACATTCCTCTGGTTATTTGGGGTCTTTTCTGGTTCCATACAAATTTTAGGGTTATTTGTTCCATTTCTTTGAAAAAAGTGGATGGTATTTTGATGGGAATTGCATTGAATGTGTAGATTGCTCTAGGTAGCATTGACATCTTCACAATATTTGTTCTTCCAATCCATGAGCATGGAATGTTTTTCCATTTCTTTGTGTCTTCCTCAATTTCTTTCATGAGTGTTTTAGAGTTTTCTGAGTACAGATCCTTTGCTTCTTTGGTTAGATTTATTCCTAGGTATCTTATGGTTTTGGGTGCAATTGTCAATGGGATCGACTCCTTAATTTCTCTCTCTTCTGTTTTGTTGTTGGTGTATAGGAATGCCACTGATTTCTGTGCATTGATTGTATATCCTGCCACTTTACTGAATTCCTGTATGAGTTCTAGCAGTTTTGGGGTGGAGTCTTTTGGGTTTTCCACATAAAGTATCATATCATCTGCAAAGAGTGAGAGTTTGACTTCTTTGCCAATTTGGATGCCTCTGATTTCTTTCTGTTGTCTGATTGCTGTGGCTAGGACTTCTAGTACGATGTTGAATAGCAGTGGTGAGAGTGGACATCCCTGCCACATTCAGCTTTTCCCCATTGAGAATGATATTTGCTGTAGGTTTTTCATAGATGGCTTTTATGATATTGAGGTATGTACCCTCTATCCCTATACTCTGAAGAGTTTTGATCAAGAAAGGATGCTGTACTTTGTCAAATGCTTTTTCTGCATTTGTTGAGAGGATCCTATGATTCTTGTTCTTTCTTTTGTTAATGTATTGTATCACGCTGATTGATTTGTGGATGTTGAACCAGTCTTGCAGCCCAGGGATAAAGCCCACTTGGTCATGGTGAATAATCCTTTTAATGTACTGTTGGATCCTATTGGCTAGTATTTTGGTGAGAATTTTTGCATCCATGTTCATCAAGGATATTGGTCTGTAATTCTCCTTTTTGATGGGGTCTTTGTCTGGTTTTGGGATCAAGGTAATGGTGGCCTCATTAAACGAGTTTGGAAGTTTTCCTTCCATTTCTATTTTTTGGAACAGTTTCAGGAGAATAGGTATTAATTCTTCTTTAAATGTTTGGTAGAATTCCCCTGGGAAGCCATCTGGTCCTCGGCTTTTGTTTGTTGGGAGATTTTTGATGACTGCTTCAATTTCCTCAGTGGCTATAGGTCTGTTCAGGTTTTCTATTTCTTCCTGGTTCAATTTTGGTAGTTGATACATCTCTAGGAATGCACCCATTTCTTCCAGATTATCTAATTTGCTGGCATAGAGTTGCTCATAATATGTTCTTATAATTGTTTGTATTTCTTTGGTGTTGGTTGTGATCTCTCCTCTTTCATTCATGATTTTGTTGATTTGGGTCATTTCTCTTTTCTTTTTGATCAGTCTGGCCAGGGCTTTATCAATTTTGTTAATTCTTTCAAAGAACCAGCTCCTAGTTTCGTTGATCTGTTCTACTGTTCTTTTGGTTTCTATTTCATTGATTTCTGCTCTGATCTTTATTATTTCTCTTCTCCTGCTGGGTTTAGGCTTTATTTGCTGTTTTTTCTCTAGCTCCTTTAGGTGTAGGCTTAGGTTGTGTATTTGAGACCTTTCTTGTTTCTTGAGAAAGGCTTGTATTGCTATATACTTTCCTCTTATGGCTGCCTTTGCTGCATCCCAAAGATTTTGAACAGTTGTGTTTTCATTTTCATTGGTTTCCATGAATTTTTTTTAATTCTTCTTTAATTTCCTGGTTGACCCATTCATTCTTTAGTAGGATGCTCTTTAGCCTCCATGTATTTGCATTCTTTCTGACTTTCCTTTTGTGGTTGAGTTCTAGTTTCAAAGCATTGTGGTCTGAAAATATGCAGGGAATAATTCCAATCTTTTGGTACCGGTTGAGACCTGATTTGTGACCTAGGATGTGATCCATTCTGGAGAATGTTCCATGGGCACTAGAGAAGAATGTGTATTCCGTTGCTTTGGGATGGCATGTTCTGAATATATCTGTGAAGTCCATTTGGTCCAGTGTGTCATTTAAAGTCTTTATTTCCTTGTTGATCTTTTGCTTAGATGATCTGTCCATTTCAGTCAGGGGGATGTTAAAGTCCCTCACTATTAATGTATTGTTGTCAATGTGTTTCTTTGCTTTTGTTATTACTTGCCTTATATAATTGGCTGCTCCCATGTTAGGGGCATAGATATTTACAATTGTTAGATCTTCTTGTTGGAAAGACCCTTTAAGTAAGATATAGTGTCCTTCCTCATCTCTTATTACAGTCTTTGGTTTAAAATCTAACTTGTCTGATATAAGGATTGCCACCCCAGCTTTCTTTTGGTGTCCATTAGCATGGTAAATGGTTTTCCACCCCCTCACTTTCAATCTGGGGGTGTCTTTGGGTCTAAAATGAGTGTCTTGCAGACAGCATATCGATGGGTCTTGTTTTTTAATCCAATCTGATAGCCTGTGTCTTTTGATTGGGGCATTGAGCCCATTTACATTCAGGGTAACTATTGAAAGATATGAATTTAGTGCCATTGTATTGCCTGTAAGGTGACTGTTCCTGTATATTGTTTGTGTTCCTTTCTGGTCTATGTTGCTTTTAGGCTCTCTCTTTTCTTAGAGGACCCCTTTCAATATTTCTTGTAGGGCTGGTTTCGTGTTTGCAAATTCCTTTAGTTTTTGCTTGTCCTGGAAGCTTTTTATCTTTCCTTCTATTTTCAGTGACAGCCTAGCTGGATATAGTATTCTTGGCTGCATATTTTTCTCGTTTAGTGCTCTGAAGATATCATGCCAGTCCTTTCTGGCCTGCCCAGTCTCTGTGGATAGGTCTGTTGCCAATCTAACGTTTTTACCATTGTTGGTTACAGATCTCTTCTCCCCAGCTGCTTTCAGGATTTTCTCTTTGTCTCTGAGACTCGTAAGTTTTACTATTAGATGTCGGGGTGTTGACCTATTTTTATTGATATTGAGAGGGATTCTCTGTGCCTCCTGGATTTTGATGCCTGTTTCCTTCCCCAAATTCGTTATGTTCTCTGCTATAATTTGCCCAATATACCTTCTGCCCTTCTCTCTCTTTCTTCTTCTTCTGGGATCCCAATTATTCTAATGTTGTTTCGTCTTATCGTATCACTTATCTCTCGAATTCTGCCCTCGTGATCCTGTAGTTGTTT